>NC_051176.1:193802689-194118938 GCF_013339695.2 Rhipicephalus sanguineus
TCGCGCGAATTTTGAACCTCGAAGGTCCGTACGTCACGTGGTGCGAAAAACTGAATTAAAAGCGATGTCCCGAATTTCAGGCAATGTAAAAGATGGTAGGGCAAGAGTAAAGAGGAGGAGAAAGGAGGTGGCATAAGTGTGCGAATCAGACGACACGAGCGAATGACGACGAAAGAGAGCGAAAGAGGACATCACGGAGCGTATCTTTACGGTCAGAAACTTCTGCACGACACTTAACAAACACCACATCTACACAACTACGTGAATTGCGTTACTTAAGCGCGCTTCATTGCAATCCTTTTTGAAATGGTGTCACGGTCGTATATACCGTACACAATGTAAGTTTTTATGCTCTTTGGCGTCTCCTACGGTTCTGTTTGATGAAACACGAGAACATTCGCACAATAATGGTACGAAACGACAAACTGAACCAAGAATTTACGATGGACAAACATTCTTTGTGTTCTGTCAGATCACTACAAGCACCATAACCACTAGACCACCGTGGCGGGTAGGTCTTAACATAAAAAAATCATGAAATGCATGTAATGTACGGCATGACTCACATGCCACGCTCATGGTGCGCTCGCGGCCGTTTCGCTTGCTTGATGTATACGAAAATTGATATGGCGTGACATGACTGTATGGTAAACATAAACGACAGGTCGTAACATTAAAATCATGAAGTAATGTCATGTACGGCATCTTTTACATGCCAGACTCATGGTGCACTCGCGGCCGTTTCGCTAGCTTGATGTATACCAAAATTATTATGGTGTTGCATGTCTGTGTGACGAACATAAATTACAGTTATAGCATGAAAATCATGAAATGCATGTCATGTATGGCATGATTTACAGGCCACGGTCATGGTGCACTCGTGGTCGTTTCGCTAGCATAATATATACCAAAATTAGTATGACGTGACATGACTGTATGGTGAACATAAAAGACAGGTCGTAACATGAAAATCATGATATGCATATCATGTAAAGCATGATTTACATACCACGCTCATGGGGCGCTCACGGCCGTTTGATTAACTTGATATGTGTGAAAATTGGTATGGCGTGACATAAGTGTATGAAGAACATAAATGACGAGTCATGCATTGTGTAGCGTTATGCATGAGTTATGCATTAGGCGTTGCTGGTCAAGTTATGACTTCGAAGTCATGACCTCACCAGCAACGCCTAATCTTGGTCAACGCACCAGAACTTACGCATAACGCTACAAACTGGTTGGCAGCGGTGCGATCAAGAAAAGGCATGCGGAAAACTGCGGACGGAAGATCTACTTCTGTGGATCTGGGATCGGCGGACCTGGGAACGTGGCTCCGGGAGACACGACCTTCGCAAGCTCGAGGTTGGGTGAGCGCTTGAGCGATTACGTTTTGCCGGACGATAAGGACAGGGTTCTGTCGGGCAATTGGCTGTGAGTTGACTGCCACTGGTGTGCGGTTAATTAATATTGGAAAAGTAGTAATCGGCTCTCGTAAAGGCATGGATATCGCAGTGCTAAAAGAAGAAGAGCTGTTGCTGTTGGCAGCAGAGCTCGGTATGGATATCAGTAATAGGTTGAGGAAGCCCGAAATTCGTAGTGCGATAGACGAAGTGGGTTTTGAGGAGGACGAGCTCACCGAGGCCTGGGAAAAGATGTGTCGTGAGAAGGAGGAAAGGGAGGAAGAGAAGACGCTTAGCAGAGGCCCGAGAATGCGGGTTCCCGAGCTGCTGGACCGATTGAAGTTTTCTCAATGTTAATAAATCAGTTTTCCTAAGTTACGACCTCCAAGTCATGACTTCACCAGCAACACCTAATCTTGGTCAACGCACCAGAATTCACGCATAATGCTACAATTGTATATACCACAATATACGTTTCATTAGCACGGAATATACCAGATTGTAGAGGCATGCATGCACGACAAACGCGAGATAGTGAACGACATGTCATGACATGAATGCCTTGATTTCCCTCAAGGACAAAGAATGCGGTGTATGCAGCTCCTCGCTGACTGCTTCGCATTACATCAATTCCCACAATGCGTGGGATCTGCCGGATTTTTTTTTTCTCTTAATATCTAAGACATCGGATATATCCCTGCTTGTTCTCTGATTCACTGTGCTGTCTCGTTTTCCGTTCCATCGCACGCTGGGTGTTCGTTAGTTTCTTCTCGAGTTTCTTTGTTATTCTCCAGGTTTCTGCGTCGTATATATATTAGAACCGGCAAAATGCAATGGTTGTACATTGTTCGCTTTTAAAGACAGTGGTAAGTTACCGGTCGTGAGTCGAGAATGTCGACCGTATATGCGCACCATCCCTTCCTTATTCTACGGTGAAATTCATTTACATGAGTAGGCTCCCCTGTCAATATTTGGCTTAGATATACATACCCTTCTACCTATTCAAGGATCCGGTTGTCTATCACGAATTCTCGCTCTTTCGCCGGACCACCGAGCATTATCTTTGTCTTTTGCGTATTCATGCTCAACCCTACTTTGGCGCTTTCTTGGTTTAATTGTTCAATCATTTTTTGTAATTAGTCACCGTCATTGCACAAGAGTTCGATGTTGTCGGCAAACTGTAAATCTCTAAAATATTCTCTGTTAACCTTTATGCCTATTTCTTTCAAATCTCGTCGTTTAAATACTTCTTTTAAACAAGCAGTGAATAACAATGGGGAGATTGTGTCTCCTTGTCGGACGCCTTTCTCGATCGGAATTTTCCTGCCTTTTTGAGGAGGAGCAGTCTAGCTGTAAAATATATGTATATATTGGCTATGATATTCAGATATGTTTCAAGTACACGTTGTTGACGCAATGCCTGTAGAACCGTCGGTATCTACCGAATCGAATGCCTTTTCGTAATCTATTAATGTCATATAAAGACTGTTCTTTTTGGTATTCGGTAGATTTCTCAATTAATAGATTCATCGCATGAAAGTGATCCGTGGCAGAGCACCCCTTCCTTAAGCCAGCTTGCTCTCTAGGTTTATTAAAGTTAAGTGCGGCTCTTATCCTAATCGAAATTGTCTTCGTGAATATTTTGTAGAATTCTGAAAGAAGGCTGAGCGGTCTGCAGTTCTTCAATTCCTTCGCGTCTCCCTTTTTGTGTATTAGCAAAATACTGCCGTTTTTCCAACTCGTTGGTACATTTCAATTTTTTTGGCATAATGCGTAGAGTCGCAACCTTCTTGAACATAAACTCTCCTCCCAGTATGATGAAATTGGTTGTTATGCCGTCTTCTCCGTCCTCTTTTCCGCAGGACGTGCCTTGTAGGGCCTTTCTAAACTCACGCTTGGGACTTCGATGTCATGCTTGATTTTGCTCTCATTCAAACTAGGGCGATTTATATTTGAGCTCTACAGTTAAGAATAAAATTCCTCAACCGTCTTCGTAATATCATTAAAATTGTAAACATCATTTCCCTGCTTATCTTTGACGGCAAGCATATATAATGGTCGTTACCTTACGGAGTTTTAGCTGTCTTGATGCTGCCGTCACTTTTCTACTGCTGTCTCTGTGTCCTTGACGTTATAGTTCCGTACGTCATTAAGCTTACTTTTGTTGATCAGTTTTGACAGCGCTGCGAATTCTATTTTTCTCTTTAGGTGGTGACTTCATCCGTTGTCGTTTCTTTAGTAAGTCCTTAGTGGTTTGGGAGGGCTTGCTGAATTGTTGTCTTGATGCTTTGCCTGCAATTCCAAGTTCTGCTATGAAGTTATTTTAGTTACGGCCTCGTTCACGTCCTCCATGTCTTCATTTTCTTCTTGTTTTAAAGCATTGTAGTTTCTTTCTTTCTGGCCATTCTACGCAAAACTTTTTACCGAAAATAACGTGTCTGATGATGGAGACAAGCCCTTTACGCCTTAATCAGCATAGAGTTAGGCCACACATTGCGACCTCGTGTTCTTGCCGGTGCGCAGCCATTAAATGTAGAGAAAGCAGCGTTATGCTACCACCGTGTACACAGGGAGTCCACGCCCCGAACACGCTGGGCCGCCCAGCGCGTCTGAGTAGCCGCGTCGTTTTTCATTACTTCTCCGCGAACAGAGCTGGCTTCCGCATCTCCATGCATTCGCGAAGATTACACTGCTTGGCACGTGTTAAAACTGACACGGATGGCTTGTGTACGAGCATGGGTGCATCGCACTCGAGAAGCGCGCGCATTTACCATTCAAATTAAGTGTGCACCTTTCGCATTTGTCGGACGCGAGGAGGCTTGTTGCTTATCTAATGAGACGCACGGCGGCGGCAGCTGCAGCCGATCGGTTCCGTGCGCCGAAGCCGCCCATCGCAAAAATGTGGGCGTCGACGTCAACAAAAACATCTCACCGGCAAAAAATTGAAGAGGAAGCAAGACTGCCACCGCGGCGACCCCAAAAAATCGTGACGTCACGAGTGCGCTCGTAATTCCACTTTACTCCACTGCCGCCGCTCGATAATGATCTCTCGCTCAAAAGAAAGAGAAGAAGCAAACCGGTTTCGCATCGCTTTTTGTTTTTCTCTTTGCCCACTCGCATCAAGGCGTCCTCGCGGCGGTCCGAGCGCACCACAACAGGTTTTTTCGCTTCGGCGTTGGCCAGTTTCAAAATAACTTACGAGCTCGCCAGGCACCTGACTCAGCGACGCGTCGAAATGCGCGCTTTGGCCGGCCGCGCTGGCAGGCCGTGATCGGCGCGCGAGTGTTGTGCGAGTGTGTGCTCAGCCGGCCGTGCAAGCGATTCGCCCGCGCACCATGGGTCCCGGCGCCTGAAGCGGGGTACCACGCGAGCTTGACCAGCGGCCAGTGCCCGCTGCTCCAGCCGCCCGCAAACGCGCACGCCCAGCGCGCGCGCGCGCGCGCGCGGCAGCGCTTTTATTCGGTGCTGCGACCTCGCGGCGACGCCGAGAGCTACTCAGTGCGCCATGCTAGCCGCCCTGGCCGGGTTGTGGCTCTGTGGCGTCTGGTCGGGTTTCGGATCCGCGGCCCTGACCAGCAATGAAGTCACCGACAACCTGCTTGTGGATACACTCGGGCTCAGCGGCATTGAACCGTAAGTGTTTCTAGCCCCCGCACTTCTGTCGGATGGGCCCGTGGGCGCGGAGTCGCATGCCATCACGCGTCCCCACCGAGTTTCGAGTGACAGCTTTATTTTGTGGTGATTCCGTCATCGACACTGGCACTGTTGTTGACAGATACCTAGCGATCCTTCAGCAACAGTCCCGTCGTGCAAGGCGCGATGCTATTTGAAGTTTGGGGCGTGGACATCCGCGTGCTCGGAACGTGGTTGACCCACGGTGCAAACTGCGGCTGCAGCAGAGATTCATAAATCAGAAAATTTGTCAAATAATTTGGCAATAGTTTCGAACAGGCCGGACATTGGCTGCTTGTGCCGAAAATAACGCATAACAATACACCCAAAGGAGTGCTTGCGGAGGTCGTGCCAAATGGAAGCAGGTGTTTACAATCTATGCAGATGAAGCAGGAACAAGAACGCTCCATAGGTTACTCACTTCCGCTGATGCTACTACAATAGCGCGTGGAGCCGTATGGAGCTTGTCTTTGAATTCCTCATGTCGCTTTGTTTCAACTAGCTGTCCAAATGTAGATTAACAGGCTCTGTGAAGATGTGAACGTCTTCCGTATACAACCAAGAAATCCTGCCACCAGTGAACGAGCGAATTTCCCGTACTGTAATGGCTAATCAGAGAAGTAAGTGAATTACACTCAGTGCTAAGTCCACGGAGGAGTTAGTACTGGCATGTTCTCGACAGGCCTGTAGACTCTTCCTACATTTTATTTTATTAAACAGAGGGCAAACCCAGTTTTCCTGAAGGCCCAGAGTAGTCTGTGAAATACATTCATTACACTAAGCAATCAGGGCATACTAAGACTTCAGAAACTTCTCTGTCGTACAAAGCGCAGCGCTCGTTACGTTCGAAGACTGAAACGAATCCACGCATGTTTTGAACGCGTGTAGTGTGTCGAACACAATGGATTCCGATGCAGCTGTGCAGCGGATGCATCGCTACAGACACCTGTCAGCGCTGTCACAATGGGCGCCCAAAGCGCAGCGGCGCGCCCGACGAGAATACGTCGTGGAAACGGGCTAAGCGGCGACCGTGCGTCCGCGACGCGCGGCATTTCATGGGCGGATCCTTCGGCCGTTCGTTACTTTCGCGTTTACTCATCGCCGGTGCGAAGGACGCGCGTCGCCGTGGAGAAAAACGACGTTGTTTTTCTTTCGCCTAGCGCTTTCCAGCGCTGTTTAGCCTCCTCTACTACGGCCAGCGCCCAACGATGGCGCGGCGCGCGTTAGACGGACCCCGCTGACCCCTTCGCTCGTTGTTCGGTTCACTGCTGCGGAACCGCTCCCCGGTCGGCGCCTGTAGGAGTGTAGAAGCCGCCCGAGTAGCTCTGTGAGCGTCACGCCGAGTCTAGGTCCGTTCGGTCCGCGCTGCTAGGGAGTAATTTTGAACTCGAGCGTTTTCGCGCCAAATGGCGCAGGGGCACGCCCGCTGCCTGCGGTGGTCGCGCGGCGCGCCTCTGAACCGCCGTGGCACCACCTCCCGACGCAGAACAATAGTGAGACCGGAGGAGACGCGCCTTCACCCTCTCCCCGCGGCTCGGGTGTACTGCAGCTGACAGTTGCAAGGTATACCGACGCCGCTTAAAGTGTCGCTGCCACCGGCTGGCGGTAACGGAACGCCAAACGACGCAGAGTCAGCGCCAGAAATGCGCACGCATTGTTTCCCACTGCAGTTTTGAAGGAGAGCGATGCCCGTTCAACGTACGTACGTCGCTCCACTGACAGCCGAGGGGCGCAATTACGGCGTGCTATACGCCGCAGTGTCTGAATTGCGAGTTCATATTGTAATGCGGCATTCATTACTAGATAATAGCAGAATGAACTTTCAAATAACATTGTTTTGGTAGGCTTTTGTCAGCAGGATAGAAAAAAATAAAATAAAGGGCTGTATCGCGTTGTAATATACGGGTGGTGGATCAAATATGCCGGTCCTTGACAAAACGACATCAACTTCTACAGTATCTGTTTTGTG
Organism: Rhipicephalus sanguineus; assembly: GCF_013339695.2. Classification (NCBI taxonomy): domain Eukaryota; kingdom Metazoa; phylum Arthropoda; class Arachnida; order Ixodida; family Ixodidae; genus Rhipicephalus; species Rhipicephalus sanguineus. The sequence continues at coordinate 193,809,734 of NC_051176.1, forward strand.
ATAAGCACAAGGGAGCGAACGTTCGAGAGCTTTGACGCACCTCAACCTGAAATCTCTTGGCCTCACTCAACCTTCATTGCTTTACGGTTTAGGTGCGCTATAAAGACCTGTTTATAACGACCTCGAATAAGCCGCAACTCATATAGTTAAACGCTGTAAAGCTCCGTCGTTGTCGAATACCAGGGTAGTTACACATGAATGTTACGCTTAAAAACATAAGCATGTACATGTCGTTGCCGGCTTGTACTTTTGCCTGAGCAATTTTGTTCAGAAATAATCATTTCAGTGTCACATAACGTTACCGATTACGCGGACAGGTCGGTGCCTATTTGGCAACAAATCACTATCATGAAGCGCCTGAATAATGCCTTCTTGACTAAAATTTTCGTTATTGAGCTTAGTGCATTTGTAGTTTCAGGCTTTAGTGCTCCCTTTTGAGACCACCACATATTGTAAAAATGTTTATTGCGATTTTGTCTATTGGTGCCTCGTGATGCACGCTGTTTGAAACGCGACATAGATTATTTCATATCTGTACATGTTATGTAACGACGAAGCATGTGCCGCAGCACCTCCTTAATGTGATTAATGCTGGTGTTATAGAATAACTAATTAAATATATAAGTAGTGACAGTTAGCGAAAGAGATCATTTATTATTGTGATACCTGTACTCTTCTTATCATACAGCTGCAAAATCCCACTTTTCTGATATGCTTTTCACACCTATGAGAAAAAAAGAAATTAAGTAAAAACTTCGGAAGCATCAAGTTCTATGCTGCACTTCAGAGGAGGCTCTGTACTTACACTGGGCAATGTGCCGTTCTAAATTATTCACAGATTCAATAGGCACGATTACGATTATTTCTAAACTATCCTTTTCCGTTTGGTAGACCCCTCCGATCGTCTTTATTGAGAGGACTACTGCGCAGCCACCTAGATACATATTTGTGAAAGCAGGGCCATTGTATTGAAACCTGTTGCTCACACGCTTTATTTCCTTGGTGTGCTTTATCATGACACAGCAAACACCATTCGCTGCTATACTTCACCGCCTGTATGACAACGAACGTCTCCGCTAAAGGCTTCGCATACTAAAAAAACTGGTGTCAATTTCTGAATAAAGCCGGGAACCATTGCTAGGGTTTCTCACAGCACTTAGGGAGTCAGATCCTCGACGCTTTGATCATGGCTTACGGTAAAGTGCGCACGCTGGCTCAATGCGCCGAGTGTAACACTGTGGTCGCTGAACGTGAGTACGTAATCAATTCAAGGAAGCGGCGCGCGCTATTGCTGTGAGATCACACGCTGTTCAGGCTGATTTGAATCTCGCAGAGGACAACGACGTCAGGTGACAGAATGAAGAGCTTCTAATGCACCACATTTCTGCCACCATAATTATCTTTCGGCTCCAAGGCATGATCTGGCGAAGTCTGATTAAGGCGGTCCATTTGCATTCAGCAGCAACGGTCCTGTCCTTCTCTCTCTCGTCGCCAACCACTTCAACGGCAACGGTCCTGAGCGCGCACCTAAAGTGGCAGCAAGGAACTTCAATCACACCGGCACAGAAGCCTTCCGGAAGCGACTTCAGCGCTTCCAGCGTAACTCATATGCACGGGGAATTAATCCGACAGGCGAGGTCGCCAATGTATCTTTGACATATACCTCACTCCAACTGAGCCTCTAAGTCTTCACGCACCTTTTTTTCCCCGCGAATATACAACGCCCGGTTCAAAAAGTATCATCTATCTTAATAAATGTATTTTTTTTACTGCTACTACCACTATAACAACATTACACTATATTATGCTTGTTCTATTTGGAGGCGAAATGCTAGAGGCCGTGCACTGTGCGATGTCAGTGCACGTTAAAGAACCCTCGAATTATCCGGAGCCCTCCACTGCGGCGTCTCTCATAGCCTAAGTCGCTTTGGGACGCTAAACCCCGTAAACGAACCAACTATGTTATATTTTTGGAGCCTTGTCACGAGCCATTAGTGAGCGACACCAGGCCAAGTCACGACAGCTTGCCTGCTGGGTATAAATCACACAGGTGCGGTGGTTTACGCCTATATCTATATTTTAGGCTGTTCTCTCGCTCGCCCTCTCTCGTTGTCGATGCGCCTTTAAAGCTCGACCTTGTATTTCCATATGTGAGTATGACGACAGATGTGTTACATATGAGGACTACTTTCCTGCTTCTGCAGAGTGTTAGCTAAAGAGAGTGTGTTTGCGTAGGGCGTGTTCTTTCCCAGTGCGTACCCTGATCAACCCTGATCAACATGTGTTTCAGTGCATGTACAGACAGGTCCACTGTTAAAGGGACCACTTGCGTGCAGGGCATGTTCGGATTACGCTCTCTTGCAAAAGCATAGTGGCTTATATTTGAATAAGAGCACCGCTGGTTGGCAGTTGTGTCAGCGGTGACCAAATGTTGGATTTAAGGCAAGGTTCGATTTGAAGAAGAAAACTGTATTCAACTGAAGTTACAAGTGAATCGGTGGGGTTACATGTGAAAGAAGAAAACGGGAGTCGGTGCTGGAGCTCGTTCAGTTGCGTCCCTCTCTCCTCTTCTCTTCTCCCGCGATGCGTTGCTACGTGTTCCCGGCTCGCGATCTCACTTTTGTTCTTTTTGAATGTTCGTCGATCCAAGCCTCATGGCAACAGCGCTGGGCGAACGTGCTCAATGCTCGAAGTTCACGTTTACGTAGTGTAGTGTTTCTTGTGCGGGCGCCGAAATGCTGCCGGTGAATTCGAGCGGCAGCCAGCGCTTCCCGGACCTTAGCCCATCGTCTATGTTTGGGCGCCAAGCACGCATGTTGTAAACACAGCGGCCGTGTGAATTCGAGTGCCGCTGACAGTTGCGACTCCTTTTGACAGAACAGTGCCATGCACGAACGAAGTTTCCCCATCCAGTTGCCGTTAGGGGACCAGCAATATGAAGGGTGCTCATTCGAGTGTTCCCTTAAACAGTGGACCGTACTGTACACGTATGTACAATTGCATGTGGGTGCCTTGCGTGATGATCCCGCATTGTATACGGTAGTCAGGTTTATCAGTGTCATTATATTACGTATTTTCTACAACCCCTAGCTTTTCTTTAACGGACTGCCCACGCGGGGAAATATTTCAGTCGTTTGGAGTCGCCGCATCGGCTAATATACGCGGACGAACGTTCTCACGGTAAATACTATTTTACGGACGCGTTCAAGTGCCGCCATCCTGGGCTGTTAACTTTGCCGTTTTGTGTCCGTATCAGCTAAACGAACAGTGCTACGGTAAGCTCATACGCAATGAGACGGCTGGGCTGGTGCATTCGGCGTTTTATGACCTTGTTTATTTCACGTCACGACATAGAAAAGAGAAAACATTCGTTTATCAGTCCAAGATGGCGACGCCCATTAATCGAGAATAAAATCTTGTACGAGCGATCAAATAACATTAGTCGTCGTGAGTGTTTCGATATGTGTGCCTCTCCTGGTCCCGCCACGTTGCTCTATAGCTCGGTAAAATCGCTCCATCAACGTGAATTTCTTGAATAGGTGAAGTTGTTTCTGTGACATCTACAGTACACAGTATATCCATGCGAACACAGTTTGTGCGACTTGCCAGACGAAGTTTGTCATTTCTGAGCGCCTTATGCTCAATTGGCACATTCTTTTTTTTTTGCTGGCTGCGAGACTCGAGTCTCAGTTGTGTCACTTCACGTTATTACCACCCATGGACGCTTGCGATCGCTCCGGCGCAAGGATACCATCCGGCAAGCGGCGTAAAGGGGGCAAATTTGCATGAGCTAAAAGTGGATAGCGCAACTCCGTGGCATTCTGTTTAGGCAGCACCTCGTATGCACGCCCCGTGGGGCTTCGGGGTCTTGCGAGGAAGGCGGGTGCAGCGTGCACGTGCGACCCCGCCGCGCGTCTTTGCCGGGCGTCGTTCGCTCGAAACGAGAGCGCCACTCGAAACGCCTGCGATGATGCCGGTCGCCACTACAGTCGCTGGCCGCTTTCGGAGGGTGCGACGGTTTCGCAGGAGGTCCTTTCCCTCGGACGCCCCCCTGTTTTGCTTTTAGAGAAGGATAATGACTGCGCCAAGTCGCGATAACTACGGCTTCACTGACACGGCGGTGATCCGATAGCCTGATCAGGCGACTTTATCATGACGGGTTTTGACTTAGAGCAAGACTTTGCCAAGCGTCCTAGAGACTAACGCGTCGTTCAACAAAGAAGTGAAGCCATGATACCGTGGCACTTCACTATAAAAAGGAGGGGCGTAGCCAGAATTTCGGGCGGGGGGGGGGGGGGGGGGGCGGTTCAACTATAGTTTATGTATATTCTTACGTGCGTTTGTATGTGTGCAAAATTGGAAAACACATGCAAAATTAAAAAAAACTTTGGGGGGGGGGGTTAACCCCCCCCCCCTTGCTACGCCAGTGAGAGGAAGATATTTATCTTATTCTTTGGAACAATACACACCCGCGGGTCAGGACAAAATAAGGATTCACTGACCGCAAGAAAAGGTCCCGCTCCTGCTTGTTGGATATGTTAGCATAATTTGCATGAAATATGCATGAAACAGCAGTACCATTTATTTATACATACTGTCAATCCCAGAGGGATTATAACAGGTGAACAATCAAAGACAGTGATTTAGTACAGTCAATAAAAAAATAAAAAATAAAAATAAAAAATAATAATAAGAAATTAAAAAAAAACATACAAGAACATTTTTTCAAAGTACAAACACATTGGCACTTAAACAAGAACAAAAAAGTTCACGTAACACCATATTAGGTTTGCGAGGCTATCAAGTCGCCTTCTACTAGTTTTGAGAAAGTGGCTAAGGATGTGCTACTGGTAATGGAGGGGGACAGGCTATTCCATTCTCTGATCGCAAGCGGGAAGAACGAGAATTTGAAAGCATCTGTGTGATATTTGTAAGGGGCAAGGGTATGAGAGTATTTGTGGCGGGTAGTTCTAGCTGCGGATAGCTTGATGTAGCGGGACTTGTCTATGTTTAGCTGACTGTGTAACAGTTGGTACATTAGCTTTAAGCGTGCCAATGTCGCCCGGTTTTTTATGGTTAGTAGTCCAGCCTTCTTAAGCAATTCTGTAGGCGAATCTGTTCGATTAAATTTGTTAAAAATAACCCTAAGCGCTTTTCGTTGGACACCTTCGAGCTTGCTGGTTAGTTTTTTTGTGTACGGGAACCAGGCAGCGTTTGCGTACTCCAGGATGGGTCGAATAAGTGTATTATACGCCAGTAACTTTGTGTGTGGTGGTGCTTGCTGTAATCGCCTTTTTATAAATAACAGTCTTTTTAGCGCAGACGATGTGATGTAGTGAATATGAGCGTCCCATCGTAGGTCATGTGACAGAATGACCCCGAGATACTTATGTTTAGTGACTTTAGAAAGGGTAGCTGAATTGATGACGTAGTTGAATTCGGATGAATGCTTTTTTCTAGTTATAGATAAGAGCGCGGACTTTTTTTCGTTAATGTTCATTTGCCACTGACTGCACCAAGCTGAAACCGCTTCTAAGGCCATATTTAAGGCGATATGGTCCTCTTGTGAGTTTATTTCTTTGTACAGGATGCAGTCATCTGCAAATAACCTGCATCCAACACTAACAGATGAAGGCAGATCGTTTACAAAAAGTAAGAATAATACCGGCGCCAAAACGCTGCCTTGCGGTACGCCAGAGGTCACCGGTACAACTGACGATTGGACGTGGTTTATTTCCACGAACTGCGACCTGTCTGTAAGAAAGTTAGTAATCCAGTCAAGAATTTGGCCCTTGCCCAGAGTAAGTTGGAGTTTCAAGATGAGTTTGCTATGTGACACCCGATCAAATGCTTTCGAGAAACCCAGCAGAATAAGATCAATTTGTTTTTGATGATCGATGCTTAATGAGGCGTCATGGACCATTTCAATGAGTTGTGTTACTGTAGACATGCCCTGACGAAAGCCGTGTTGAAAAGGGGATAGTAATTTGTGTTCTTCAAGGTGTTCCGTTATGTGCTTTAAGATTATGTGTTCGAGCAGTTTACCAACCGTACACGTTAATGAGATGGGTCGATAATTGGAAGGTTCGTTTTTGTATGCGATACCAGACTTGGAAAACAACATCCGCATAGACAAAGCTTATGTTTATTAATCCGTAAACTTGCAAAAACAAAAACAAGAACAAAAAAAGAACATTGGGATTATTAACTAGTTTTCTTTCTCTAAGAACTAACTTTTGCCACAGAACATAGCAAATAGGGTAAAAAAAAGAAGAAGAAAAGATCAGTGTTCTTACGGTATACAGGGCATTCCAATTTTATGAAGTTAACTACTTAACATTGAAATGAAGTCAGAGAACAATATTCCAATTACAATATTCAAACCAGCCAGAGAACAATGTTCGGGAGCTGCAGCATTAAAGACTACCAGCAGCGCCCATGCCACGTCAGAAATGTTGACTTACACAAATGCTAGAACGAAACAGTGATAATCTTTATTTGAAACTTTTTAACTGTTTTACAGAATTTCGAGAGTTTAGTTACTTGATAATCAAGTAAATGTGTGTCGTAATTTGTAGGGGCTGTTTCTTACAATTATGTCAGTTCTGTGCATACTACAAACGTTTTTATTTCTGTAGCGACTGATAAAGGCATTTCATTCTTTCTCACTTCACCAAAAATGCGCACATAGAGTTTGCTGTTATTTGCAGACATTACAAATAACGGATATTTATGTTCCACTATGTATGGCATTTTGTATGGGTCATATGGTCGTTACCGCATTTTTTGTTACGCAGATAATTTATTGTTATTAATTTTTACATCGGAGATGTTAAGCTTTTCGTTGTGCCGTTTCGCATCGACAGATAATTGTCATCATCGTGAACCGACACGCGCTGTCTTCGTCCTCTTTTTTATCTTATGCTTCGATCCAAGAACACGTACGCCTATTTGTCCGGTGTGCGATGCAATAAATATGACGGCCGAGAGGACGAGTACGGAGAGGGAGAAAGAAAGAGAACGAGAGAAATATATATATATATATATATATATATATATATATATATATATATATATATATATATATATATATATATATATATATATATATATATATATATATATATATATATATATATATAGGACAAGAGAGAGTACGACGCACGTTGGTTTTTGCGGTATGTTTACTGACGTTTCGGCTGGTGGACCAGCCTTTGTCAAAGTAACAAGTACATGTCAACGAGTCTCCTTATAAATACGATATACATGAGATAGCATAGCATGGCGACGTAAATCAGCGATTACACAATTCACTGCGTGCAGTGCTCATGACGGTACAGTTAGATCACATGCGGAAAAAAAAGAAGAAAAAGAAAAGTACAAAAATCACTTCTTCGCGCACACAGCATTACTATGTACGAACGCGATATCGACCATTACAATGCTAACATGGCAATATCAATGTGCCGCGGACAGTGCAGCGAGATTGTACGTTCAGTTATTGCGAGGCAAATAGATGAGTAGTCTACTCTTTTTATTGGCGCGTGCGCGGTGAAATACAGTCTTGCATCCATACCTATGGTAACAGGAGGGGGGATTAATCAGCGCAACTAACTATAAAACATGGATACATAAATGCACACAATCAAAGCGGCATTACAGACAGTATTCAGCAAGCTTAATCGATGACGTAACGGGCTGTGGGTTCAAGCGCAAAGCTGAACTTTCATGGATTGTCCCAGTTAAGGCTGATGATGCTTCGTGGGCACGCTAGAGAGTGTGCCTGTACTTTCGCTTAGACCTGATGAAACGGTGTTGAATTTATAGATTAAGTAAGACTCGCGGATTTCACGATCATGATGAGAATGAAAGCCTGATTCAAGTATAGTGGCCCTGATTTTGTCGAAAGAATGCCCTGGTAAGCGGATATGTTTAGAAAGCGGCAGGTTGGGTAGCGTATTAGTATGAGATCTATGGTTGTTGAAGCGTACTCGGAACGGCGTTTCAGTTTGGCCAATATACTGTTTTTGGCAGACGGCGCACTCGAGCATGTATATGACGCTATAGACCGAGCAGACCAATTGAATAGAGCCGACATTCTTGGCGGAAACTGTTTACCTGAGCGACGTACTGATACTAATCTCGTATTGACTTACTCAGCATCAGTGCCAAAGGTTGTTTCTATACTGAAACGCCACCACAACATCCTTACCCAAAGTGAACATTTGAAAAATATCTTTCCTGAACCACCTCGCGTGGTTTACCGGCGGTCAAAGAATCTCCGCGACATGTTAACATCGTCGAAATTAAATGTACCCACAATATCTGGTTGTGCACCTTGCAACAAACCACGTTGCAAGTTGTGTCTACATATGCAAACCACCCAGGAAGTCATTAGTACGTCTTCAAACTTCACCCTTAAGGTTCGCGGCTCCTTTAATTGCGATAGCTCTAACGTCATATACATGCTCGAGTGCGCCGTCTGCCAAAAACAGTATATTGGCCAAACTGAAACGCCGTTCCGAGTACGCTTCAACAACCATAGATCTCATACTAATACGCTACCCAACCTGCCGCTTTCTAAACATATCCGCTTACCAGGGCATTCTTTCGACAAAATCAGGGCCACTATACTTGAATCAGGCTTTCATTCTCATCATGATCGTGAAATCCGCGAGTCTTACTTAATCTATAAATTCAACACCGTTTCATCAGGTCTAAACGAAAGTACAGGCACACTTTCTAGCGTGCCCACGAAGCATCATCAGCCTTAACTGGGACAATCCATGAAAGTTCAGCTTTGCGCTTGAACCCACAGCCCGTTACGTCATCGATTAAGCTTGCTGAATACTGTCTGTAATGCCGCTTTGACTGTGTGCATTTATGTATCCATGTTTTATAGTTAGTTGCGCTGATTAATCACCCCTTCTGTTACCATAGGTATGGATGCAAGACTGTATTTCACCGCGCACGCGCCAATAAAAAGAGTAGACTACTCATCTATTTGCCTCGCAATAACTGAACGTACAATCTCGCTGCACTGTCCACGGCACATTGATATTGCCATGTTAGCATTGTAATTGTCGATATCGCGTTCGTACATAGTAATGCTGTGTGCGCGAAGAAGTGATTTTTGTACTTTTTTCTTTCTTCTTTTTTTTTTCCGCATGTGATCTAACTGTACCGTCATGAGCACTGCACGCAGTGAATTGTGTAATCGCTGATTTACGTCGCCATGCTATGCTATCTCATGTATATCGTATTTATAAGGAGACTCGTTGACATGTACTTGTTACTTTGACAAAGGCTGGTCCACCAGCCGAAACGTCAGTAAACATACCGCAAAAACCAACGTGCGTCGTACTCTCCCTTGTTCCTTATTCTACTGGGGCCAACGTGACTTCCTTGCTGCAACTATATATATATATATATATATATATATATATATATATATATATATATATATATATATATATATATATATATATATATATATATATATATATATATATATATTCTTTCTGAGAGGAGTCGAAGGCACTTCTTCGATTCGAGCTCGCTAAGGCAACAGTATCAGAATGGCGACTTTCGAGCTGAAGCTTTAATGTCGGGAAGAGAATGAAATCGGCGGGACCCATATAAGACGAGTGGGATGGGGTGGAAACCGCATTGTTCACGGCGAGGAAATTGCGTGCGCAGAGTGAGCTGTGACAGTATGCACTGTCGTCGTCCAGCATTCAGCTCCCTGTGCTCCCTGTAGTTCGGAAGTTACCGCCACCCTCAGATGTCCTTGTCAGTGAAACGAAATTTCTTTTCATAGTCCGGCCGTACGGGAGAAATATCTGATGCATGATGCGGCGATTGCCTAAATGGATATGATGACCACACACTTTGTCGAACTGCAAACCAGCCTTCTTTCGGTCGCGGAGATGTTGTACTTCTATTAAACAGCGACAACTGCAACTGCTGCGTCGCATGTCATTTCGCTGTCTTCCCGAAATTAAAAAGAAAATGCAAAAAGCTTAAATACCTTCATTTTGACACGATCGCTTAAGTTATCCTCGAATCGCAGAAGCGAATGTGCGCGATTCCTTCTAGAAATAAGACGACCAGGACATATTCGCAAATAGGCAGGAACGCTAGAAGTGCCGCATTCATGCGCAAGGAAACTATTTCAAATGTGAGGGTGTCTGAATTCAAAAAAGATAGATTACTTTCTTTAAAACAGTACCACTCTCGAAACTTTCTGACACCACCTCGTAATTCTGTATTTAATCTATAGACCGCTCTGTGCTGGGAAGACCTAGCCACCTTCAATCGAACGGTATCACATGAGGCCACATAAGCTTACTCGGAAAGTAACGCCTAAAAGTCAGTGACAGTCTAGCTTGACATCGTAATCGATTCTGCTTTATCGTGCGAAAAAAGAAAAACAAACATTGTCTTCTTTGCAATCCGCCTTTTTCACGACTCCCCTGCGCATGCGCTATCCCCTAGCGGAAAAGTCGCGAAACATCTCTTCATCTCGGAGGCTTTGCTTCTGGCAATACCGATTGTCCTGGCCCCTACCAAACCCCTACCAAAACGTTAGAGGGCAACACAGCAAAATGAAAGAGGCGGATTATATATTGTTTGCTGCTTGATACTTATATGCTAAGTTCATGCATCCATGCAATTGGCATAGATTCGAATTTATGTAGGTTGTCTCCAGGAAACAAGACCATGGTATCATCTGCATATAAGTGCATCTGATCAGTCATAAGAATATGGACGATGTCGTTAATACACGTCATAAACAACAAGAGAACCCAACATTGAACCCTGTGGTACGCCACACTTATGAATGCTTTTGTCATATTCAAATCATGTAACCAAGTGAAATGAGAACTGTATGGGAATAACTACGCGTAGGACTATGATGTTACACTTAAAATATTGTGGTTTTCACGTTTATCAAACAAATTATCATGCCAGATGTTGTGAAGTGCCTTTTGAAAGCTCAAATTGCAATAGTGAAATACTTATTTCGATATTGTTGAATATGTTGTCTTTAATTTTTGTCACGTTGTTTCTCGCTTCATAACCTTTCCTTTTAAAAATTGAACTGACTGATTTACAATTGTATATTTTTACAACAATAATTTATTAAAGCTTGCACTCCAAATTCGTTCTACGAATTTTGAAAATAGGGATCACACTGATATACACCTGTAATTGCTTCGGTCATCATATGGCACCTACACCAGCAACTTAAATCCGTAAGCCAAATGTGAAGCGGTTTATACATTTCGACACATTATCCTATCTTAGGGTCGGGTTGACTGATTCTACCAATGGGTCTATCTGAAAAAGAAAAAAAACACTAGCTGTCTTATTTTCTTCGGTTCCTGATAATCGGCAGAAAAAAAAAAAAAACGGGAAAATACAGATGGTGCAGCACTCGGGTGTAGATGCAAGCATGAAATGTGAGTAAATGCACCGTCAGTATACATGTATTACTGCCCGTTTTCGTCTCTATCACATACACTCTGATATGCACCAAGCTGGCATGGAACAGAAATTTCAAAAGAATGCATTTGACGTCGCAGCTGCACGCCGAAGTCTTCGGCTTTGTCTTGCGCGGAAACATCATGTTGTTGCCGTAGCCAGCTCTTTCCATATCCTCTTCCTCGTCGTTGCTTGGATCCTGCCTGAGATCATCGTGAGCGCCTGTTATGTATAGTGCTTTAGCGTGCTCTGGCAGACGCCGACAGCTGGTGGCTTCTTCGGTTTAGCGCCGGACACAATCACTGGGTCTAGCATCCCATTCCGGGGTCAATAATTACTGCATGATGAGTTTTCCCTTCTACATTGTCTTACCGTTCGAGGTTATCGAGACCATGCGGGATTGGCGAAAAATTCTAAAGCCTGCTATGCGATCACGGCATTCTACTCGATCGGAACTTGTTGAAAGCTTTCCTGACGCGGCCAACGAGCGATTCACGATGTAAGACGTTGCCATGCCCTGGCTTATGGTACAAAGTTGGCGGGAACCAAAGTTGCGGTTGACACAGTCTAGGACGCCTATACATAACTTGCAACTACGTCACACCGCGGAACTCTGGGATACGATTTCGCAGCATGCGCCGCCATTACCGAGCACATGGCAGCAGACGACACCGACTCAAGCTGTGCGGCTCTCGCATTTCCCGTCAACGCTGCACATCGCAACGGCAATTTGTGCGATATTTGACTGCTGCACGAGAAGTGTAAATCAATAATAATAAAAAAGACCAAGCGCGGGGACATAACTGTTCGCCAAACGTGATCACAAACCCGTGCGACCGCACGAAAGAGCTGTCCGGGAAGCTGAGCACATGGCTTATGCGCGCGTAAACAGGAAGGACCTCAGACGTTGCACAACGTTTGTGTGTGCGGGTGTCACTTCATAACAGGCAAGTTATGCTTCCGAATCTCCTCACCTTTTCGCCGAGTCTGTCACCACGGAGTTATGCGGGAGGTCAATTTATGTCGAAACGTGAAGCACCGAATTGAACACAGCGATCGCGTCTTGGTTTCCGGGAGGCCTCTTAGCTCTTCGGTGAAACGAACCTCGACTGGGCGCCAAACATGTTATTGTGCCATGGTTTTATGCAGCAATCAGCGACGAAATCTGTGCAGTTAGAGCGCCGCAAAATGCAGGCGGCGAAGAGCGCCGCTGTAGGTGACTCGTGCGAAGTTGTTTCAACCATTACGTGCGACACCAATGACGACACTGCAGGCTGCATAATGTCCAGACCGATTCTTGGTCGTCATAAGCGCAAGGCAAACGATCAAAACACGGGCACTATACGCTGAACGATCCGCGCACGAACGTAAACACAGCGCGGTCACTGAGACGTATGTGCTCGGTGATGGCGGACGGAAGACAGGAACTGACGTCACTTGCAAGTTGTGTATAGAGAGAGAGAGAGAGAAAGAGACGTTTATTATCACAGAAAAGCTGAGAGGTTGGCCTGAATCAATTTTCTTACCTGCTACTCAGCGTTAGGAAAGGGGAGGGGGTCTTATAGAGAGGAGGTGTTGATGATGATGATGAGGGGGAAGGTGGCGATGAAGCAAAACCCTGAATGTCCAAAAACTATTGATACTATCTTGTCTAGCTATGTCTCGCGCAAAAATTTGTTCGGCGCTTTCAGAATATTGCGCTGATGACGAGGTGAACGCAATAGAATCCATACGGATATCAACTGCAATATGTACCTGCTGACTCTACTTCCGTTGTACCTGCTTGCCAAGAAGTTGGCGGAGACCGCGAGGCTTAAAATGAATAGGCTTGCGTGCGAACCGTAGCATTGTGCTATACATTCCGCGTGGCAATCGAACAAACGCCTGACAGAGTGAAGCGAAGGTGTCCTCAGCACAGTGATTGCTGGCAATGCGAACGGTATAGTGCGCGAACGCAGGTGAAGTTCCATGTTACTTTATTGTGCGCAATCAACATTCACTCAGTGGTCCTTTTGCCGCATTGTGTGTAGCAGGTTTTGACCCTCCACTGTACTGTCATGAGCGTGATTGTGCGTTGTGCCGTACCTGCGTACATGCTTGAGCGCTGTTTTAAGTCAAAGGTCAGTCAACAGGTCATTTTACGTTTTTATTGGACCAGCAAATGGGATGCGCCTATATACGCGCGTGCTGCATGAGTATAAAATGCACGATAGCAGCCGTCACATGCCGTCCACTCCTCTGTATACTAAAGCCAGCTTACCTAATGCGTAGAATTGTTAATCAATGAGAAATGTGCGCACAAGCGTGTCGCCCATGCAGCTGTCTCAGAGCAGCAGGTTCCTGCAGAGGTTTAGATGCAGTGCGACGTACCGCTATATCAGAACTACGTGAAAATGTGTCCGTGCTTGCATATACAAGCGCGCGGACGTGTTCTTTTTTTTTTTTTTTCGCGGGGAAATAAATCTTGAGAAGGCCAAGTGATTGCCAGGTCTCAGGACAACCTCGCGGCGGGCGTCTGCAGGAGCCAAGCGGAGTGCTTCACAGCAGCTGGGCTGTGGTTGATTCTCGAGGAGTTATTTTAATTTCTTCTTCGATATGCGGCGGTGCATGTTGCCGGTGTCACTTACCAGGCCCCGGTGCCTCCCGGAGCACGCCGCGTGCAGGTTACCATCGTGAGCTGCCTGTTAGAGCGTGTCCCCCGGCCTGAAAACGTGTTCTCCAACAACACGTGTTTTTCTTCGTCCTCCCTTTACCCTTTCCCATATCCTTCTGCCTCGCTTACTTCATAGCGTCTGTAGATAGGGCCTTCTTTGAACGGCGTTGCATGCTTTGCTAACGCATATAATACTGATAATTTCTCGTTGGCGTTAGTGATAACGTGAACGTGACCTACTTTCTATAGGACAAGATTGAAGATATCACATCCGAAACACACGCTACGTTTGTGAGCTACGTCAAACGATTCTTGAAATAATTTGACCGCTTTCACATAATATAGAGACCTCAAACGTCGACCAGACATAAGAATTAAAGTGCCTTTCTATGTTGATATTATGAGTATTTGTAGATATTTGATTCACTTATTTGCCTGGCTCAATCGCCCACCTCACGCCAAGGGTGCCATGGCACCACAGAGCTAGGATAACAAGAGCCCGAAAGAAGCCTGCAGCGTTGCGTGTGAGCAACATCTGTAGTGGAAACGACCCACCTGTTTGGAAGTGCTCATCGGTGGGTACTGAACAGGACAAGAAAAAAAAATTAGGTTGTTTGGTTAATTAGCTACTATTGTCCCCTCACTCAAGGTCCACGCCTTTCGTAGGTTTGCATGACATGTTTATGTGCCTGTTAGCGGAGGCATGTTCTTATACGAACTACCGCACTTATAGTACCACAAATAATGGACGTTCAAAGGTCGTGTAAAATTACGAGATTACTTTGATGGCAGTCAGATGCGTTGGTTGGAGCATTGTAACGGTGGGAACAGGAACAAAAAAGTATCGAACAGCGCAACAAGCACCGGCGTGCCGCCTCCTTGGATAAAGAGAACGCGGCGTGTTAGTTTCCAACGCGTGGCGGTGCCATATGAGCCGTGGCACAAGTGCGGAGAGACGGCTGTTTTAACGCCATGCAGCAACGGTCGCTTCCTGCAGTTTTAAACGGTCTTGGTGTCGTCCGTGTTCCTGGCCGTTCCGCACGGCCGCCCGCGGAGTATGCGGCGGCTGTAATTGCTGGCCGCCTTTCGAAGTGGCGTGTGGCCGCCGTTGAGCGGAAACTTCAGACCTGTCATCACGTCTCACACCGTCAGTCTCACCTGGCGCACCAACCAAAACGCACCCCGCAATGCCCCCCCCTGATTTGTCGCACACACACCGCAGATGCTGAACGGCTTGCCGAGCGCGGAGTTGCAACGTCGGCCTCTCCCACTGATATCCAATTGACCCTGTAATGCGCGAGCTGATTCGACTTTATGCCTGCAAATTTTGTTCATTTCATTTCATCACACCAGGTAACCTTCTACTGTCTTCGGCTGCGTTTTCCATCCCTTGATGTCCATTTCATTGCTTTAACTGACCACCGGTTATCTGTACTAAATAAACACCACGCGACCCGCCCATGTCCATTTCTTGTCACCTAATTTTAACTAGAACATCGGCTGCCCCTGTTCGCTCCCGGATCCACTCTGCCGTCTCCGTGTCCTTAATGCTACGCCTGTCATTTTTCGTTCCATTGTTCGCTGTGCAGTTCTTAGCTTCTCGGGTTTCTTTTTTACAAGTTTCTGCTCCGCATGTTAGTACCGGCAGAAAGGAGTGATTGTACACTTTCCTCAGTGGTAAACCACCTGTCATAATTTCTGAATGCCTGCCTTATATGCTTTGCAGCACATATTTATTTATGCGTAGATGAACTTTCTTTTCATCAGTAGGCTCTCTTCTGAGTAGATGATAAGTGTACTCATATGTTAAAAAACAACAGAAATGCCTTGGGGTGGGGGGGGGGGGGGCATCCAGGTGTTCGAGGTACGCATGGTGTCTTCGGTTTTGCAATCTCATCCCTCCTTTAAGCAAATGCATAAATGTTTTGCATGGTCATGGTGGCTTAAAAAGATTAAAAGATTAAAGATAAAGATTAAAATATTCTTGGGGCGGACTTTGCAGCGTCATCCTCACAATTCGAATACGTGCGAGAAAGCACGCAGGTTCAATAACAGGCATCTGAAAAAAAAAAAAAAAAACACAGCATATCCACGAAGTGAATGATGATGAGTGGACGAAGCTCCGGGGGATCATTAACCGTAAATCCCCCCGTACATTGGCCACTCGACCATTCAAATACGTGACAACACATGTGTAATACAAAGTTGTTTGTTAATCACACTGCGTATATGGTGTTGAGATGTGAGCGGCGTTTTCCTTTCATTATGACCGCCTTATGATCGGTGAAATGTAAAGCCAAAGGTTCTTGTATGGGATCCAACCTGAAATTTGAGAAGACGAGGTCAATGCAAGTCCCTCTGATGGATCCTGAAGGCAGTGCGGAGCTGAGCAGATTTCTTTGTTTCTCTTCCATTTTCTCTTTCTTTCCTCCTCTCTTTTTTCCTTTTCGTTTTTTTTTCTCTTTACTTATCTTTATTTCTATTTGTGTTCCTATTATTTATTTCTTTCTCTCTATTTCTCGCTTGCATTCCTCTTTTTCAATTTTTTATATGTGGTTTTATATGTGGCTATGATCATCATCAAGGCGCTCGAAGAACAAGAGGAAGAAGACTTCTCTTTGGCATGAGCGCGAGAGCGAGCGCTTCCAGTACTAGC
This sequence comes from Rhipicephalus sanguineus, assembly GCF_013339695.2. Lineage (NCBI taxonomy): Eukaryota > Metazoa > Arthropoda > Arachnida > Ixodida > Ixodidae > Rhipicephalus > Rhipicephalus sanguineus. The sequence goes on from NC_051176.1 coordinate 193,826,530, forward strand.
GTGGCTACAACGGACAACGGACAAGCCTCGACGCTAAGGAGCTTCGCCCCTAAAATCTGTTGGGTAGGCAAAGTCATAAAAGCATTCTGCGTCAAGAAGAAGATTGAAAGGACCTGTGCATAGTTAAACGCAGGCGAGATGCCCCTGGCCGCCATCACGGAGAGAACCCCGGGGGAAACGAAAGAAAAGGCGTGCAGGTGTGCTGTAACATTCGAGGCACCATGCTGCGGGGCTCGTGCTACCGCCGACACCGGAGCGCTGTCTAGCCAACGGCGGCGTCGGGTTTCCGCCGCGGTACCCGCTCGCGTTCGAGTGAATCGGTTGGCCGAGCAAGGGGCGCCCCATAGCCGGCTGCATCTGCCGCTGATGCGGTGGTGCGAAAAGGCTTCCGGAGGCGCCTGCTTTGTGGCGCGAGAAATTGGGATTGAGCTTCGCTGCACGAGAGTGCCCTTGCATGTCAGTCAGCTTGGCTCTTTCTGCTCCCCGTTGCTCGTAAATTTGTTGGTCGCTGTTGTAGCTACACGTGAACTGCTGGCTAACCGGCCTTTCCTTTTCGCCTCGTGATTTCTGCTGACTCGATGTGGGCGGCTTCGCTCACGAAAGCTGCGCTCATAGAAAGATGACGATCACTTATTGATATAAATATATGCTTGGTAATAGCCGCGCTAGGAAGAAAAGGAGAAGAAAAGAAAGAAACAAACAAATATTGTCGTCAAATAATCTGCGCAGTGCGGTAGCCATATTTGGCCTTTCGTTCCTTACTGAAGGGGGCTCTAGTACTTGACGCTTTTGAAAATTACAATGAAAGCAAGCGTCGCCTATTGCCGCTTCCAACTCTAAAAGTTTGTATAGACCGACGGCAAACTCTCAAGATATTTTCGGAATAAAACACAGATACGTCAATGTTTCAACCTGCAGCGAAGTTTGAGACCCGCTGTTTTTTTACACGCTTTTGGATGTAGGCATAGCTGCGTACTCTACCTATTTTTAATATTCTTTATAACATGCTGGAACTATTCCACGATGTTTTGAAATTTTTATAAATAAAGTATTGTTCATAATTATTATTCTACGTACGTTACGTTGCACATACAAAAAAAAAAAGCTTTCATGTGCCGCTCTAATAAAAAAAAAAACGGGAAGATACGTCTCTCCCAACACAAAAAACCAATCAATCAATCAATCAATCAATCAATCAATCAATCAATCAATCGTTTATTGTAGTAACATCTATGATGCCTCCGTAGTGGCATGTTTAAAAACTGACAAAACGAAATATACAGAAGCCAGTAATAACAATTACTAAGTAACTGGCATCGAATAAATTCATGGCAAGATATTTGAGTCACATTTTGTAACAGGTTTGAAAATAATCAATTTAATTCACCCGTGAATACGATTTTAAAAAAGGCTGGAAAAAGCTACAATGCTGCGTGTTTTATTCATATTGCAAAAGAAGGGGAATCTTCCGCGCCGTCTCGAAAGCTGCGAGACCACAGACCCCTATTATGCAGCAACCGTGAAGGCTTTCGCTCTTGCGAGCTGCCATGTTCACTCAAGCAGGAAACAGCCGCACGCCCCGTTTCATTCGTCAAGTGTTGTGTGCCGAGAGCCAACGGACGCAGGGACGTTTGCTTTTCTTCGTTTTTGATATACGTTGTAGCAACCTTTTTAGCTTCATGCTGAGCTAAGGAAGTACCCAGAAAAGAAGATAAACAAAGTTGTATGCAAGTGCGTGTTGAAAAAAAAATAAATAAACGAAAGCAGCCGTGTAATCAGCTTGCGGATGACTCCTAATGCGCAGTAGAGAGCGTCTCTGAAGGTGTCCTTCACGCCCCACGCGGCAGCTTGCCTTTTACGTCGCGTTTGACGGTCACGCATCTCCGGCACGCTCCAGGAGCAAGGCCGTCACTCTCTCGCACGGTTCCATACAATGCAAAAGAGCTGTCTTTCATCAGCTTATCTCACGCTTTGCCGCAGGGCGTATGATATCAACCTATCAACGGCTGCAAATGCGGTTTGTTTACGTTGAAGTATAGCTCCTTGAAAACAAACTTCCGCTACTAAGTCTAAGTTTACTAAGTATAGGTTTCACTAAGTATAGCCCTCGCATCCGCAAAATATCAGCATTCATTAAATAGGTGTTTTTTTTCCCACATTATCTTATGAAGGTGAAACTACTGTAGCGTGGTCGTGCAGAAAACATGTGGATGACTTGGTTTTCTAATTCAGCTTCAAACTTGAACTTAAGGAAACGACGCACGACGTGGTCTGAGTGCACAGCCACACGTTTTCTATGGTCGCACAACGTGATCCCCCATATGTATTCCTTTCACTTCTTTGCGTAGGTAAAGAATCAAACTAGTATAATTCTCATAGTCACTGCATGTTCCTTTTGAGGGTTTTGAAGTATACTCCATATACAAGGCTCCATATATACACTCCATATACCTGTCCATCGCAGCAGGCCCCCGCTTTTGTTTACCGTGTAAGTTTACTACGTTTATTTTCCCCGCTTTTGTTTACCGTGTAAGTTTACTACGTTTGGAGACTTTTGTGCTTTCAGTCATTATTGGCCATACTACTACTCCTTTCCTGCGTATGATGCTTAGAAGAAGACCCGTGCAGCACCATTGGACAGAAGCAGCAACTGCGTCCCCATCCCGACCGCTCATAGTCGCAAAATCGAAGACTTGTCACTACTGCCCCATCTTAGTGCTATGACAGGCTGCGTTCGAGCCACCTGACGCCGCCCCTCGACGCTTACGCTCTGTATTGGCTTTTTTTGCGCGCTCTCCTCGTGATGAGCGTAGGACCTTGCATAATTGACTTCCAAGCTTAAATGTTTCGATTCGCACCGTATTTGCACGGCACGTGTTTTGGTATGATGCAATGCTCATGGCTTTGCCCTCGGTATACGTTCTCTTCTGTATATCAATTGCTAGCGACAACCGCCCCGAATGGACACGGTGGACCCAGAGCCTTTCGTATGGCTACAACGCCGTTTGTACGCTCGCCTTGTGCGCTGAAAGCAGCTGGCCTCCTGCCGACCGTTCTTTCCTATGCGACTTCGCCGCGCTCGTTCAGGCATCTGCATGCTGGTCGGCAAGTGGTCGACGGGGAAGGGGAAGGACGTCGCTACGCGACCGGCGCGCAAAACAGACCACTGTTCAATACCGCCACGTTGCAAATGCCGCGTCCGTGCTAGCTATCGACGGCGTTGTTGGTACTCGACGTGGACCTCCCACTCCACTTGCACCGACGCGGTGAAGCGAGCCCGCACAGTTGCTGCGCATCCCTCTCCAAGCAAAAGCGTTCGAAAGAAGGAACTTGTGCACTGTCTCTGCATAAATGCCTGCCATATCTTTTACGCTTGGAAGCGCTCCGTCGCTGGTCGTGATCGTACACGCTTTCCTGATTGAGTCACCTGCATGCGACTTTTTTCTTGCCTCTCGCCGCAGTCGCTTCCGCCTTGGCCTGCTTTCACTTCACGTTGCGTAGGGTAGCCAAGACGACTCGCATTCGTTTAGTCTTTATCATTCGTGGGTTTTGGCTTTTATTATTCGCTCCCTCTGGTGTACCCGTCGTATCTCAAGTGATGCGAATGACGCAGGCGCAACAGCTTCCGCTAACCGATTCCGGGGAGATGCCCACACGTGAAAAACCTTGTGCTGCATGCCAACGTTATGAAGCTTATTCATCCAACCCGGAGACTACTGCTGCGCTCGATCGCCTCTGAAATGAAACACAATGGGCCGAGATTAATGAGTAAAAGGAACCAAAGCAGGTGATGAAGGCGAGCCGGGCAAAACAAATGCTTGGGTGCTCTCATACGAAACGCAATCTTCGTTGGTCGCGCTCTAATAATGCATGTATTCTCCTATTTCCGTGATGCTTGACTTTTCCATGAAACTTTTCTAAATGCTTTATGCGTAGTACAAGTAAGAATGATAAAAAGCAGATATATTTAACAGGCGAAGCCATTTGCACTTGCTCCGAGGTTTATTACGACCACTGTCGCCATATTACGCGTGCTTTAATTCGTTTAGCCAGGTCTTCGTGCAGTTGTACATATATACAGTGTGCGCCTGCTGCATCGATTGTTGACTCTATCCGCATCTGAGGTTTGCGCTCTCATTGGCGAGGTCCAATATTGTGGCTTTAGTGTTGCGCCATCGTGCGCGCACACGGGCACAATGACCTGTTTTGCACTGTTTCACAATAGTACGCGACTCATTCGATTCGCAAGCCAGTTGTGTGTCGTGAATATGCCTTCCTGATCTGCCAACGAGGGCATTCTCTGAAGCAGATGTCTGTGCACGTGAAGCGACGAAACAAGCTATAGAAGGCAGAACCAAGGGAAGTATGTGGTATACCAGCATAACGTGTGCCTGCGGTGTGTGGCGACGCTTGTTTGCGTGTTGCCACGCTGTAATCGCGGTCTGTCAGGGAGGCCGTCTCGTCCCGCCTTCCCCCACGTGGGCGTGCTTTTGTTCTGCCCGGACTTGATGGATGGAATGCGCTGCAACACGCCTGGTTGACACGCTTCCTTTCGGGTATGAGCACAAACGTCCCCATAAATCGTCCTTGCTCTCAGACGCCGACGCCCTGAGCGGCTGCTTGCTCTGGTATTATCGCTCTTTTTGTTTTGTGGACTTTTTTTTAAATATCATCTGGCACGCTTTCACGAGCTTTCTGGGGAATTTTCGGAAGCTTCATGCACGGTTATACTGTCTAAGCTCCAGGTGTTAAATACCGGTACAGTGAATACATTGGGGCAGGAGAAATATATATTTGCTGTTTTAAGAATGAAGGAAACGATGTTATAAACAATGAAAATAGAACAATATAATAGATTTAAATGATCGCTGTATACTTATTTCTGCACACACTAATGGTAAAGAAGGTAAATCTGAAAAAATATTAAAACGTAAAGCAATCAGAATAGATAACTGGGAACGAAGAGGCGCGCACGCGATGAGTTGTAATAGGGAAATTGACACTTTCGTGTAAATGCTGTACGTACACCTAGGGCATTGCAGCTGTCCACAATTGTGCGCTGATCGTGATGTCGCTCTGTATTGGCGCCAGAGGCAGCAAATGGAAACGGCTCAAAGGCTGAGGCTGTAGAATGATTCTCTTCGTTGTCTATTCTTTTTTCCATTCGGCACTACTAGCTAGCACGTACTACGTTGCCTCGCTAGCTAGTGGCGAAGGACAGATCAGTATTTTATTACTTAGCTTTACACATGGTCGCATCGGGATAAAGTATAGAAGGTGAAACCACGTGAAAATAGTAGACAAAACGAAGCAAAAGATTTGGTCGTCAGAGTTTAGTCTCTGGAAGCAAAAACATGCCGGAAGAAGCAGATGTGTCAGGACGCATGTACAGCCTGTTCCTATACAGCGCAAACATTTCAACGTCAACATTCCCACTGCCATTTGTGTCTTCATTGCCAAATAACACGATCGGCAAACACTCTACGGCAAACAGAACGAACACACACCATGGAGTGTACTTATGTTCTTACGATTCTTATATGGAGCTTGTATATAACTGTTTGGCGTACGTGACCTGCGACTATGGCTGGTAGCGAGCGTTCACGCAGCTTGGCAGCTGGCGGCTCAGGTGCTCGCCGGAACCTGACACCTCATCAGTCAGGAGAAAGCTGTCTTCGAGCCGTGAAGCAGATGGGACCCGTAGCGCGTACGCCGCTCAGTTGACGTCTTCCTGTTCGGCTCACTTTCGTCTTGGTCCGACCAACGCGCACAAAACGGAGGCCCCATATTTGTGTCTACATAGAACTATACCGACGAGCATACACGGATGCGGTGCTGTTGGAAGAAGCCCACAACATCTCACGTTGTGGAGCTGCGCTCTGTGACGTTCAGCTATATGCAGCGCGTCTAAATGAGCGCTCACTTGGGCATCTTATACACACGACACCTTGCTGATAAGGAAACGATACACTCGATACACAACCTGGCGGTGCACGCTCTTCCTGCTATGCTTATATGACGTTCTCGCGAGCTGAAGGACTATTGTGCTTCGCTTCTTTCATGTCCGAAAGACTTTGTGAAAGAACAATTTTGCCTGATTACATACAAAATGTAAAGGGTAGTTAAAATTCGTATGGTCCGACGATTCTTAACGCTTTCTGTTTGATCGTTGAAAAGAAGCCTGTTTAAGCTTTCTTTTGTTTGCCTTTGCAGGAATATTTTAGGTATATATCTCGGTGACTCTTTATACTGACAGGGGATGTGTATTTCTACGGCTGCGCGGTAGAAATACACATCCCCGTGTATTGTGAGTAGCCAGCTCACCTATAGAAGAACCACATAGCGTGATGGGTGAATACAACAACAGGAAAGTCTTCTGGTAGTTTACGACGAAGTGATATGTAATCATGCAGACTATGCAGAGATCCCTTTCCACCATCGTATCGTCATCGTTAGCACGCCTGCACGCATACAGAAGAGAGAGAGAGAGAAACACAGTAGACTTGTGAAACATTGAATGAATTATCTACAGTACAATTTCTTATGAAGCTATGGCTTTGAAATGCCTGCCTGAGCAACCTTTTTTTTAAAGCCCGCACATCATCCATAACAGGTCCCATCTTCCCACATAAATGCCCGTTGGCATGAGCGACATTAACCACTAAGCAGCAAATGCATCTAACGCTTTCGAGCGTTTCAATAGTCATTTCCTTTAGTATAAGCACCCATTTAATTCACACAATTTAAACGGCAGCGTGCACGTCACCCACGTAATGTGTCCATCATCACCGCTAAAATTTAAACTCGCTGCTACATTTAGTTAGCCCAAGGCACTGGGCAAACCTTACACGCGCTTCGTGTTACGCTCGAGACAGAAAACCTGTATTCAGGAATTTTCTCGAAAGCCGCAGTTCTCTCAAAGGATGCGCGGATCGTTGTGTGCGCTTCTCCAAAACGAACCTTTGCTGTAACAGCTGCAAAGCAGGCTTGCGGTTCGACAACACAGCACCGCAACTTGTTGAACCATACGAGACTTCAGTCTCCGTATATGGCTGCCTCAAATTGCAACACTTTCACATACTGTCGGCGAAACGACGCAGTTGAGCCATGTTCTTGAGTTTCTCGCGTTGAGTAACTAACATCCTCTTCCCCCTCCTTTTCAATAGCCCCTACTTAATCCCACAAACTTCAAACTTGTGTCGACGTCAGTCCCAAAATGTCCCGCAGCCCCTTTACACGTAAGTTCGGTGGCGCAGGAGAGCACAAAAATAACACGCGTATAACGCTTCTTCTCAATAACGTTTTAGAGCGATGTCATTACCAAATTACCAATTTAATTTTAAAGTTTATATATCACCCATATGATTGATATACCGTCTGTTCTCTTCTGTAGACTTAAGATCGATGCACATTTCCTGGGTTGACACGGGACAAACGTTTTACGCGCTTTTGATCAATTAAACTACATACTTTCAAACCTCGTCCGCACCGAAGCCCAAACATGCCCGCAGTTTCCTCCAAATTAAATTTAAGTGTCACGTTCAGGTCTCGGAGGATCCACGGGAAAAAAATTGGTACCACTTTCGATAAGCACTAGAAGATTCACTGTAAATGCCGATGACGCACATTTTCACAGTATTCAAGGAGAACTAGCACACATTCTAGTGAAGTCTTTTTTTTTTTCGAATTTTACAAACGCTCTCAAATATGGGTATGCGTGTACGAAGTATTCGCCATCGCAATTTATGTGGTGCTGCTTTTGGATCACATTTGGTTAAACCTTCGGATTCGGGGCCCGTATTCACAAAAACATCTTACGCTAAAAATTTCCGCAAGAGAATATTTCAGCCAATCACGATTCGAGACATATCATTAGCGAAGCCGGCTGACCAATAGGAAAACGCACTTACGAAAGAGACGTTTTGTGAATTCGGCCCCGGTTCTTTAAAAGGGCTTCCATTTATTAGTTATTTATTGACTGCAAGAAGGGGCTGCAGAGTTCGAAAGAAATAAGCTTTCGAATAATGCCGAGTCTGGGGCTATGGCTAGAGCAGCCAAGTGCCCATTCATCCCCTGTGAGTTACCAGGAGTTGGTCCAGCGCCGTCATCGCTCATTAGTCTCCATTTAATTCTTGTGGACGCTAATTGAGCTGTGGACGGCGGTATTGTACTTTATAATAATTCTAAATACACTCGACAGAGGCTCAATCCATTACAGCACCCTCTCTTGAGTGCCAAGTGATTCGAGGATAAACGGTCTGAGCGTCTTACATATACGTGAGCAATGGCACAGCTAATGATGTACGACCTGGTCACCGAAGAATAGAGTGGTCTGTACACGATCACCCCGACGTATTGCGGCTGCGCGGAGCGGCGGCACTGCTATGAGGTTGAAAGTGAAGAGGCAGGATCCTGATAAATATCTTCCTCTGCTGAGAGCTGGCCTGACGCTTCCCCGAAACGTGACGGCTGTCCTGTCGAAATGCACGTCCCTTATTCTGGGAAATGATCGATTCGCGACATGCCGAGCGTATTGTGCTAGAACCGCAGCTGTATGGGTCGCTGGTTAAGCCCCTACTGTTGTAAGACCCGTCACTTCGCAGTTGCAGGAGTAGCGAGTATCGTATCATTCACGGCATGGACTACAGACGCTTCCCATGTTTGTAAACAAACGAGCATGCAGCTGTATGTCTGCCCAAGGAAACTTCCGGTGCAGGATATGCGGTATTGTTTACTCAATTGCCCCGGAGTTATCGGTGGGGTGCGTGTTCAATTATCTCTGGCGCAACTTTTCCAGACGCGTTTCAGGTAGCAACTATACCCGAAATATAGCACAATGGCGTACAGTATGACACGTTGCATGAAATGAACGAAAGTTCAGTTGCACATACTTCAGGCTGCCTTAAACGGGCTAGTAGCCGCTCTCAAGAGCGCTGTCGGGGGCACGCAGCAAAAGGACATGCATTACTCAATCGGTGTCATACTAGACACTTTCGATAGCGATAGAATACGAAAGAAAGAAAGAAAGAAATAAGAATAGAAAGAAAGAAAGAAAGAAAGAAGAAAGAAAGAAAGAAAGAAAGAAGAAAGAAAGAAATGAAAGAGAAAGAAGGAAAGAAAGAAAGAAAGAAAGAAAGAAAGAAAGAAAGAAAGAAAGAAGGAAAGAAGGAAAGAACATTTTGAGCGCGGCTGCAATGGTGTCCCGAGCGTTGCTTCGGACAGCGAGCCTTGAGAACAGGCTCCAGCCGCAATAAACAAGTTTTACGCACTCTGATTTGGTATGGGCAGACGACGGCGGCGCCCGTGGAACATCGATTGGAAATTTGTTATTTGTAACTGGGGGCCTTGGGGGGGAACTAACGCTAGCGCATCGCATCAGTGTCGCTAGAGTATGCATTAAGCTTCCCTTACTTTGAATAAAGTGGGCAGAACAATTTGCTAGTTGATCGTGGGAGCCAAATTGCCCCATCTGATCGGCCACAATCCCGATTATCTTTCGGGAACCTGAACCTTTTCACTTGCGAGGGCAAATTAATCCCGGATCGCATGCATCACCCTGAGACCACGCAGCAATGTCCGTTTATCAATTGCTTCGTTGGAATTATTCTGTCTGCTTAAAATCTGCAAAGCATACGAAAACACGCTTAACAGGAAGTTAAGTTTTCTTGGGCGCATTTCCGGTGAAGACGCGATGTTACCAGAGAATGCAGCGGCCGAGCACAAGGTCGTGGATTCGATTATCGGCCACGGCTACCACACTGCAGTTGAGAGTCAGCGCTAGTGTTGCGGAACCTTGATATTATGCTCAGGTTTCGCAAAATTTATCGCAAGAACATAAAAATCAGAAAGCGCATGTACGTTTATGTACACGGAATCTAGCTGTAGTACTGTTGTAAGCCAACGTGCTTCGTTTTATCTTTTAAGCAGCGAGGTACAGATTGATACTTTTTAACTTCGCAGCACTTTAGGGGCCCGGCTTGATGTCCATCCACTATATCATGTCGCATGGTCATGCAGTGGTCAATACAGGCCTAAAACAAGGCTAACAATGCTCAAAACTAGTGCAAAATAAACTAACAAGGTCTAAAATAATATAAACTACAGAAATAACCAAGAATTAATCGCAATAATTTACCTAAAATCGCGAAAAGCACTTCTGAAACGCGATTGCCAAGGGAATCGCTGGGTTGCCCGTGCTGCGCACTTCCTCAGGGTTCACGGTAGTGGAGCAGCATTAGGCGCAGGATTTAGAACTATAGCTCTAATCCAGCCGTACGCCTTGGTGTATTAACGCGATAGCGTTAAAGAGCTCGTATCGCAGAAATTTTGCCGTCGGTGTCGGCACCGTTGGTTGTGAGCGAAAAATCATCATCTTGTCCGTGACCGAAAAATCGAAAAATCTGCAAATAAAATAAATAATAAAAAATTCGGCAGATCCCACGTACCATGGGAGTCGATGTTATGCGAAGCATGCGCGGGATGGTGACTTTGGCGTAATTTTTCACATTCAGCGAAACGTTAAGGAATGACGCTAGAGAAATGTGGAAGTGGTAACGCACACTCGTATGCTGCTGAGTCGCATATGCATTATATATCCAGTTGTTTACAGTTGCGTAGCGATGACAACAGCAACATGGGTGTTAGCATCACCAGACGCGGTAAGCTCATATGTAGTGCTTATATTCTTCAATACTGGATAGCGCGAATCCGAAGAGCACAAAGACGAAACACAAATGCACAGGACAGGCGTTACTCGTAACTAAGCTTCATTCAGGAAAGTTCCCCTACATATACACACAGCGAAGTGGCACACGCAGGCGCACTGCACGTACGTTACAGTCACAATTGCAGTTGTTACAGTTGGGTTACAGTTGTTATGCTTATACTAATCTGTTATGAGGGGAACGCACGCACGTTTCACGAACCCGTGTGTATGTGTAGAAGGGGTTCTTGACAGGTTTCAACAACGTCATCATCACCGTGATTAGTGAGCACCAGCACCTCGACCGGACTTGTTAATAGGATCCGTTCGTGATCGCGGCTACGAGAGGTCTAAGTGTAGTGAAGTGCATGGTAGAGCACAGCTGGGGAAATCCTGGCTGCCTCTTACGATGAAATGATCTATGACGCCTCCTGTCCTGCACGTGGCAGCGAGGTCCTTTTGGTGCCCTGTCCACATTCAAGCCGTCTTTACACGCATTATAAAGACCAGTCGTTGTTGGGTCTTGATAAACCAATGTTGAAGTCACCGATAATGATGAGCGGCCTGGTTCTCTCGGCAGGTTTATTGTAGGAAGCATTCACCCCAGTTTTTGCGTAATCGACGTGGTCCACGTTGCGGACCACGTTGCATGGTAGTTGAGCGTCTTCCAGGGGTGTTCTGTTTTCAGCTTCCTCACTTTTCCTTGTGTCCGCCACGGTGGTGTAGCGGTTACGGTGCTCGGCTGCTGACCCGAAGGTCGCGGGTTCGATCCGGCCGCGGCGGTCGCATTTCGATGGATGCAAAATGCTAGATGCCGTTGTACTGTGCGATCTCGGTGCACGTTAAAGAATACCAGATGGCCAAATTAAAGCCCCTACAATTATTATTATTATCACTTTCATTGCGTGTCAATGTGTATGTTCGCGTTTACTGTGTTGGTTGAGACTTTGTATCACCTGTGGCACATACCCGCATAACATAAACTCTGGTATGCGGGTATGTGCCACACGTGACTGAGAGAAAGGGTTTCATGACGTACGCGACTGGTATTTTTCGTTATTCATGTCATGACCAGTGAATCGTGTTCACCATACAATGATCCCCTGCTATGCCAAGTTTGGAACATTAGAAGTTATATGGAGACGACCAGGAGAGCGCCCAGACGTAGGCGGCTAGATAGATAGATAGATAGATAGATAGATACGTAGATAGAAACGCCCAAAGTGCCTGAGGTTCGCTAAGAAATGCTTCGCATTTAAAAATGTTGGGTCCGAGTGAGAATCGAACCCAGGCCGTCTGCGTGGCAAGCATGTGTTCTACCACACAGCCACGCCTCTGTTTGGAGCTGCACTGAAAGTAACTTTCATGCTTCCCAAAAATACGCGTCCTGTATACAGGTGTCACAGTACGAGATGTAATATGGCAGTAATATTGCGTGGTACAAGCGTACATTGCCATCGGGCGTCACACCACGTCAATATCCTAACGACTTGGTGGTTTAAAGACAGCCACCCATTACAAAAGGCACACACATTTCTGCGCGTGTTCCCTTAAGACCACGTAGTGGGTGCATCGAAACTTCGAAAAAGCTTCTCGTGCATAATTGCTCCTGGTTTAAAGCATGCTACCCATTACATAAGGCGCACACCTTAGTGCGCGCATTCTGTTACACTCGTAGTGTTCGAAGTGCGCACTAGAGGCAGGATATCGCTATCGCGTTCAACTCTTAAAGGCGAAGCTTAAGCGTCCCCCAATTTTCACCAAGGCGTACACAAGAACGACACTAGCGCGGGATTTAGCGCGAGATATAGAACTACGCCAGGGCCTACGTAAGAACGACATTAGCGCTACATTAAACGCAGAATTAGCGCTGGATTAGAGCAGAATGAGCGCTGCATTAAGCGCTGGAGTTAGTTTTTTTTTTCTTATAGTACCTAAAATTATATTTAGGCATCTAGCTCTGGACGCAACACGAGGACGGCGTGAAATACGACGAACACAGGCGCACTAATAAAAACCCATTTCATAACCTGTTAGTTAGTCACTAGATTTTCATATTGTACGGTACATAGTGCATGCGTGATATGTGAACTATTACAAATGTGTTTGCACGGGCTGTTGCTCATCGCTCGACATATAATTGTGAAGTTTCTGAAAATAAATCTCTTAAGTGTAGCGCCTGTCTTCACCGCATTTCACGCTGTCCTTGTTGAAAACCAACATGCCCAAACTTACGCTATTTCAACTAAAATGATAATTCGATAGTCTGTAGACGTGTCTTGTATACGTTTCAAACAGAAACAGGGTGCGTCCGACCAATATACTATACTTTTACCCCCGGGGTGATCGAATGGGCGCGCCCGAATACAGTGACGCAGCCGGACGCAGCACGCTGAGGTTCCCCGAACGAGTATAGTGCATATCGCGTAGAGGGGGCCCCGGCACTCGTTCTCAGAGGAGGTGCCTTTCTCACGCCATCCGTTCGCGTTTATCTCCCTTACGTGGCCGCTGGGCACGAAGAGTGCGATGCTAGCGATGCCTTCCTCGGCAGGTCGTGCCGGTGCTGCCGCTCTTTGCTTTGCGCGGCGTTTCTTCTGCGCGGCTTGTCCATGCCGCCATCTGTGCGTATTTACGAGGCGTTCCGTACGGCAGTGCCCGCCGAGCGCGACCTGCCTCCGGCTGGCGGCTACAGCCACCCGCTGTGCTCGCGCCGCCGCGCCAAAGGGCGAACGCCACTCGCTCGGAAGGAATGCGCGCCGACTTCCCCTCATATCCCGAGTGCCTTCGTGTGTTCTTGCATTCTCTGTGTGCTCTGCTCGGAATCCTCTGTGGTAACAAACGTGCGCAGCTTGCGCAGATGTCTTGCGGGCATAAAGCGCGTCTCTGTACCATTGTTCAGCGTCGAACACTCTTGCGGTCTGCGAGATCGACGGGAAACTGGAACGGTCCGCCTTGGTGTACATTAGGGTATCGCATAAAACGGTCACTACTACTACTACTACTACTACTACTACTACTACTACTACTACTACTACTACTACTACTACTACTACTACTACTACTACTACTACTTACGCATGCCCAAATAAAGTGATTTATTGGCATTTTCAATGATATAGTGAAGGTTGCATGCAGAAGGCTTCTACTCAGAACTGCACAGTTCGCAGATAAATAATTCATTCTCGAGTGAAATTGCTGTCGAACAAGATATTGAAGTTCCTTATTTAACTAAAGACGAGGTTAGAAAGGTCACACGAGATATGCCCCGCGTTAAAGCAGCCGGACAGGACGGCATAACAGTCGATTTGATCAAAGATGGGGGTGGGGCGCGGGGGATTTTATATTTAATAAGATCGCGATACTCTACACTCATTGTCTCAAAACTTCAAATGTGTCAGTGAGCTGGAAAAACGCCAACATTATATTAATACACGGCAACGGAGACCTAAAAGACTTGCAGAATTATAGACCCATCAGTTTACTTTCAGTATTATACAAAATATTTACGGAGGTAGCTTTGAAGAGGATAACAGCAACACTTGACTTTAATCAACCTAGAGAGCAAGCTGGCATCAGGAAGGGGTACTGTACAATTGATCACAGCTACGTGATCAATCCGGTAACTGAGAAGTCTACTGAGTACAATAAACCTTCTTATGTAGCTCTTTCATAGACTACGAAAAGGCATTCGACTCCGTACAGATGAGCAGTCTTGGAAACATTGCGTCACCAAGGATTACTTGAGACATGTGTAAATACCTTAGCCAACATCTACAAAGACTGCACACATACCTTGCTTCTCCCCAAGAAAAGAAATAGAAATGAGATAGAATTAGTAGTCATACAAGGAGATACGGTCTTTCAGATGTCCAGTAACGTAGCTTTCTGGGCGAGTTGGTTCATAGTAATCGGAACATAAAACCAGCGAAAAACCACACGAAGACGGCGAAGAAGAACAACCATACGCTTCTCCTGTCTGATTGTTCTTCTTCGCGTGGTTTTTCGCTGGTTTCATCTTCCGATTGCTTTCAGATGTCGTTCATTGAATACTTGGAACAACTATTTAAGTGACTGGATTGGGAACAAATAGCAACTAAGATTAACGGAGAAATTTCAGCAACGTATGGTTTGCAGATGACGTATAGGGGTATCCTGCAAAGATAGCGATGAATTAAAAAAAGAGAGAGAGAGAGAGGAAATGTCTAAACAGAGGAAGTATTAAAACAAAGATAAAAAATTGGCCGCGTATCTGCGTGCTTCGCTGCAAATGTCGTGTAAAGACGATAGAAGAGGCGCTGTGTGAGATATGGACGCCATCTGGCAATACGTCGGGAAACATGAGTGCTGTGTTGCGTGCTGGTAGTCCCGGCGCAGCAGCAGGCGAAGACCGGCGGTGACCAACGCGACCGGCGGGGACGCCAGCCAGCCCGAAAACGCGGTTTGGCGCGAAGCGCTGAAGCAGAGAAACGTCCGCACTCAACGAGTACTCTCCCACACTCTTTATTTACACGTCGCCTGGGTAACACAGGAACAGCCAGAGCGGCGCCCACAACCGGCAGCCTGAAGGCCGTCCACACGCTGCTTTTTCATTTTTTAAATATTTTTTTCACCTTCTTGGCCTTCTCAAAACTAAAGTTTTTCAACACAACCATGGCATTCGTACAGTGCTAATACAGAACCGAAACCGAAACACAAACAATGAGCTCGTGCGGAGGGCACGGAGGAAGGCAAATTTCAGCGCAGTCGCATTTTCAGCTTTGTTGAAACAGCGCTCACTAGACGACGAAGTAAAGAAGGCACACGACAGGGCAGCGCCTGTCCGCTGTGCCTTCTTTTACTTCGTTTGTCGTCTAGTGAGCGCTGTTTCAACAAAGATGAACCGCATACCAACTCGCTCAAGCTTCCATTCTTATGCATTTTTCAGCGCAGCTTAAGAAAACTAGGGTCCTTAAATTACGTATGTACTGCATTTCTATTAAAGGAACACGCCACCTAATACTAGCTAGTGATGTTGCACCTCAGATAGGCATGATATTTACTTTTGATCGACAACGTTCACAAGTATGAACAGCCATACCAGTTCAAGACGGCTGGCCCTGGGCAAGTGGGTCAACTTTCGGCCGAGTGGCTGAATCGAGGGAAGTGCCGACAAACAGAAAGACAGACAGACAGAAAGACAGTCCAAAATTTCTGCTTTTAAGTTCCCCAAGAAAGACTATCGTCTTTAATACGAACGTGATCAATATGCTGAAAGCGAAGATAATGCTCAGTAGTATGGCGAAAAAGAAAGAGTTCACGATTGACAACCAGACTTTGGCGTCTGTACACCAGTATGTGTACCTTGGTCAATTACTAACAGGGCAGCCTGCTCGTGAAAAGGAAACTCACCGAAGTGTAAGGATGGGCTGGAGCGCATACGGCGGGCATTACCAAGTCATGCATGGGCAGTCTGCCGATGCCTCTAAAGAGAAAAGTGCACAATCACTGCGTACTGCCAGTTCTAACATATGGGGCTGAAGCTTGGAGGAGAAAGACTTTATTTATTCCAAGCGGGAAGGGTGCGGTGGTGGAGAGAGCAGAAAAGAATAACAAAGAAACTAGAAAAAAAAAGTTAAGGACCACGCAGCGCGCTGTGGAACGGAAAATGTTAGGCATATCAGTGAGAGATTGGAAGACTGCAGAATGGATCAGAGAACAAACGGGAGTTGCCGATGTTTTAGTTGACATTAAGCGAAAGAAATGGACCGGGGTCGGTCACATAATGCGTAGGACAGAAAGCCGGTGGTCATTTAGAGCGTAGGAACGGATGCCAAGGGATGCAATATGCAGCCGATGATGGCGCCGAGTTAGATGGAGTGATGAAATGAGAAAGTTCGCGGGAGTATAATGGAGAACATTGGGAGCGGGCTTCTTCCTGAAGTGTCGGCATAATATATATATATATATAAAATCTTAGGGGGCTTCTGCCCACCTTGTTTGCTACGGGGCTGTAGGTTAAGGGTCCCTATGGCTATACCACGCCCCTTGTCAAGTGTTGAGAAATCAGTTGCCCGTGCTTGCGCGACAGCTTGCACATACATCCTTCATGCCGGGGCCCTGGCGAGGCTTTACTCGCAAAACGTGCCTCTAGGGCTAGGCACTCATGCATGCAGTGTGGCGGGCCGTCTTCTGTTTTTTTGTCCATTTATTCCGCTTCCTGTCACACATAGAAAAAAAAAACGCGCGCTGTCTTATCTCTGAAGTATTAGGCTTCGTAATATGCGCGGCCTTCAAATAATGTGCCATAGCCGGCTAAACGTAGACCGTAGCGGCAGCGGTAATTGTGAATTCATACATCTTGTATGGCCACGAACCCTGAAAATGAGACGCGCGCTACATCAATCACGCATGTGCAAGTGCATTACACCACCCTATTAATGGTCTATCACACCATTTGTTGCTATAACTGTTTGTATCCATATTCAGCGCAGGCCTTATGCAGGATGTCAGAGCTATCGAGCACCAAGTTTTCAAATAAAAAGAAGAAGAAGAAGAAGAAGAAGAAGAAGGAACGGCGTTACGCGAAGCAAACCTAATTCATATTGTTCCCAGCTCACTGGAGTAACCGCTACTAATTTTTCCTTTAGTGAGGCTTAATCAGTTAATTGTAATAAATTTTGTAACTTGACAGGTACTCACCTAATAACAAAAGGGTCAAGAGGAATCTATAGGCATTTTATATGGCACCTATCTGAGCGATTTTTAACGACGTTTACTGCGTGGTAATTTTGTTCTGACTGAAAAAGGACTTCTAAATATGAAAATACCGCGTTACTACACTGCGTGTGCAAATTAAAAAATTTCGGGGGCGAGGGGAGCTGCACTCCCCCCCCCCCTTTCTCCTTGCTACGCCGATGGTTGACCAGTTAAAGCTATTATCCCCTTTGACGCTACCTTAGAGTCTGCATGACGCATAAAACGCCATAAAAGCTTCAAAGTGCAAGTGTCGCCTAAGGCATGCGGCTCGCAGCCCCACATTGCTACGGTGGACGTGTTAGGTGAAGTTTTACATTTCTTCATCACGTGGCGAGGTGATGCTGCAAATGAGGAGGAAAGCTTGACGTCGATGGGGCATAGTGGAGTGAGTGGACGGGCACAGCAAATCTGTTACGGGCTTTCCATGGCTGTCGCAGTTGGTCGGTTGGTAAAACTTTATTTTTGGTCCGAGAGACGCGACTAGCGCGCAGTGGGCTCCTCCCACGTTGGGACGGGCAGGCTAAGACTGACAAAAAAAAAAAAAAGCTTATACCACCACTGCGCGGCACTAAACAGCTGCTCCTACTATGATGGTACAGTCCCAGGTCAATATTTGGCACATGCGGAGCGCATGTACTTACCCATAGGCTGAGCTGATAACGTACTCTGCGATTTTTTAAATCAAAACTCGAGACTTGACGCGTTCCTGGACTGATGAAGAAGTTTGAGCACACATTTTGATGATTTGGTGGCGCAACACTAACAGAGACTATGAAAGAACATACAATGACCAAATCATCAAAATGGAACCTTACCCAACTCGCCCAAATGTCTACACTCCTACAGTTCATTTCTTGAGCACACCGTCTGAGCATTCTTCACCGGGGAAATAGGCCAACGGATGATGGGAGGGTACGGATGAAGAGAATGAAGAAGTTAAAGATGCCGACACGACGGGTGTTTGATTTACATATATATCTGTATTGCAGCAGAGCTGTTATGGTCGAGGTTTGCCGTGTGTCGTAGATAGAAAATCATCGTCATCATTAACCGGCACGCGCTCAGTGACCGCCCGAGCATTCTGTATACCGATGGCTAACAAGATAAGCTGAAACGTGCCCACCAGCTCTCCTGTGACCGAGCCTCGCGTGACTTAGTGCGAGCTGCGCAAATTTTTTTTATTAGTGTTATCATTATTCTTTATTCAATAATACAGTTTGCGGCCTGTACCCCGTAGTGGGTTCATATCATTGGAAGAGAGCAATTAGCATTAGCATCATCAGCATAATCAACAGCAACTACTATTTCTGCAAAGGCGTCGCTGGCCGCACCGATAATTCCTGTTTTCCCGCCAACAGCTCACATCACGACGGCGCGTTTTCGCACACTTACAACCAGAAAAAGCTTATTAGACTCGGCATTGACAGCTTCTCCAGAGTACAAGCGCCTTCTATTATATTGGCACAACGATTTATCTAATTGAAGGATGATGGAAGCTGCGATAACCAAAATTCGTTGCCGCGTTACTTTCCTCAATTCTTACTTCCATCGATCAGGTTTAGTGAACTCCTCTCTGTGCCTCCTCTGTAACCAGGAAGAAACGATTGGTCATTTCTTCATATCATGTCGCCGGTTCCACACTTTCAGGAAACGAATGCTAGCACCACCTCTTCGAAAGCTGGGCCTGGAATTATCAGAATCCATTCTTCTTTCTTTTGGGGCCACTACCCTGGGGTACAGCCTCAGGGATGTTTTTCTTGCTGTTCAGGAATACATCATTGCTTCTAAAATAATCGCTTGCTAAATTCCATGGGCATTAAGTTTTTCATTACTCATAATTGGCACTTCAATTCAATAATTAAAAACAAATAGCGCACCAAGGAGTCACACCATGCAGAAAATATAGGAAGAATTCACCAACTACTCGGCTGATCCCCTCCATTAGGTATGTGCCATGAGGAGAGGACAACAACAACTATTTCTGTTTATCAAGCGCGGGTCTGTTAGGAGCCGAACAATGGCATAATTTGGCGCAATCGACAGGTGTAACCAAACCGTAAGGGACATTTTTGTGACGAACTGCAACGTCCGAGCGGTACTCAAGAGCTACCAAGTCCAAAGTGATTGTCTCATCGATCCCTCTATGGAAGCAACAACGGGTGAGCATGTTGGTCTAGCTATGATCAAGCTGCTATCTCCCTTGAGGAACTTTTCAAAATCTGCAGCGATTAATATCCTGATGGTCGTATTTAGCCTGCTCATGCTCAAACAACAGATGAGATGCACAGCCATCATAAGACGAGATATCCCCGATTCCAAGAATATACGCGTCAAGAGTAACAAATTTCACTGCAGAACGCTCCACGTTTGGAAACGCTCCTGTGTGTGTTGCTTCAGGGGAAACCGCCGCGTTGAGCTATTGTGAGTAGATTATTTTGAACGGGCCATCTGATAAATCAAGAACGATGGGTAATTTTCTATGAACATTGCTGAACACATCACCTCCGGTTCGCATCGTGAGATATTTTGACGCTGATTGCGCAATGATCTTATCACGAAACTGTAACTGCGTGCAGAAGTAAGCTAATCAACTTAAAGTGTTCGTGTATGTGCATCGTAATGTTCTAACATGATAATGTGCCAACATTGATGCTTGGCACGGGTAGATAAATTTCTATATGCTACATTCTGTACCAGTATTTATCGTACATCAATACCCCCCTCCCCCCCATACACACGCGCATACACACACAAACACACACACAGAGACACACACACACGCGCGCGCGCGCGCATGCACACACACACGCACGCACACAAGCGCACCTCGCACTATGAGTTCGTGATGCTGTAACCTGTCGATATACGACAGCTTTCCTGCAGCTGAATACTCAAGTTAGTGAATAACGTCACCAGGACGCACAGTTGCATCTTCTACATGCTACAAACCCAGTAGTTGACGCTATGTACAGTTAGAGCAAGAGTAAAAACTGCGGGGGCATGTACGCCCGCGACACAGGCATACAATCGGCATTGTGATGGTCGTCGTACAAGTGGCCTTACCTGTAACCACATGGAATTTATACGCATTTCAGACTTTTGCTTTTGATGTCACGAAGAATCCATTCTCGTCGCACAATAACCACGCTGACGTTACGCATATAGCAATAGGTCGGCGAACTCAACCTTTGGTCTTTACAAGGGTAGATTCTTGGGCTTGCTGGAAATTCATAACATTAGACCTACAGCGCGAGGACACAAAGACAAGAAAGAAGACGACACACTGTAATGAAACAGCGCAGTGTGTCCTCTTCTTTCTGTACGTCTATAACTTTGATCCTGAGTGTGAGTGAGGTTCATTGACCCCTTGGTGGTGCGAGTGCAAGCGTGTGGGCGGGAATCTGGGTCGTATAGTCGAAGCGAGTGGACGTTGACGCTTGTCTGAGTAACAGTGGGTCACAATGAATCAGCACTTTTGTCTGCCTGAGCGAATTCAAATGAGCC
Organism: Rhipicephalus sanguineus; assembly: GCF_013339695.2. Lineage (NCBI taxonomy): Eukaryota > Metazoa > Arthropoda > Arachnida > Ixodida > Ixodidae > Rhipicephalus > Rhipicephalus sanguineus. The sequence goes on from NC_051176.1 coordinate 193,847,471, forward strand.
TTAATCACTTGCAATTACAGATGTACTACTGCATGTCTGCAGTGCGTGCGATGGGGTTCTCAATTTTGTGGGCAATTATGTGACGCGCACCTCGACTTGAATGACTGCGTGGTTATCGCGCACTCTTTATTTGACTTCATGAAGGCGAGAAAAAAATGCCCCTGTAATGCGTTCCGTGCGCTGAACATTTCAAAATGGCATAGACGTTCTTGAGAATTTGTTTTCAAGAACGAGACATGAGGGCTCATTGAATATGCTGCTTTATACTGGTCGCGTCGAGAAATCAAGCCCAGAGAACGATAAACTTAGTTACTGCCACTTCACTGCTGTCCATGTTGAAATATACTTTTGCTTTGCGACCTCTGCTTTGTTTTCTATCACTTTTATTTTCTCCGATTGTTAGTGGACTTGCACGCTAATGCGAGGAAAGGCAGGCAGCACATTCTAGCATATTTCTGCATGCCGCCTGTCTTTAGCGAGGAGCTGCATATAGCTATGAAAGCAGATGCACACTGTCCTATTAAGTACTTCACCTAGTCGGTGGTTGCTAAAGGTCTTAAGGCAGTTGCTTATATTTGCCGGCAAATTTTAGTTCTGGATATTCTACTTTATGATAAGTTCTACTTATATTTGCTGCTGAATTCTAGTTTAGGATATAAATTACTTGACAAAGGCAAGGGAAATACTCAAGTGCACTGATTTTTTTTTTTTGCTTGTTCTATATTGGATGTTAGATGTCGGCGCGTGTTTAAATGTGTGTGCTTTCTGGCGCAGGCGGTACCTGGTGCTGGCGCCCCGGGTGGTTCGTCCCAACCAGGTGTACCGGGTGACAGTGACGCTGCTGTCGGCGAACGCGGCGCACACAGTGCGCGCTTCGCTGCAGCGCGAGTCCGAGGAGGTGGCCAGTGCCAAGGAACTCGTCGCCTCCGGGGAGACCGCCGTCCTGCTCATGAAGGTGATGGATTCAATGATCAATTGAGTGATTGATCGACTGAAAGTTTATGGGACAAAGGCATCTGAGGCAACATAGCGCCAACATAGCATGGACAAGCTCCATCTTTATTCCTTCTAAGCTCTCAAAGTAGCGTTACATTCGCACGATTTTCACGAGTTCTGAGCGCAGGGAGTACTATATATGGCTTCCTCTGCAGTGTAGGTAACGAATACTGCTAGCAGCGAATGAACGTAGCTTATGGAATAAGAAGTGAGTAGATTGCAGTTTCTGTGGTGCCTGTTTGATGCTGACTGCGCCCCCAACGCGACAAAGTTAGATGGTATTCGCATGTGCTTATATAGTCACAGCGGGTATATGAGGCGGGTATAGCGGGTATAGCGGGTGAGTGATGGTTCGAACACTGAATTCACTGAGTAAAAACAACTCCAACGCGAGTCTAACTTTACATGAATTTAATTCGTTTCCGCGCTTCGTGTTGATTATACAAATGTTTCCAAAAATCATGCAAGATGTCTTGTAAAACAGGACAGGTGAGCCATTCCAGCGGTTTTCTCCATATTGCTTTTGCCACAGCAGTACTTTGACTTGACTTCTAGTTGTGATAAGACGAGTATATCATAAAAGTTGGACTAAGCGACTTTTTGACCTCAAGAGCCAAACCACAATCCTAATGTGAGTCCTGAAGCTCGTATTCCGAAGGTTTTATAACTGCTTCAATGTATGCAAAGAAGCTGACGCTGCTATTTTTTTTGCGGAGTAGAGTGAATCCCTGCTGCTCTCCTCCACATACACCGCGTAACTGTCACTGTTCCATGATTGCCTACAATTTAGAAAATCTCGGCTGCATATATGCGTGCCCATAGACTGATAGCCGTGGCATTTTTGCACCTGAAGCCGATGTAAAAAACAAGGGAGAGAGGGAGAAATTTAAGGAGGGCATCCAGCAGCACAAGCTCCGTTACACAGTTCACTGCGCACAAACAATGACTTAAGGTTGTGGGACACAGACACGTGACCACACAATGGCAGCACGTGCTCCAGCTAAACAGTTCACCCTAAAACTATGTGTGCGCACATGAGCGCAAGTTCTTGCATTCGGTGCAGTTATAATTGGGGCTGCACTCGCCGTACTATCGCTCCCGGCATCTGCGACCTACGTTTCGTATATTACAAACGCGTATTTCGTCAAGATGCGTTTGTCGAACTGCGTGACCCGCTTTGAGAAAACTGGCCACCACGTGGAGCCTCATCCGCAAGGCAACACCCACAATGCTGCTTCACAAATCACTGTATGATATACCCACGCAGGCGAAATGGTGCTCAAGACACGTCTCCATTCCTCGAACATTTCTTTGTACTGGCCACGCAGACGGGCGACCGTACAATACAATACACGCAATCTTTGAGCACGCCTGCATGCGAAAAGAAAGCTTGCGGGCGGATGCAGCGCGCCTATACAGCTACGTCGCAAGAGAGTGAGGAGCAGTCTCACGTAACACAATAGAACCTGCAACTGATGTCGACTGTGTATCGAGAGCACGCGCCTTCCGAGTCGTCCCTCAGTCCATTCTGGTTTTTCCGTTGTGCGGTCAGCACCTAACTGCTACTACCTATACATATTGTCCTTGAGGCAAGATTTCTCACGTTTTGAGCCACTGCAGACGTAGTGAACAAGCGGTAACGAGACCGTGTCGGCTTTTTTTTTTGTTATTGTTGATTGCTGATTGTGCCTACAAATAAGGCGTGTCTTCCCTTCCGTCAAGGTGTAGGTATAATGCGCACAACTATTGAAGCAGGGCGTTTGAGAACTAAGCCAAGTAACGACGCTCGTCGGCCGCTTCGCGTCCGTCCTTGCCAGTAATTGGTTCGCCCGAGGTGCCTTATGCCGCGCGGTGACAAAGCAGCAAGCTCGTGCACACAACTCCTCCCGCTTGCGATAGGGGGTGCAAATACAATCATCGACCTCGAGGAGCAACATACCGAGCTGCATACTACGACCTCGTCCCCCGTTGCTAGGTGCGCGGTAATTAGATGGTTCTGTCATTAGACCGCCAGTGATGCGAGACTCTTTCCTCGTCTTTGTCTGAGAAGTTCTGCTCCCGCAACAAAGCAGAAGATCGCGCCAGCATGGAAACTAGAATAGACCAGAAGGAAATTGAGTTCGATCGTTTGTGGCGGATAGGATTCAACGCACTACACAGAACAACGGTGTATTGCTTCGTATGCACTCATCGCACGTCGCCGAGACTAGTAAACAAGAAAGTACTCTTTCGAAAGCAGAGAGTTATTCCTGGCAGCGAAACTGGCTTTCTCGTAATGCAAAAATTTCCTATATTGGCATCCCTTCCACCATCAGCATCGTAGCATGCATTTCTTTTCGCTTTTAGGTTCTCTCCCTTAAAGTAAACAATATACATGCATTCACATAGGGATAATTGAGCATTTCTAAGTGGATATTTCTTTATTTCCTTACTGCGCAGAATAACGTTTGTAAGACATCACAAGAAACATATGTTATTTTTATTTGTCATGCCTATAGCTGTTGTATCTCCAGGTGGATTGTTTTAAGGCAGCGTCACAGCAGTAATACTACCCCCCCCCCCCAACCAATGCGTGCGCGCACGCACACACGTACGCACACCTACCCATCCAAACAAATAAACAAAACAAATAAACAATGAAGTACCGGCCACTGCGTCCTGCAGGGGGAACTGCTTGTCCTATATTTGGCTTAATTTCCGACAACGTTTGTGTTAATAGGTAAGGACACGCGTCTTATTCTCCCTAGTCACCTAAGAGGGGGGGGGGGGCGCAAAATCTGCCTCGTACATTGACTTAGTAGGGGGGGGGGGCTGCGATGAACCTTCACCCCCCCCCCTGATGAGGAACCCTGCGCACGCCTATGCTCAGCGCACAAAGTTCCGGTGCATCACGTGCAACATTGTTCTTTGCATCACGTCCGCGCGAAACTTCTGCAGGCAGTTTCACAACAAATAATCGTGCTTATCGCGAGCAAATGTAAAACTTCGTTGTAGGCGAGTGTCGTTCGTTTTCCGTGCATTGAGACCCAATGTGCATTATAATGCACACACCGCTGTGCAAAAACTGTTTGCCGTACAGACGCAATTTTTCTCTGGTTTAATACAGCATGTGTGTGCATTCCAAACATGTGTTTTGATTTCACCTGTTTGCCACAAATTTGCTCAGGTCTCAGGAGGATATACGCGACACGTTTGCCAGAAAATGAATGTAGAATTACCAGTAAAATACGATGATCGCATTAATAATCGCTATAGACATCACGAGGACGGAGGAAAAAAGTGATGGAGAGGCGGACGCAATGGCCTTTTTGGTTCTTGTGAAGAAATTGTTTTGATTTACACCATCTTATTGCAGGAAGGCGTGAGGCTGTACGCTTTGTCCGCGCTATCGCGCGTCCTGCCTCACTTGAACTCCCGATTTGTCTTTGTGCACCTTTTCTCACTAGAAGCAATGTACGTATACACTGAAAAAGAAAGAAAGAAAGAAAGAAAGAAAGAAAGAAAGAAAGAAAGAAAGAAAGAAAGAAAGAAAGAAAGAAAGAAAGAAAGAAAGAAAGAAAGAAAGAAAGAAAGAAACGTATGTCCGCTCTTTCATCATAACTGTCATTTTTTCATTGTTCTTTACATAACACAAGACCGGTCCCACCCTGTTCACATTGCGCGTGTTCGGCAAACGAATGCAACGGCGGCGAGTGTGCTTTTCAAAAAGAAAGCTACAGCTTTACCATTTTACCAGTAACGTATGAAATTCGCAGCACAGCTCAACAGTCGCTTCGAATTCATTCGGTTATAGGCGTTCCGCTCTCAGGCCCGTAAATGCGTTGCCTGCTGCCGCTCTCGTCTGTTCTGTCGTCGCCACCATGGAGAGCACCTCTCGAGAGCCAGAGTCCAGCGGTGCTTCGCATATCCGGCCACGCTGCTTACGCCGTCACGCGCCGGCGACATCTGGCCCTGTCCGGCGTGACGGTGGCCATTGTCCGCTCGCCGAGAGGTCCGCACGCGACTTCGCTTCGGTCTGCGCCCGCATTATTCGCGCCGTTTTCCAGCGCGCTTCCTCCGTGCAGCGTTGCGTGTTCGCTGCGTCGCTGTACTCACCGCACGCAGGAAGAGGACAAGCAAGAAAACGAGAGTAACTCGGATGCAAACAAAGGCAAAAGAAAAACAATATTCAGAAACCGCGCTGCGGACATTGTGCGAGGGGCACTGTGATGCGCTGTTGCGTCCAGGCAACTGGAGGTAACGCGGGTTTTTGCAACTTTCGAAAGCAGAGTGTTTGCTGCAGCTGTCGTTTTCAAGAAAGCCTCCAAAACACACGAGTGTTTATAAAGACGCCTTTACAGAGTCTTATAAGGACAGACCTCGACAGTGGGAGTGCGATTATTCTTTGCGACAGAACAAACAATTTTACGCACCGCTGTGAAATCTGTGGGTCCAACCTTGTAATTGACATTACTGACTTGCCTTCAAGCATGTTCCCCGTTAATCGATTACTTGATGACGGACACACGATTTACCGCTTTATTATTCACCATGCAGTCACTCAGTACCTTTCTAGAGTCCTTAGCCGAGCAGAAACTTGTTTTAAAAGATGGTTAAACGTGGACAAAACACGCTTGATTTTTTTTTCATCGCACGTACACCTACGTTCACTCTTTATAACTACGTCCTATTTCGCTCGGAAATATAATCAGTGCTTTTCTGCAAGTATTTGGGCATTGTTTTAATATTTAATCTATGTATGTTATTCCAAGCCCGGGGATCTCAACACCCACCGTTTCTTTGTTGATATTTACCCACTGAATCCCGCCGCATGAAAATCGGGAATGAAGCTGCATATCTCTTACAAACCTACCGACTTGTATTAATAGTGCATGCCTTTTTTTTTTTTTTGCCCCAGTGTAATAAATGCAACCATTCCACCGCGTGATTCAGATATTAAAGCGATAGTTTTGTCGTCTTGCTTTCAGTGATTTGACGGGTTGGCTCAGTCGGCTTCTTACCGAGTATGGTGGCCTCGAGACAGTAACGCAGTAAACTGGGCTTAACCCGGATGCGACCTGATGAAAAGCTGGCCAATCATGGTGTAGTATAAATCCGCTGTCGTGTGGTTCAACGGTGGCTCGCGTGGTCGGGCGTTACCGCGTACGCCTGATTTCCCGGGCAGGCACGTAACTACCACGCTAATAAAAGAATAATTTGTGGGGTTTTACGTGCCGAAACCACGATATGATAATGAGGCACGCCGTAGTGGAGGGCCCCGGAAATTTCGACCATCTAGTGCTCCTTAGCGTGCACTGACATAGCACAGTACGCGGGTCTGCTGCGTTTCGCGTAACCACCATGCTACAAATTAAGCTTGCAGTATACGAACTGTTTTAAAGCGTTGAACTTACCGCTTCGCTAAAGCTTCCATTCACAGAGATATAAATAACGTACGTCGAATATCTCGCTGTTCTTTTTCAATAAGTGGTCAAAATTTTTGTGTGAATATCTTTGCAACAACGTCTTTGTCACAATTTCTTGTGATCGTTTCTGATGCGGAAGTATCAGCGCGTTCATAGCGCGTTCATAGATTTGTACGTTTATGGTGTTTTTATTATTTTTAGTTACTGATTTTGGAATGCTTCAAGTGGTTTATGAAAGACAAAGATTTTCTGAAAAAAAAAAGAGAGGGAGACGAGAGAGAGAGAAAATCATAATAATATAATAACAATTGTTGTGGTTTTACGTCCCAAAACCACGATATGATTATGAAGGACGCCGTAGTGGAGGGCTTCGGAATTTTGACCATCTGGTGTTCTTTAACGTGCACGACAGTACACGGGCCTCTACCATTTCGCCTCCATCGAAATGCGACCGCCGCGGCCAGGGTCGAACCCGCCACCTTCGGGTCAGCAGCCGAGCACCGCAACCGCTACACCACCGCGGCGGACAAGGAGAGAGAATCGTAGCACTAGATCAGTTCGACGTTATAATCAGAGATTAAACGAAGCGTGATTCTTCATAGCGTTACATAGGCTCTTCGTGCATTGTTATCTGCCTCCAAACTTCGGATTCCCGAGCCGTGAGCCATACCAAGCACTAGACCCTAGCAAAGACATTGGCTCGTCCAAAACTGTGAAGCAGTGTAAATGCCTGGGCTACAACATTGCGCTCTCTTAGTTTGAGCAGTGTTTGCTTGTGTTCAGCAAGAAGAAAAGGTCGGCTCCGGCTTTTACCGGCATCTCAAAGTTCCATGCGATCCATAGTCCTATGCATAAAGCTCACTGTCGTAATCGAGTGTTCTCCTCTTCGCGGCACATATGCAGGATCATCTGAGAACACACAAACAGCGATGGTCCCAGCGGACATGAGCCTATATGCGTTGCTGTTACTGCTTCGACATCCCTGCTACTTCGATCCGTCGCTCAAGCGGAAACGGCATGCCTGATTGGGATCTGTCTTTTCCGCAAATAACGCGGCTTCTGGCTCGAAAAGCTACACCGTTGCTCCTGGAAGAGACGCACGCTCGTACGGTACACAAGATCGATAGCTTGCTGCTTGGTAGCGACGTGCGATATACATAAGCATCCGGCATTTGTATACTGGAAGCAGGCTGCTTGATCAGGTGTTTCTCTTAGGCCTTGTTTACCGCTTCCAATCGCCTTCGGAAACTGGCTGTTGTGCGGGTGGCGCTATCTATCGACCCGGTGAAACGATCGAACACATACAAAAAACCGAGGCGTTTCTATACGCGTATCAACGACCTCGAACGTTCGCCATGCGCCCCTCTTACTAGTTAGTAACGCGATACACACAAGACTATGAGAACGGATTTCCGCTCTCTGACGTCGCTTGGTTTCCTTGCACGTTGTTGACGGGGACCTGTTTCATGGTTTACTGAACGCAGAGCACACTGCTCTGGCGTAGCTTGTATGATGGATCACACGTCTGCGTGTCTCGCTACAGGTAACTAAATATAGCCTCGCGTTTCGATGACAGCACGACCCTAACAATTCGAGAGAAAAAAAAGGCACATCCTAAGTTTCGCAGCCTGCATCTTACCTGCTGTTGAGACGTCAAAACAGCGCTTCAACTAGTCGAGGTAGACTTATACAAAATATTGCAGCAGACGGAGCGTGGCTGGAGTTGCTCAGCAACGCATCTTCGCAACTGCATTACTCCGTGTGGCATTTCTCCATATATATTTTCCCTTTCTGTCGCGTAAAGTCGTGATCGCTATTCACGAATAAGCATACTTGGTGGGCAAGTCATACCTCCTGAAGTTATGTCCCGAATCTTTGAGGATGATGTTACTGTTACACGCGTGCGCTGGTGGTGTCCGGTTTTTTCTGTCAGACGCTGCGCATTGAGCAAGAACTGCTGCAAAAACTTGTCGGTCATGTATAAAAAAAAGACAATCTCATGGTCGAACCGGTGGTCACATAGCATCCAATTTCTCTGCCTTACCAACTTCAGCGAGATCCATTAAAAGATAGCGTTGCGAGCAGCGCTGATCTGGAGTGCTTTCCAACAAGGCTTTAACATTCCTCGCAGAGTCTTTTCGCCAGCGTGTAGGTGAGAGTATGTTATTTGATTGCATATGCCGACCCAGAAATCAGGGAAAAAAAGTTTTGTAGAACAACAGTTTCGCAAGAATGTGTACAACGGAGTGGAAGTTAGGCTTTACATTATCAGGAATCATCATTGACGAAATCATGTGTGCACTTACAAACTCCTCCACATCAACTTCTCAGAATAGATACTGATAAATGCAAAATGCAACTCCGCTTTGTAAAACAATGACACTCGAAAAAGACATACGCATACGCACGCACTCACGCATGCCCGATGAAAAGCACGCCAGGTGAAAAGGTGACCTATATCAAAGCCACCTCGCAGATGGCTCGCTAGCTGTGCGTGTCTTGCGTATCCTGCTTGCGATGTATGATGCTTTGCAGAGTACAGGTAGTGCAGGTCTGCTTTGGCATGTTTGTTCAGATAGGTGGGGAGCGTCTTAGCATTGCCCAATAGTTTCCAGGAGTTCTACCTGTAACACTAACGATATCTTAGTGTGTTTTCTTTTTTTTTTTGCCGTTTCATGAAGTTTTGGACATAGGGATTGCGCAGTCGGTACTGCTGGCGCTCCACGGCACAACGCTTCTTGTTACTGCGACCAAGGCTTAGGATGTAGCGGTGATAAACGCCAAGCGTCGTTCGCAACACGAGTGTACAGCAGCAGCAGCAATACGTTGTGGAAGCACATACGCTAGTTTGGGCTTTACACACAATGACGCGTGCGCATTCTATAGAAGAAGTTATGCCGACGCCGAATTAGTATATAGCCTTTTTAGTACGCAGCGCTTCCTAGCGAGTCACCCCGAAGATCACGCGGGTAATGACGCATCGTGAGACAAGCAACGCCTCAAAATTATACAGTGCAGCACCTTTTTGCTCATCAGCTGAAACGACGACTTGGTCGTCTTTTATTTTCGCAGATTCCACAGAACGCCAAGCCGGGCAAATATCAGATGCGCGTCGAAGGTAACGTCAACGGCGTTCTGGGTGGCACCGGTTTCCTTCAAGAACAAGACGTTGAATTCCAAGCCCAATTTCTCACCATCCTCATCCAGACGAACCAGTTCGTCTACAACTTCGAGCAGTCCAGTAAGTCACTAATTCACTTATTGCGCCGTTTACTGCTGCTTATTTCATCTGGGTGTCCTATAGCATGGCTGAACCCATGTGTTTCCATGGTTAAATTGTTATTGCTTACTGGCGTCATTATCGCTTGACCCTCTTTAGCGTACCTTCGTTTTTTTTGTGTTTTTTTTATAAATGAAACACCGCGATAGCCTTAAATGCTGGTTTATACTGCGTCTGTCTCACTTTTCATAGAAATTCTTAAAAGAAACGAAAGAATGAATGACAAAACGTTTTCGATGTACCACATGCATATGAAAAAAAAAAAAACAATCGATACACCACATGTATATGGTCGTTTGTTCAGGCATACACTTTTTTTTTCTGCTCTTTATGAGTAACGGGAAAAGCATTGCAATCTCTCGAAAGTTTCCGGGTAGAAAATTTTTCACCTCTCAATGTTCCTAAATTTTCCTTTGGCGACCCTCCACATCGAAAAGCTTCACCAAAGTTCTTAGATTTTTTTGTTGCACCGGTGTCGAAGGGGTGTGTCATCGCAAATTCCCCGCCATGAGCGACAACGGTATATATGTTTACCGTATTCCTTGTGTGTTGGACTGCCGCTCATTGGCGTCTGATCACGTGGGTGAGCCCGATAATGCGCCCGGCAGGCCAGCACCAAGGAACGTGTCATTCCTCGGTAGGCCTGCGAGGATTCAGCAGCTGGTGTTGTCCACTGCGACGTGCAGGATTTGTCTTCCGAACGTTGTACCTGGTAAAGCGTTCATGCATACAATGCGGTTGCATCGGCTTATTGCTACATTCTTTATCCCTTGTCGTCATTTTCTTCTTCTTCCGTTTTGTCAGACCATTTGCAATGTGGATCGCTACATACCTTGCTTTGTGAACCGGCACCGTTGAGTGATATTTCCCGCTTTCTTTAACAATAACTTGAGCAGAAACTAGACTTGTTTGCTATGCTTACTGGCATTTACATGCAGTAAAACGCCTTTTTATTCCTTCTTTTGCGATTCTGACAGAAATTGGAAGACACGTGATAGTTAAATACGTACATACGTTCCTGACAGTTGTTATTCCTTGCAGTTAAGGCCAGAATTGTTCTCCTTACAACCGAACTGAAGCCATATGCGGAGCCGGTGGATGTCTACCTCACGGTAAGTTACGAGATTACGGTGCAAGACCCTGCCACCTGTGATCAATATGCCAATAAAACGATCGGTACAACAATTTGTGCAAGGAAACATGGCGAGTATGCCGCCGTGTAGTATGGCGAGTACACAGCCAGGTTCTAAATGCACCGAGTTATTGTTTTGTACATCGCATTCTGTTTCTTCCCAAGTATTATGCTAGTTATGTGCGAAAAGTCAATAGATCTTCAAGTACTCTCTGTGTGTTCGTCTTTAAATGAAGCTCGTCGGCCGTGCCGCAGCGCTGTATGGTGTGAAAGACATGTAGTCTGACAACTCTTTCAGACTGTGCGCATACCATAAATACCTTAGTTTAAAGTCCATGAGGAAATTAGTTCTGATAAGCTTCAAAGCGCTAAAAAACAGGGACAAACGAAAAAGAGTGGACACGACGAGCGCTAACTTGAAACTGAAATTTATTACAAGAAAGATTGGAAAAAGGTAAACCCTATTTAGATGGCTATTAGATTTCAGTTTCAAGTTAGCGCTCGTCGTGTCCACTCTTTTTCGTTTGTCCCTGTTTTTTAGCGCTTTGAAGTTGTGCCATGATGTCTTACAAACTCGCCCAAGCTTCCGTGCTTCTGATAAGCTGAGACAAAATGCGACTGGAAGGCAGTCTAAGGGCTAGTCTTACATTTACACGCTGCCCAAATATATGTTTTTGAACTCTTCCTCGCATCTTTCTAGGATTCTCGAGGAATTGTGATGAAGCGGTGGCTTTCTCAGTACCCATACCTTGGTAAGTTTCGCAAGAATGTTCTAGTCTTGTTCCCATTTTTGTTATGAAAGTGTGAAGTTGACACCCGTTCCAGCTCGAACATCATTAAGCTTTCTGTATCTCGGCTACTGACCCGAAAGACGCGGGTTCGGTTCTGGGCACGGCGGTCGCATTTAGGTGGAGGCTAAAATGCTTGAGGCCCGTGTACTTATACTTAGGTGTACGTTAGAGGACCCCAGGTGGTCGAAATTGCCGGAGCCCTCCAGTACGGAATGCCTCGTAATCATATCATGGTTTTGGCATGTAACACCCGGAAAATTATTCCTATTAAGCTTTCTATGCGTATAAGTTAGTATTTATATCGAAACACACATGATAATCCGGCGAAAGAAAGTATTGCACGACACCCCAAATATATTTAAAATCAGAGTTCTAAATAATACCAATTAAATATCTCTGAACAAAAACAGACACGCATGCGAACACAGATTATGCAACATTATTTGTCAAAGACACGACACAATGTGGCTGAAGATTGAAAGAGACGTCATACAGTGTGTTTCAAGAAATGTGTCCGAAAATCTTAAAAAAGTATGGTAAATGCAATACTTGCTCACTGCCTTCATAATTACTTTTTCTGTAGCTGCAGACATCTTAAGATGACTAGAGACATCAATTCCTGCGAAAGGAACATTGCCCCTTTGAGATTTCGAAAAACCGGGCTCTGATAATTATTTCGGAGTAATGAAATTTGACCAAATTCACCGGCAAAACCGAAGCCAAAGCGCAACGAGCGCAACTAGCAGACGACCAAAATGACGTCACTGTTCACGACAACGATTGCAGTGGCGTTAGTTCTTCTGCATTTGCTAACTTCTGTGCCCCATGCGTGCTGTAATCGCAAGCACAGCCCGCACACCCACGAAGCAATGTCGATCGATGGTTGATGTAACGACTCTCGCTCATTCTTTACGTCTCGGAAGAGTATGGCGGTTTCGCTCTTCCACGTTTCGGTTTCACCGGTTAAATTGGTTATATTTCATCACTCTGCTATAATTACCAGCGTCCGCCTTTTGGAAATCTCAAAGCGCCAATGAACTATTCTCAGAAAGGGCTCCGATTCTCCCATTTGACCCGATCGCCTGAATCCTCTAATTAAAATTTTAATTCATTTAATTTATTTCATTACTATCGTAATTGATGTCTTTAGTTATGTTAAGATGACTGCTGCCATATAAAAAGTAATTATGAAGGCAGCGAGCAAATATTGCACTTCCCTTATTTTTTTAGGACTTTCGGACACATTTCTTGAAACACCCTGTATATGTTCAAAATGTGCGCCTAAAAACTGGCTTGGTTTTCCGAGGTATTTTTCCGTGTATTTACCAAAAGTAGTAAATATGGTTGCAGGCATTTTATTCTATTCACTCTGTTGCTACAGTCTTGGCCTTTGCGAGTGGACGTGCTCAGATACTGACACGCTACACTGACCTTTCCTATATTTATTTTATTTATTTATTGCACCCTCGAGGCCCGAGGGCGTTACAGAGGGGAGTGGAAAACGCGAAATTGTACAACAATTGGCTAGTAATATTATAAGTAAGAAAGTAATACAGTAGCGTAATAAGACAACAAACTAGTAATAGCAATACATACAATGTAGTTAGGCAATGATTTGCGCAAAGGACTCTAAGTACTAATGTAAAGGAACAAGGTAACATGATAAATATCATGTTACATAAACGCTACTGTATTACTTTCTTACTGTATAATATTACTAGCCAATTGTTGTACAATTTCTCGTTTTCCACCCCCCTCTGTAATGCCCTCGGGCCTTGAGGGTACAATAAATAACTAAAATAAATATAGGAAAGGTCAGTGTAGCGTGTCAGTATTAGCTAACATTGTATATGCAGGAATTAATATTAATTCCTGCATATACAACGTTAGCTAATTTTTCTGAATTGCTCGACAGCAAAACGATAAAAAGAATATGTTAAAATTTCCCACTTTAACAACGTTAGCTACAGCCTTGCGAAAAAGTTTGTTATCATTGATGGCGACTATGTCATTGGGAAGGTGGTTCCATTGCCGGTATGTTCTGGGGAAAAAGGAATGAGTGAAAGTGTTAGTATTTCCTGTTTGAATTCTGACTTTGTAGCGATGGTTTATACGGTGCGATAAGTAATGCAGCTGTGAAATGAAGTCATTTTGAAGAGATGGATGATGATAGAACCCGTGAAACAAAGTTAAGCGTGCTATCTTCCTCCGAGACGCTAGTGATGGGAGGCATAAGTTAGCTTTCATTGAAGTTATGCTGGAAGTACGGTTATAATTAGAATAAATGAATCGAACTGAATTATTTTGAACGAGCTCGAGAGAAAAGATGAGGTTTTTGTTGTGTGGGTACCACACTGCTGCAGCATATTCTAATTCGGGGCGCACTGATGACTGGTAAAGTAGTAGTTTTAAGGATGATGGGGCATTAGAAAAGTTGTGACGTAAGTAGCCAAGCGTGCTGTTAGCTCTACTGATTATGTACTCAATGTGAAGAGACCAGGTTAGATTTGAAGTTATATGAACGCCCAAGTATTTGTATGAGGTCACAGGATCTAAGGGGATCTTATTCAAATGGTAGGGTGGAAGAGTGGTGGAATTTCTGTGAACACGCAAAATTTTATATTTAATAATATTTAGTTCCATTCGCCAGGTATTACACCAATCACTTATGTAGTTTAAATCTGATTGAAGAGCATTAGAATCCTCAATACTGGTTATTTTACGATAAATTACACAATCGTCAGCAAACAAGTGAACGTGAGAAGTCAATATAGATTAGATGTCCAAGTTAATTATCCTTAGCTAATAAAGAACGTTTCGATAACCTATAATAATTTATTCTGTCCGTCCCTTCAAATGATACGTCTGAAGTAGGGCAACACTGCAGTAGGCGATTTAAAAGTAAATATGATACGTTTCTATTTGAATGCAATATCTTCAGAAAGTCCACGCACCCCCATACGCTTGTTCTTTTTGCAGGATTTATCAAAATCAACTTCGACCTTCCGTACGACTACGCGGTGGGCTGGTGGAGCCTCAAGGTAGTGGTGCTGAGCCAGGTGGAGGAACGCAAGATCCTGCTCGAGCGCTGGTTCACCGAGCGCTACGACGTGTACGTAAACGTGGCGCCGTTTGTGCTGGATACGGACGAATATTTCGAGGGCGATGTATCGGCGAACTACACTACCGTGGCGCCAGTGTTCGGCAACGCCACCATCCGCGCCTACGTGCGCCCCACCTTGGTGCAGGACTACGATCCGGGAATCCAGGTCGTCGAGCCATACCTCGAGGAATACGTGCACGATGTGAGCACCCACTCCCGCATGTCCATCCAGTGTTGCCGCTTAAAAATGCTCGACGTGCTCGAGCGTTTTTGCTTTCTGCCTGGACCACGTGGCCAGGACTCTTGAGCTCTCATCAGTATCCAACTCTCTGTTTTTGTTATAAGTAACCTCATATTAACCCCAACTGTACTGGCGCCGGCTGCAGGTTGTCAGGGTAGACCTAGTGAGCGCGCCGCAGCGGTGTGCAGAGGGTGTTGATGGTGTTTCTGTATCAACTATTCTAATCAGCCCTGCCGTGGCTGCCGAAGTCTCTTAGCTCGGCTAAGCTCGTCGGCTGCCTACGCGCCCTCTCTCTCTTGCAATCTGCGGTGGGGCCACCCGAGGGGGACTTAGTGTACGCTCTATTCCCGCGCGCCTATCGTTAGAGGTCTCTTTATAGAAAGCTTCGGGATATGTTTTCCTATGAAAGTGAACGAGATGCGTTTTCTGACCTCTTTTTATGTTTTATGTTTAAAACACCGGTGTTCTGTCTGCGAGTGTCCGCGGCTATCGAGTGATTTAGGTTTACGTTTGCCAGTGCACGTGAGATACTACGCTTGTTAATTTACTAATAGTAGGCGAACGCTTACTGCAGTACACGCGGCTGATAAAATTGCGAACCTAAATTCGTTTACTTGTACAGAAAATTGCTATCACTATCACGCTTCGCTCTTTGGACAAAGCTAACTGTTCTTCCTTTTGCCCTCACGGGGTTCAGTTAAGTGCAGTGATTCTGTTGAGCCAACTAGCAGCGCTGGGTGAAATATGTAAGGAGCGGGGATGCCGAATGCTAGAAAATAAGGCTTCGATGTCCCACGTCGTTGCATTCGTGCGCGCTTTATGCCTCACATTATTTCAATAATAACCACTGTCTGTTGACGGGTTCGTTTTCCACGTAAAGTCAACGCTTGCCTCGCGTAGCAGGCTTCGCGCAAGCAAGAACTTGGTAGTGCATTCATGAGAACCAGCGATGGCTTTGATTGCACACAAGTGAGGCACTCTGTCACTGACACTGATGTTTTTCTACGTTTACATTATCAGTTCCGGATGGGCTACCAGTTCAAGTTCCCCATGTCCGAACTTCGCGATCTTGCATCGCCCCACCCACTGGACAAATGTGAGATCGAAATAAAGGCTGCTGTGGGCGAACGTTTCCTGGACGTCATCGTCGACGGGTATGCGCGATCCCGCGTCATCAACTCGTCACTCAGCCTAAAGATTCTCGGTGTGAAGCCACTTGTCTTCAAGCCCGGAATGGTGTTCTCCGTATACGTGAGTATGCGCAAAGTGATGTAATACTGGACAAGCCATGGTACTTAGCGTACGCGTCATATTTTCAGGAGCTAGGTAGCTATTTCTTTTATTCACTTTGAGCATTGAATAATGACGACTATAAACAGGTACGGCAACGCTATAAATTTGCTTCGCGCACCAGTACCCAATGATCTACTATATGTCAAGCTATATTAACCGCAGATTACAATAGGGCGCACTGTGTTACGGAACTATAGTGCGCCTTTAGGGAACAAACTAAACATAGTCACTAAAGCATGTGAGACGGAATTTCCTCGACGTCACGTAGTAGGACGTCGCAACGGCCTCCCTGAGCCACTTAATAATAATTGTCGAAGTTTTATGCCTTGAAAGATGCTGCAGGGGAGCGCGACAGATTAGTTAGCACGTGAGGTTATGAAACTCATATTCAGCTGCTCTTCTCTCTCTATCTCTCTCTCTCTCTCTCTCTCTCTCTCTCTCACACACACACACACACACACACACACACACACACACACACACACACACACACACACACACACACACACACACACACACACACACACACACACACGCACGCACGCACGCACACACGCACACACGCACGCAAGCACACACGCACGCACGCACGCGAACACACACACACACACAAACACATTTTTTTCGTAACGGTTCCGCAGAAATTGTGTCGCCACGGAAAATCGAACCAGCCAGTGTGTGCGTAGGTCTTAATGATGTTAAACGTCCATCGAAAGACGGCAAATTACATGCGGCGCAACACATTCACTGTGAGCATTTGGAAATTTTCGCGGCTACTTTATGTAGCAGCGACATCGCTACTCACCTCGTTTGCGTGCATAGTCCAGCTAAGCTAAGTATACTCTATGGGGCCTTAGAGAGAGAGAGAGAAAATGTCGACAGCGCTTCGACGTCGCCTTTCCCGCTTGCAGATCGCCGTGACGTACCACGACTTGGTCAAGCTGCCGGAGGAGAAACTGGCCAACTCTAACATCTCGGTCAGTTTTACAACACAGGGTGGTGGTCGGGGTATAGAGGAAGTCCAGAAGCAGCCCGACGAGAAAGGCATGGCCATCATCGATGTGGAACCGCCCGACGGCGCCGAGCGCATCGTAATCAGGGTGCGTACCTTTCTCCGAATGCACAGTTTTAATAAAAGCGAGCACGTGCTAAAGCCCGCTTTCAGTGCACAAAATTCGATCAAGGAAAGAAAAAGAAAACGCTCGTTTTCTGGTCTTGGCGATACATAGCGATCGACTGAGTTATCTTTAAGCCGATGTCTTTGTGAAATCGCACAGCAGATATGAAAAGGAAAGTTGGCATGCACCTAAACTTACCTCGCAAAGTTACAAAGGAAACCGGTGCGGATTTTTTTCTTATGCCTGCGTTGAGATTCTGCAGAAACTCATTTTGGTACTGCAAATCCTATATTAACATTATCATCATTAGAGTGAGTTCAAGCTAACAAGCAAACCCCACTGTATTTTCAATAAACGTGGCATTTTCGATTATTCTGGTTTGTCTAAAGCATGATATGACGCGTTACTTGTGTGTATAATACCTCTTTATTTTCATGAAAGCTGCCTTTTTAGCCCCAAAACGACTAAACTGGCTCTTACAGGCGAGATATCATGATAAAGAAGACACAGTGGATACAGAAGCACTTGCAGTGGCTCAGCATTCGCCGAAAAAGAAGTACATACAGATAACTACGAGCACGACGAATGGTATTGTGAGTATCTTGACGCCTATTCAGTATTTCTGCTTCCCAGGCAATTGTAAAAATGTGCGACAAAGTATAAACTAAATGGGTCAATGTCCATGCAAGCAGCGACTGCAGAAATAGAAGAAGAAGTTGTTTGATATGAGGCGTTCTTGTTAGCATGCGGAATTGCCTCAAAAGACTTAGAAGTTATAGATGTGCGAGAAACCCATTACGGGGTCGCTAGTTGTTTCTGTCAAGCTTGCAGACATATTTGCTTTGTGTTCGGAATTATCAAAAAACCTTTTTGGATTAGACGCGCAATACGCTATCGCAGGAAGTTTCCATCTTAATAATAATATAATAATATCTGGGGTTTAACGTCCTAAAATCACGATATGATTATGAGGGACGCCGGAAATTTCGACCACTTGGGTTTCTTTAACGTGCACCTAAATCTAAGTGCACGGGCCTCAAACATTATCACCTTCCCTCGAAAATGCAGCCGCCGCGGCCGGGATCCGATCCCGCGAACTGCAGTCGAGCGCCATAACCACTAGACCACCGTGGCGGGGCGAAGTTTCAATCTTCTTATTTCACTTATTCTTTTCCTTTTTTTCATTGACAATAAAAGGCGTTGCCCGCGGGTCAGGACTAAAATAGCTGATTAACATCTTGACGGAGGTCAACCTACAAGTTGAAACTACGATACCGTTACGACGAACGCCGTAGGGAAGAACTACGAATAAATTTTAACCACCTGTGGTTCTTTAACACGCTCCTAAATTTAGGTACACGGATGTTTTTTTCCTTTAACCCGATCGAAATGCGGCCGCCGTGGTCGGGAATTCAACCCGCGTCCTCGAGATGCGCAGCCACAGTCGCATAAGCTACGATGGCGGATACGAGCAACAGCTATAGAACTGTTGAGCAGAAATTCACGGTATAAAGACGACGTATGGAAATCTCTTTTCGATATCCTTCGGCAGAGTTTTACTTCCAACGTACGCTTTCAAGGCAGATCAAGAGAGCCGCGGGTGCTAGCCAAGACTTCATCTGGTTTTCTACTTTGCTTTAGGACAGGGACCAGAAAAATAGAGGTGGACTCGAACGCGTATGACCCGTATATTTGAGGGTTCACGACGGTGTTAAGATGGAAGTGCAACCCAATAAATTCTGCCGTTTCATTCATTGTCAGCTCAAATGAGGTACGAAGCCGAAGTCCCAAATTACTGCTTTGCGAACTCTGTCATTTTTAACCGCCCTACACTAGACGCCTCGTTACACAATAAAGTCTCGTGAGCGGTGTTTTCTGTACATAGTTTTATTTCAATTAATCCGTGCGCTTATCGTCTACTGCATCATGTTTTCGTTTTCAGGCTGGCCAGTACGCCATATTCCACGTGCGCACCAACTTTTACATCAAGTTCTTCCACTATTTGGTGAGTTCTTCCGCATTGGTTCATAGTAGCCTATGTGTTTGTAAAGTATATTCTGTATCAATGTTCTTCGATGTTCTATTTCGCAGTGTTAAACGACCATCATTTTACCACAGTTTAGGAATCTCGGTGTCACAAAAAGCACCATGTTTTATGTTGACACTGACGCGAATCAAACGCACTCGTACGTCTTTCGCCTTCAACACGCGGTCTGAATGGTACGCAGGTGATTTCCAAGGGAACGGTGCTCCAATCTGGAGTGCAGAAAGCCTACGGCCTGGTCCAGACGATAACCGCATTCAGCATTCCCTTGTCACCCGAGATGGCACCGGCTGTGAAAGTGATGGTCTACCAGATATCCAGCAACGGCGATCTCACTGCTGACGCCATCATAGTTCCTGTCCAGGGTATCAACCGAGGAAACGTAAGAATTTGCGAAACTACATATTCGCAAAAGAGTGATAACTATCTTACTGACTGCTCCGGTGGCAACGCATTCGCTTTTAATGCGCTTAGCTGTCTGTAGGAATTGACGTTGGTTTCGCATCTCTATCTAACCCTTGTCGTGGGAGGATTCCGTGGATAGTATACTATGAGAGAGCGGTGTATAGAAACAGAACGGTGGTACAGTGACACCGTGCGGAGGTGCCGATGGCGTCGGCCCCACCTGTGGTACCAGCGGTGCCGGCGGCATCGACACCGGGGCCATTGACACGTTGGTGACACTGGTACTACATATAAATTCCGGCGTGCGGCACAGTGATGGTACCTTGCGGCACTGCACGTGGCAAGGGGAGTGCTCGGTAATTCTTGTCATTGGTGTATAGTTCTCAAATGACGTCGTTGAGACGTTACGCCTTTGGTCGCAAACGCAGCACGGTGTTTCGAAGTGGTGTACCTGTTCCTTCTCGCGTAACTGGTAAGGTACACGATGTATGGAGAATGAACGCAAAATAGCGCTTGCGTTTAGGCTCCCTAGCACGGTGGGTTGGATAACATTTATCGCACATAGTGCAACATAGTTCCGCATATAACGACCTTACTTGCATGGTGGTAGCGATTAGAGCTGTGCACGGGCCGTATTTCTGAGCCCGAGCCCGGCCCAGGCCCGCTGACTTTGTCGAAGGCCCGCCCGAGCCCGACGGCAAAGGGCTGCGAGCCCGCCCGGCCCGGCCCGACGTACGAAAACACAATCCTGGGCCCGGCCCGGCCCGGCTTTTTGAAGGTTCGCTGCGACAACAAAACATCGTTTTCCAGTAATTTCGCATTTTATTAAGCATATCAAATATGATCAAACGACACACGACGAACAGTCTCTATTACACAGATTACAAATTGTCGTGCAAAAACAGCAAGCAGTCCAACGATTCCGGCTTCAACGAAGTGCGGCGCTTTTGCTGTACAAGTAGACGGCCTCATGCCAGCAACAATGGAGTTCGCTCGCCAAAGCCGTCACATGTATGGGGTATGCCCATGCAAGCGTCAGCTTGCACGAAGGCGATCTACGTCGGGTCGCTCGTCGCTGTCGCGTGCATTTTCACTAATCTGGGATTTGGCCTTAAATCTAACGCGAACAGTCGCGTGGCGCCGTCACTAGCTCAGGTGGTGTTACTTCTCTGTTTGTCGGAGTGCAACAGAGGCAGTGCTTTACCTGCTCCCATTTTGTTTAAAATAGCGAATAGAAAGGAAAAGTGGTAAAGGGCGGTCGCGGAAAAGGTGCTGTCTGCGTGCTGGAAAATAATTCCCGCTCATTCTCTATATTTCGGGCTTGAGTCGGGCTTTGCGCCGGGCCCGAGCCCGGCCCGATAAAACTCCAAGTAGCCCGAGCCCGGCCCGGGCCCGAGGTGAAAATACGTCGGCCCGCCCGAGCCCGGCCCGCGGGCCGGGTCGGGCTCGGGCTTTCGGGCTACCCGGAGCCCGTGCACACCTCTAGTAGCGATAGCGCCACCCATCACATTTAGTGCAACACAGTGCTACATATAACGACCTCCGAAATCAAGCTAAATGCATTGTTGGACAATAACCGGGACTGGTTCTTGGTAGTTGTTTTCAGACGCTTGTATCTCTTCAGAGAGCTTCACTCCTGTCCCTCGAACGAATTTCTCGAAAGAAACTGCACTTTGCGATGGAGATAAATTGAAGAAATAAGTCTATGTGGGCCGAATAATTCATGCTGGTAAGAGATAAGAAGTATAGAAGTATACGTAATGACTTGCATTCCTTGTTCTTCCCTTTGCTTAATTCTGGCTATTAATAAAAGGTATCAAAGTTGCATCTATATGCTGGCCTTCTTTTTTAGACTTGTACTTCAGCTGTGACTGCATTTGAATAATTTGACCTTGATAATTGTTTCTTCAAAGTTGTAATTACCTTGTATATAGCGTGATGTATAGTTCCGTACTACGCTGTTTCGTTCTGTTACGTTGATTTTATGTGATCTATGTGGCGTTAGATCGAGTTAGAACCATGCATCATGCTGAACGCCAACTGAAGCACGAGCTTTCTTTTTTTTTCTTCTTTTTTTGAGGTCTTAGCAGTCTATTGGTCCAGTTCGCGATCTGTAATAGAAGCAAACTTGAAACCTGAAACGTTTGCTGTGTTTATGGTATGGTCTTGAGACTCTGGTCGGCATATTCATTGACATCCGCACATTCCGTTTTTTTTTTTTCTTAATTTACAGTTCTACATGTGGAAGAACTTGAAGCAAGACCGATCTAACAACTTGATTGAGTTGGTTCCCACGTATTCTCCGGAAACTGTTGCTGGTCTGAATGGACTGGATAGCGACTTGGTGGCTGTGCAAGGGAAGAACGACTTGACACTCACGTCGGTGAGGCCACGTTTGGTATTCATACTGCAACACGCGCCCCGAACGGCGGGATGTCATTGGACCGCCTGTGCGCTACGCACAGCAAAGCCGCTTCTGTGCCTTTAGTCTCACAACTTCCTCATACGTAAGTGTAGTCTGTGATTAGCCATCGCCACAGTGGTGGCCTCGCTACTACGCCGAGTGACGGGCACCAGAACATCAGTCAATTAGGAAACTCTCTTACGTAAGACAACTTTTGTTGATATATGTGGGTTTCGAACATTTTACGAGGGTTTGTAGAGGGATATGGTTGTTAGACTTAGTAGGTTACCTTAACGTCTTTTTCTACAATGATTACTGCTTTATATGTGCCAGTTATATGTGTACGTTTTCAAGTTGCGGCAGCGTATCTTTCATCACAAACCTATATAGAGTAGCCTTCCAGGCTTTTGACCCGACTAATATCGCTATGTTTAAGTAAAACTAAGCCTTCTCCTTTGACGTTCGTGGCGTACTGTACGTAAACTGGTCTAATACCAGTTTCCGTAGTAGTACGAAACGATTAGTACCAGTGCAGTAGCACCACTGTAGTACCAGGATGTATTATTGTACGTTGTGGTCCACATAAGAGAAAGAGTTTAAGGTAAGAGTGATACGCGATAATTAACAATGGGCAAGCAAGAGAAGCATCAGCCTGGTGCCAGATTTCAACGAAGATGCCTTGTCGAAACATTAGCGCCAGGCTGAAATTTTCCTTCTTTATGCTCTGTTCATTATAAGAAGTTGTTGTGCAGCATCACTGTTGGTGACACTGCCACGTGCGTTTATTCATATCCACAGTAAAGAAGAAAAAAAAAAAAAACTTTATTGACACTGCGATTCACATTGCGGGCATGCTCACTGCACAATCCTTATGACGGACGGGCTCTATCTTGTCTTCGTTTCAAATATTTGTCCGCTGTCCCTGACTACTATAGATACGCTGGAACCAAGGCTCAGCAAAACGTTTTGTCGGTGGCGGCATGGGCTGATGTGGCAACAATGGGCATGTTAAATGCTTACATTTAAATGCTACAATGAGCTGCAGCGTTTTTCAGTAATACTCACAGATAAATTTGTCACCTCGAAGTATTTACATTCAGCTTCTTTTGTTAGCCAATAAAGAACGAAGCATGCAAATAGACTAACCTGTACGTAGGTGGTTTAGAAGTAAATATTGCAAAACCACTGGCACGAGTACTCGCGCCCTCGGAGCGAATAAGTTAAGCTGAATGCCTTGAGCAATGTTTACTCCTGTCACTCCGCGGAATCGCTTTCAACTTGACGCGGCAATCAGTCTAAGCAGCATCCGCTTTGGGCAATCCACGGTGGAGCAATGCCTGTTTGAGGGAACAGAGTGTGCGCGCGTCGTGTGGTTTCTTCATTGACACCACGTGCAAGTGGGTAACGAAGAGCTGTCGCACTGTTTCCTCTAATGTTTCCGCAGGTAATCGAGACCCTGTACCACATGGAGGACC
Source organism: Rhipicephalus sanguineus (assembly GCF_013339695.2). NCBI lineage: Eukaryota > Metazoa > Arthropoda > Arachnida > Ixodida > Ixodidae > Rhipicephalus > Rhipicephalus sanguineus. Next base: position 193,871,158 of record NC_051176.1, read on the forward strand.
ACTGGGGAAGCCACGTGCGCGCCGTGTGGCGGGACCGCGACGGGAAACCCGACAAGGCGGAATACTACGTCACGCAAAACTTCGCTCCAGACGTGAACAAGACGTTCGCGGTGCGTATATGCACCAAACACGAGGCGCTTTTGCATATGCGACTGAATATTCTTTTCTGCACTGAATTTTGACGGATGTGAAACCAGCAGAATTCCACTGGCGTTGGTCACGGTGTAAGGCGGAGCAGCATTGCTTGCCGATGAGCTGTGGAGGTGCAGTGAGCGTATGATATTAACGGAAAAACTTTGTGGCTGCTCATGAGGCGCGGACAAATGATCGTATGCGAATGCAAACCGTTATAAAGAAAAGTCTGTGGCTGCCCTCTGATGGAAAATCATTTCTTGTTTGGATTTCGTTTTGTTTTCACGCGCTGTACAGAAACCGCACAGAGACCCGCCACGGAGTCCGAGTTCGTGGTGTTCTAGCGGCTACTGAGTACGAGGCCTTGGGTTCAAACGCTGGCCGACCGGTGCGGCCGCATTCCGATGGGGGCAAACTGAAATAAAGTTCGTTTGCTTACGTGCACCTTCAAAAATTCCAGGCAAATTAATCCGCAATCATCCGGTACGACGTCCTTCATAAACTACTCTGCTGCTTCATCAGTAGCAGACGCGACCGTCCTACTTACAGGCTCTCACTTTCAATGAATAGTTGTCGAATTTGATCAAACGGTTGCAGATAACAGCAGTAGCACTCGTCTTATTTCGTTTCGGTAATATTTAGTAGTGTTTGTTGTGTGCCTTAGCACGTGTATGGTTGTCAGTATTTTTTTTTTCGATGCCAATGTTTTTTTCTTTCTCTTGCAGTTCGCAGGGCTCATTGTGGCTACAAACCTGAATGTCACGACTCTTCAGGGTAAGCATACACTCTCATCGACGGTCCAGAATTTCGTAATTCGAAACGAACTGCTAAGCCAAAACATCCGAGGAAACAGACAGACCTGCTGTCTGCTACTATTTGGCTTGTTAACGGCCGTATGAAACTTGGACGGAATATGATCCTCCGTGGCCCTACATAGAAAGTCGTTATTATGTATTTTTGGTCATCGTTCTAGTTTAGCAGCAATGCGACAGTTGACGATCTTGAACTGGCGCACATTCTTCCGTAAAGTTACTTCCTGGACCTCGCGTGACGCAGATATTTATTTATTTATTTTATTGTTGTTGTTAATATTCCGCTAATGTACCTTTGAATTCATTTTATAATTCGGAAGGGTACCCAGCTAGCAGAACTTAGCCTGGCATCTCTCCTGGCGAAATTTCTGTTTTCCGCAGCGCTGAGCGGGATGGGTGATCAGCTATATTAGTGTTGTAGTTCTTGCAATAAGAAACTGTACCTTAACAAGCCTTGGCCTTACAGACTTGTGCAACGAGACTGCTGGGTTCCCTTCCCTGCGTGAACGGCGAATGCTATCCTAAGAGTGGACGCTGCAATGGATACAAGGACTGCTACGATGGAACTGACGAGGGAAACTGTGAGTGGTTCTCTTCTGCCATTTGCACGTCCCTGACATAAAATCTGCTTTCGGTGAAATCTTTTCGCTTCTACTTTCGGTTCAGGCTGTTAAACGCACTGCAGCATGGATCGATTGTTAGGACCAATTACTGGACTCTAAGAATCTACATATTTGTCGTAAAGGACACACACTATTGACTGCATCATATGGCGAATGTAATTCAGAGAGAGCTGTGTTTATTGCTTATAATCAGGCTGCCTGCATTTCTTCATTGCGTTGCTTTCAGGTGAAAAGGACGACTTAGAAGATCAAAGTTTGTTCGAGTTTTTCTTGTACAGAACAAATCGTTTTAACAACTTCTTCGACGCTACAGGAGGCAATTTCGCCTGGCATCATGCAATTACCGGGTAAGATTCCAATACATAATAGGCGTCGCAGTTTAGTTTCAGGTGCATATTGCTTAGGAGGAGGAACCTCGTAGGCTTCTAGAATTCTTCAGTGGTCATCACTGTGTTCTTGGAGACAAAACGGGCCACACGCGCAGCATTCACCGGCAGAGGAATACTAAGAGACATCAATGGTGTAATCAGTGCTGCTAACCATGGGTAGAGGCATGCATGCTTTTGCAGGTTGCAGGATATCTGTAATACTTGCCTTTTTTTTTCTTCATTGCTTTCTCAATAATCTCTTAATTTAATTTCTTCGCTCTCGATCTTAAGTGTGTGCGTGTTTTAGGAAATCAGAGATACAAGAGCAAAGTATATCAACTACACTTTTAATCAGGCCCTGGTTAAATGCTGGCTATATCCAAGAGACCAGACGAAAAATGTCCGGTTTCCTGGGTATATCTAGCGCTTTAAGCGGGACCTGATTAAAGGTGTATACGATGACAACAGTCAATGAAGTCAAGCATATCAAAAGGGAAATAAAATTTTAGAACATTGAAAGGTCGCAATTCAATAAGACGGTAGAATTAACTTTGCCATTAGTCCGCTATTATTATAATGGAAGGAGATAAAACAAAAGTATGCGCCGATGATTTCTACCCATATCAACATGAAACTCAAACCTGCAGTAGTAGCATACTGCTGCATAGCGATAACGGTGTGTTGTGCTGCTAACTTCAAGGACGCGGCTTCAATTCTCGGCCGTGACAGCTGCATTTTGATAGAGCCACAATGAAAAAAAAAGAAGAAGAAGACTTGGAGGACGCTTGAGCTTCGCCTTCAAGAGTAGAACGCGATAGCGTAATCGGGCCCCGTGCGCATCACCTTCTCAGTTGCTAGCCTGACTTCGGTTCTCGGTGGATGCCTCAACTGTGCCGCAAGGAAACGAACGTCTGTGTGCATAGCATTGGCCGTTTCAAACTATCCTAGAATGCCTACTGCAAGTACAATTGTTAAGTGCCCACTACGCCATAATTCTTTTGCGAATCAGCGAAGGGCCCGCTACGCATCCGTATGGCAACACGCGAACCTACGAAGCTGCTCACTTTGTTGATGCTTTTGCTGCTGATGATTATGATGATTAAAGATGTCTGAGCGCTTTTAAAACACCCATTAGTTGCGCAATTCACATGTTTTGACGCGTGGCGCGGTTCTCCTTAACATGCGTTAAGGAGACTCCTCCTACATGACATTCCTATAGTGTTCTTGTTGTATTTTTTTCGAAGCGTTTTCAAGCAATGGCGTGGCTCTGTGGTAGAACACCTGCTTGCCACGCAGGAGGCCTGGGTTCGATTCTCACTCGAACTGAAGATTTTTATTATTTATTTTGTTTGCATCTTTCTTGATTTTTCACTCACAACCAACGACGCCGACACAGACACCGACGCCAGAATTTCTGCGAAACTAGCGTTTAACGCTATCGCGTTTAAACTCGCGTACTTACATTTAGGTGCACGTTAAAAAAATACCTTAAAGCGTGGACAAAATGAACCGAGTTCTCCCACTACGGCGTGCCTCATATTGTGGTTAAACCCCATCATTCAAGTTTAAATTTAACATGAAGATGAAAAGCGTGCCGCGTGGACCACTCTAAGAGAATTAAGTGACACGCATTTGCAGAAGAGAATATCCTCGGGCCGTGGCCTGGATTGTGTGCAAAGCAGAAAGCCACAAAAGCGCTGTTACAGTTCTTGTCATGCATCAGCCTATATGAACTCTCGTCGCTGACTGAAAGATGAACGGTAACTGTGTGTGTGGCTGCTGCGTACATTTTTCCCCTTCTCGTCCTATTCATTCAGTCCATTTTCCCAAGTGAAGCGTAGTCAACTGGGCTGGGTGGTCCTAGTAAGTCTCCCTGTAGTTCCTTTATCACCTCTCTCGGTATAACGAACTACATGACGTCTGCAGTTTTATCAATGTCCCAAATACACCGCGATGCCCCCGCGTGGCGTTCTCTAACAACCTAACAGCCACTTATTAAAAAAAATGGAATTAGGTACAAGAAAGGAGGTACTCCCACGGCAGCGATTGCAGATATGTACTAGAACGTATACATGCATGTAAATATATGGATAGACCAGCACCGCGGTAGCTCAGTTTATCATGACACACACACACACCACACACACAACACACACACACACACCACACACACACACACACACACACACAACACACACAAAACCACACACACACACACACACACACCACACACACACATATATATATATATATATATATATATATATATATAATATATATATATATATTGGACAATTATAAATTTAAAATATAATATTCCGATCATTAAATTTTCAAAAATAATTATTTTCTTAATGTTTTTCATGTCTTCAATGTCTGTTTTGTATGCATGTTGACTCAACTAAAAGAAGTCCCTTATTTCCGCGTATATTCTAGCTAGAATGGATTGTGAGTGCCATCTTGGATAACGTGTTCAATTACCTCACGATCTTCTTTTCTTTCAGAAACCTTAAAGGACATATACATGCCATGTCTTGTCCCTAAGGGTCCAACGTTGTACATGTTCAATGCTATTGCTGTTAGCAGACTGCACGGCTTTGCCATCCTTAATGAGCCGATATACGTAAGTATGCCTTTTTTTTTTTCAGCCCCTGTTAGAGTTATCATGCGTTCTTCTAGACATGGTAAATAAGCTGGTAAAGACTTGATAAATAAGCCCCAAAGAAAAAAGGAAAAAAAAAGCTTTCGCGAATAACAGAAATATGACATTTGCGAATGGGTTCTACAACTGTTATTTTAATACACGTGGCGAAGTTAGTTAATTAACCCGTATCAAAAGCAGAAACTTAAAAATATTTTATAAAATTGATTATTGCTAGTATATTACGTACGTTGTCATGGTGCTCGAAAATACATCCTGTAGTTATTTCACATTGCGTACTATAACGCCGTCACAATGTCTGTGTGTATGTTTTTCGTACAGTTTTGTATTTTTTTAAAATATATATTTTCCTACACTTTTGTCTTCATTATACTACGTTGTACTTGTTTCTGTGTTATGTGTGAATTCGCTGCACCCAGCCTGTTACGGCCAAGACGGCCAACAGTATTCGGAAATAAAAGTAACAAAATAAAATTAATAAAATGCAAGTAAGCTACCAGCAACGTGCAGTTGGTATCACCCGCAAAACATTTCGCTCTGAAAACACTTGCTCTTTGTTAGCTGGTACGCACAGAATGATTAAATGAATGAATTATGTCTTCTCTAGTGCCGGTGGTTCGTAAGCCACAACACGTGTAGGCGCACATACAAAAACAAAACAGAACAAAAAAGTTTCATATCACGTCTGTAGTAGTTGAAACGCAGAATGATTTTCTGTTTAACGTACGAGCGCCGCACTAGTGTTTACGCTTGCTATGACTTAACCGCCAACGTCAATGACAGTAGAGGTATATGTCATTTGCTGTTTAAGTCTTTCTTATGTAAAATAAACCATTCAATTACTCTGCAGCACAACAGCTTACGGCCTTTCTACATGACGTACGAGGCACCTACAGAGGCTGTCATTGGAGAGCAAATTGGCATACGTGTGGTCCTCTTCAATTACCAGAACTACTTGGTTCAAGTAAGTGCACATTTTCACATGTTATGGCTTGTGATTATTAAAAAGTCGCAGTTTCGCCGCAAGGGCGAAGCAGTGAATACGACAGCAGCAAATTGAAATGTCTCACGAAGAACGGCAAGCAGCTCGAAACTTGCAGCGCACTACTCAAGCACAAAGGACGCACGAAAAGAACACACACAGGACGAGCGCGAACTAACAACTGTAACACTTGTTCATTCAACTACTCCCTAATTTGGCTCTTCTAGCTCTATCCTTTAAATGTTTGAGGCCCGTGTACTTAGATTTAGGTCACGTTATAGAACCCCAGGTGGTCGCAATTTCCGGAGCCCTCCACTACGACGTCTTTCATAATCATATTGTGGTTTTGAAACGTTAAACCCCAGATATTATTATTACCTCTATCCTTTCGCAAACGCGGCCGCTGCAGTGAGCGAAGAGACCATCGTGCGGTGTATAGCCGCAACGCAAACTTTGCGGTGAAAGCACACGACGTACAAACCTTTTCCCTTCAAGAGATAAGCTCTCGGGCACGGGCGACCTCGCCCTGTATGTAAAGTACAAGTCAAAAGCGCGCATCTCAACCCCGGCGCGACGACTTTTAAAGCGTGCCCTTCGCGCCATCTCGCGGGTGCTAGTGAACAAGCTGAAGCACCTCCGAGCTCTGCGTACAGCCAGCGGTAAATGGTGTATATAAATAGCTCGCCGTTAGTATGCTGAAGGACGTGTGCTGCGCGGCGAAGTTCTTTAACGCAGCGCGCTGCTCAGCGAGCGGTCGAAGGTTCGGACCCTCGGGCGCGCGCTTCGGAAAATATTTATTCTGAATTATTTTTCTTTATGGTATATATATATATATATATATATATATATATATATATACGGAACATGACGGCGACGGGCGACGGCAAAAAAAAAACCAAGAGTTTCCATATAATTGCTAGCGAAATAAAAAGAAAGATTGAAGAAAGAAAGATGAGGAGCCATTCCACTCTGTGAAGGTGGATGACCAGCGAAGCTGTTTAGTACACAACACAGAGGTGACACAGAATTTTCAGCAACGGTACAAACTCATTTATTGTCTGGAAGGGCATTGGGCGGCGTCGACACGGCGTGTTCTTTTTAGCGTCCGTCAGCTTCTTGAGCGGCCCCTTAAAAGGAGGATCGCGCGACCACCGAAATGCATCTTTGGCATCAAATTTTTGCAAAGCCGGAATTTTCCCGATGTGCACGATTCTCCATGTCGGCTTTACATCTTGTCTTGCAGAGGGCTTTTATGCCAGTGTTACAAAAGTCGACTTCATAGAAAGTGTTCTCTTTTCACATTTGTATTGCACTGCGGGTACAACGCATTCGTGTGGTTCAGATTTATTCACTCTCTGCAAGCATGGGTGTGTAGCTCAGTGGTCAAGGCACTCGCATTCGGAGCGTGGGGGCCCGGGTTCCAAACCAGCCCCGCGAGGAAAAATTATTTTGTTTTATTCATTTATTTTTGGAACTTTTCTGTTGGCGGGCACGAACAAATCCCACCAACGAGTCACATACAGCGTCGCTGTAAAGGAAAAGGAACTTTGCACAGTTGATGAATATAGAGCCAAGGATGGCATTGATGCCAAGGATGGCATGGATGGCAATGATGGCTTCTGACGCATGCGCAGCGACGGAAGCTTGGTCGGTTGTTACGTTGCTACATCGGCGCTCACAACGAGTAGCAGTATAATAAAAGACGATCACGATGTTTTGGTGATCACGATCACCAAAATATCGCAATCTCCTTCCCTGACATGACAGTATTCTGCATCATCACGAGACAGTATATCCTCCTGGAAAACTAAAGTGAAACGGGCGGTAGGAAAGCTATTATATTCAATTACTTCGGGCTATCTGCTAGTCTACTCGTCAATATTCTTTCTATAGTGCTTAGAGGTCAAGGACGTTCATTTGCCCCCTCTCTCAACCCCCCCCCCCAATTCACCCCCTCCCCCCCCAAAAAAGAAAGCGAGGTAATAAATATCCCAGATCTCCTTTAAGGAACACATAAACGTCCTAGTAACAGCAGCGGTGATTTTACCCCTTTTTGCACTTCGTATGAGCACGAAGATCATTTAATCCGTGCTTTGGGGCCAAATATAAAATAGAGAAATACATTACTTTCTTATAATCGGATAAGGACTCACCATAGCGCCTACTATGCTAGCTTCTGAAAAACCATATTGAGGTACAGCTTCATAAAATTCCTGGTCCGCATTCACAAAACCTCTTGCGCTAGACTTGTTTGCGATTAGGAAAAAATGCTAGCCATTCGTGGTGCTGAACACATTATAAGCTAATGAATACGGGCCAGTGGGAATGCACTTTTACGAATGCAAAGCATAGTGAATTCGGTTCGCGATCTCGCAAGCATCTCGCAGGTGAAATGTCATTTTCCGGCGAAAATGTTCCGGAAAAGTGAGTGAATTTTTCGCTTATTTTACGTCGTGTTAAAGCCACCACTGAGTGGATACTCATGAGTACTGCTAGCTGTTTTAAACTAATGGCTCTGCAATATTTGCGTGCACTTCGGAGTCTTTCATGCCTTCGCATAACGTCCGTTACGTTCAACGTATCGAATCTTGCCTATTCGTTGTTTGGTCACTGACAAATGTTGTACGTCTGTCTGCGTTGCACTTCTAGGCTGAACTTCGAGTGCTTGGATCTGAAGACTACCGGTTTGTGCAAGTCGGACCTTTGGGTCGAGTCGGCTCGTACAGCCCCGTCACCACCAAGGGTGAAATGCAGCATGTGGTTTACGTTAGTATGCCTCCCTTCTTTGTTTGCTCTCTTACAGATTTATCACCGTTACTCTCACGTCCTGTCGTATCTTTACCAGCTAACGAAAGCAGATGCCGAGCAATGATTCAGATAAACTCGATGCACGACAAGTGTAAGCGGCGCCGGCATATTGGTATTGATACGTAAAAAAAAAGCAAAATTTATTGCTTGCAGTTAATAATTATATTAAAATGAGAAATGACACGAAAGGCAGGGATGTGAACCAGCCTCGCCTCCGGTTTGCTGCCCCGCGCAGGGGAAGTGAGAACGTCGAATTACCTAAAGCGAGGAATATGTCTTTAACGGCACTCAGCTTCAAGCACGAACGCACGTCAGCCGGCGTGCTTACGCCGCCGCACGCGAACTCGATTCCTACTTAATGTGTGCGTATGTACTTCAGTGTGGACAGTTTTCGTGGCCGGCAGGAAGCCTTCTTTGTCTTGTCATTCGCAACGGAAGCTGGTCGCAGGCAACAATCAGTGCTAAGGATGTCAAATATTTGTTCAAACACGCGGTGTAGTGACGATTCCTTTAGTTTATTATGATCTTTTTTTTCTGTTATTTTATTCATCGTCAATATTTTCCTTTAAACGTGCGGCCGTACTAACATCGATCCTCACAACTAGAGTTTATCACTCTCATTGCAAGTGCAGAAGCAAAAAAAAATATATATAAAGCAAACATGAACTTTATATATATATATATATATATATATATATATGATCTGACAAATTTTGATGTGAGAAAACAATAGTTTTGTGCACGTATTATATGAAAACGAAGAAGCAATAAACACGACAGTTTCAGTTATCAGATGTTGTGCATCACTCAGCTCAATAAAGACAATAACGACATTCAAGAGTGGTGCTTCTATGTCACGTCTTTTTTTTTAACACTCTGAGTATAATGAATTTCAGTTTTCGTCTACATTTTTGTTTCTACGATATTACTCTTGATCAAATGCTTTCGTTTGCCTGTGCACCCACTTTATTCTATATTTCAACAGATCCAGCCTTTCAACCACATCACCATACACGTTCCGATTGTGTCAGTGAAGATTGGACAGGTTGATGTGGGCATTGTGGCCAAGACACAAATAGCCCACGAAGAGGATACTATTACCATCAACTTTCTCGTGAGTACAATGAAGTTGACCAGTGCATGCATTTAAAGCGAGCCTTTTGCAGGCACCGACTGACGTCTATCTGGTACCGCATAGCGTGCACAAAATGTTGTCACGACTGGTGCCAGCTGGATTGCTGCTTGGTGCAATCTAGCGACGCTGGCACACGGCGCGCCGGCGGCCACTGTTTTAGGTTACAGTAGTCGAGCACGCGCAAAAGAATAGTACAAGTTGACGCTATTTGTCAAAATTGTACGGACTCGATGCAGCGACATGCTGTGTTCTGTACGAAAATGCCGGTGTATGCACTTTGGGTATGCGTTCTTAGCGCGTTTTTATTATTGGGAGTAAATAAACTCATGTATTTGTTGTACCTTAACCCCACGCAGTCCAGCTTATTTTCGACACGCTGAATATAACACGTCTGGGCTCTAATTTCAAACTCTGAAGTCAACGCTAATCCTATAGGAGCATTTCATGATATTATGGGACATCTTTCAGCTGAAGGTAGTAGAAACAAATCACTAAGAACATTTTTTTTATGTGTGCGAATAGGCTCTTCATGGCCAGAAATAAAGATTCACAAGTTTTTCTAATTTGTCTCCTGTGAAGTGACGTTCGGGCTGTATAGGAGCGCGACCCGGGAGCTCACGGTTAGCGGATCGTCGGGGAAAAATACTGAGAAGAGCAAGCGAGCGAGATAAAGATTTATTGGAGGCAAAAAAAAAAAACAACAAATAGAAAACAGAGCCTCGTTGAGACTGACAGAGAGGTTTCTTAGAATCTTTTGCTGGTAAGTTACTCAACTCACAGAAGGTGATTTTGTGCTTTAAATTCAGCGTGATTTTCGTTGTGTCGTCGCATGCACCGTTAAATTTTCTTCGGCTTGCATGCTGCTCTCTCACGCTGCAACTTGAGCCACTGTGCATCTGAGTTATTCTAGCGTTTTTGTAACGACGCTAGTGATCCGCATGTGTGCGTCGTTTTTTACGCAGCCCGACGGCGTGCCACTGCGTATGCACACGTCCCTGCTGATGGACCTAAGAGCGCAGGCGTACAACATCAAGTTCCTCGATCTCAATGTTACCGAGGACCCTATCATCCCCTTTGAGAGCCAGTATCGGCGCTACCTCTTCGGATCACCTGCCGCGCACGTATCGGTCATAGGTACGTCTCCGGTGAATATACCAGGTGTTTCTACGAGGACGTGAGGTATTATGTAAAAATAGGGTGATATACACAAAAAACAACATTTTCTACGGAAGTAAACTATAAGATGCGGCGGACGTACATAAAAATAAAATCATGCGAGTTAGTATTTCGTTAACTAAAATTGACTAATAAACTTTCTAGTCAAGCACAGTGCTACATGTATATTGCGATTGACGAATTGTAGTCGGGGAGCTTGAGAAATGGGGAAAAAAATCGCCGTCACAACTTGCGCAAATAAGAACACGCAACAACGTGAAAAAAATTACACCGCAAGAAGCTCCGCGCGAATGCCCGACACAACACAAAGGTTCCGCTCACATCTCCGTTGTACACGCAGTCATCGCCGTTTTTACTGTTGCTTTATATGTTACCTCGGTGCACCGTCACCGCAATTCGCTTATAGTGATGTCGTGCAGCTGCGTCACGATGTAATATTCGCGGTCTGCATTGCATCTCGGCATTTTTCGTTTCTTATATTTCTTGCACGCGCAATACGCACGATGATGTAATTTTCTGCACTTTTAGAGTATCTGATATATTGCGACTTGTTGAAATCCCGTTTGGCGCGAGCGCAAGTCATATCGAAAATTCCCTCAATCATTGTCTCCCGTAACTACTTTGCTAGGTGTACTCCAGCGCTCAAAGCGCGTGCAAACTGCATGGGACACTTACTTGTACATTAATTAACGCACTACTTATCACTCTTGAATACGTGAAAAAAAATACCGTCCTGTTTATTTGTTTGTTTTGCGTTCAGCGTCTTCGAAGATGTTTCTCCTTAAGCTCTCATTGCCTTGATTGCAGGAGACATTGTCGGAACACCCCTAGACGGAGACGTGGAACCAGAGGAATTCGGATTCTCAGTGGCCACGAAATCGGGCGAGCATGCCATGTTCAGTTTCGCCTATCAAGTTATCCGACTCACTTATTTGCGTCTCACTGACCAGCTGACCCGTGACATCGCAAAGCCTATCTTCGAGAAACTGAACAAAGGTACGCATACTCATGGTAGAGTATCACGCAGAGCATGCACCGGTTGCTCGATTCCATGCAGCACCAATGTCGCAAGCGTTTACTTACTAACAGATGAGCCTGCGTGGCATGTCACAAAGACGGCCCTGTGCATCCGGTTGCGGCGGATGCGAATGTTGGGCGAGCTGAGATGGCTGGTCGCTTCGTGTGCGCTGTCTATCCGCTCCCCTAATTTTGGAAATCGGGTTCTCTCGGAGAAGTGTTGAAGCGAGTGGCATTTCCTTACCTCTGCATGCGCTCTTCCTCATGCCAAATTTGTGAGAGCGAGTGTTCGCAGTCATCGAGTGAGATCTGTGCATATTGGCCTGCACGTGCGTGACACCATGCTTGTTAGTTTAATTACCAGGGGTACGTTTATGCGACACACAGACATAACCGGAGACATATCGAATCCGAATGGGATCGCCAAACATTTCGCTATATCGATGACTCGAAATACAGAACATGTCTCCCTGAAACTTGTCGGAAAATTCCGCACGTCTCGGTTACTTTTTTGAGATTGTAATAAGCAGAAATTTGCCGACTTGTCTGTTCAAGGCTACGCAAACGTGCAGCGCTCATGTCAGACCGGGAGACATTTCGCGTTCTGGAGTAGCATGACGGTCCTTTTCTTCAATAACGAACGCCGCGGGCAGTATGCTTCACTGCGTAGCGACTAGTTATCTGTGCCATCAGCATCCTTTACTGCATTACACTACTGTTCTGAGGCGAAGCTTGTTAAAGCACTTCAAACATGGTTAAGACGGCGCTTAAAATGGTGGGACAAAAAAAGAGTACATACAGGATCGGCATTCGTCCTGTGTAGTTTTATTTGTCCCGCCGTTATAAGGGCCGCTTTAACCACGTTTCATCAAGCCAACAGTCAACTAGCCCAATCGACTAGCCCAGAGCGCAAATGAAAGCGTTGCTGCTTGAGCCACCTATTTACAAACACGCTCCTTGCTCAGTTTTCCTCCACTGCCCTGCACATTCAGTGACCTGTTTGGCAATTCGTCGGTACCAATATTTCTGATGACGCACGAGATAATCGCAAACCAGCCAGGAGAAGTGCACTTGGAGGGGCGCACCGCGGCGAAGCATTCTCTATGTCGAACGCGAAGTCAACGGGAGTTCGGTATACTCACCGTACAGTACCGTACTTTTGCGTGGGATATTCAAGGTCATGTTATAATCGTATTCGTTTTATCCGGAATCATTCTATAAGGTTGAAAAAACTACAAATGTTACTTTGGGCACTTGTCTAATACGTTGCTATCGCTGCCAGTGCAGTCACCTTTCGGGAGAAGCTGAGTGTTTTTAAACAGTCCCATTATATATTGAATCGTCGTCGGTGCAACTGCCAGAGAAGTTTGGCTGGAATAGTCAGCGAAAACCATGTCCGGAAACTTGAAAATCCTAATTTGCTAGACACCCTGGAGGGAGCAGCTGTCCTTTTCTTTGAGTTCTCGCCGTTTCGATGCACCACAGTATTACCCGTGGAAGAACGAAAGCGAATAATACACTGGTGTTTTTTTTTTTTTTTTTCACTTCCAGCCTACGTTTATCAGAGTTCCTACTTCAAGAACGGTGCGTTCACCATGTTCAAGAAGGAGCCCAGTGTTTGGTGAGTCGATAGCCTCGTGAATCCTATTCTCCGCATGATATTGCAGCGAACCGCAGTTTATGCTCCTTGCCTGGTTTTCGCAACACGGAATACATGGCTGGGACCACGACTACACGCCCGGTGTCAGTCGAATAAGGTGTGCTTGCCTACAGGTTCACACTAGTATAATGCTAACTCCTGGAGAGCCGCCATTGTAGGTTGTAGTGTACGTTTACATAAGCCTTGGACAATCGCACAGTCATACGCTTAAGAGATGTGTGATATACATCCGCCGCGGGTTATTCGCGACACATACGCAGGGTATGCACTAAGCGTCTACAAAGAAAGGGGACCTGCTGGTGTGAATTATAAAGGCACATAACATCCGTAGTCGCAAGAGTAATTAAATTTCGTTTCTAAGAGTTCTCTGATACAAAGTATAGTCTTGAACTCGCTGTTTTAAAAATTGTGGGGCAAAAAGCGAAAGCAAGGTTTGAAAAAAATTCTAAGTGGCGGGGGTTCTCTGTGGTCAAACATTCACGATCCGCGAACTGTCCCTATAAATGCAGCTGCAAATAAAACTTTCATATATGTATATTGATCAGGTCATTGCGATAATATTGATTATATTTCAGAATAATAGAACTGCACGTCATTTTCTTCTGTCATGATAACCTGCTCGCTACCCGTCATGTACTGAAATACAGTACAGGCTGGGACAGCCCTTACACCTTCCATCACCTGGTCCTGGCTTCGAACGCCTGAAAACCCAGTGAATTGTATAAAATGTGCAGTTAGACTTATACGGTTGACATTCATCACTTGTGATGACTCTGCCTAGGGATGTTCGCCTCAGCACAGTCAATAAAGCATCCCTGAAACGATGCATACTGTTGCCATTGAGCGAAATTTTCGAAGTACGAAATTCGCGAGGGAGTTTTCTTGTGGCTTTTCCATTCACAGGTGAATTAAGGCGATCGACATGGTCGTCCCAGCATCGAAATATCCACCAGATACTTGATATGAATGAGAAAACAATGGCAGCTGTGAAAAAATTATCTTAATTTTGTACTCCGAAAGTTTTGGTTAGGGGTTAGATATGCAAATCGCTTCAACGTTTTAATTTTCATTCTTATTTGAGGCTTAGGAATGTGCTTAGCTTACTTTGAGGGAGAGTGATCAAGGCGTACGTGCACTGATACACGGTGCTAAGGAAGGCAGCTGCTGTCTTGACGAAGACAAGTCCACTTGTCGAAACGTTGGCTTCAGAAACACTACACGTTCAACGATTTCTCATCGCTTCAAGCATCCATCTTTCCCTGAACTTCTTTCTTATTTAGCTTAGCTCAGTATTTCGAGGTTAACTTGTGGTCGTGTACCACGAAGCAGAGATGAGAAGGTCATCTGCATGGAGCTGAAGCATTCGCATTCTTCATATTCGCAGTGTGGCTGAACCTTTGTGTTGTAAGTCATAATCACAAGAAGTACAACAGAACAGCCAGAGGTGTTCCATTGTACTTAAATACATGCGATATTGTACAGAAGCAAAAAAAAAAAAACTCCACCTCGTCATTTTAACTCTGAGCATTGTAGCCTAAAAGCAAGTGCACAAACCTGCCTCTTGAAGTCTAAAAGCAGGCTGCTAGGAAATTATTTGTGTAGGTGGGAGGAGGTGGGGCGAAGGGATGGGTTTCGACTACGATGAACTAACCGCTCTTACAGGCTGCTACTTGGGTCTGCCATGTTGCTGGTATGTCCTCGTGTGTTGCATCGTCGCTTCTGATCGCGTCCCTTATGCCCAACGTTATAGACTCTTGCAGGCTGCACACGTTGGCAGCGAAAATATTGATTCTTCAGCGACAACAACAGGTCTCATAACCGTGCGTTCTGTATAATGCATTTGCTTCGCCACTCTTCTCTGGCGAGTCACTGAAGGGGTCACTTCTCATGGTCATGGAAACACAGGCTGACAGCCTTCAGCTTGCGGATGTACATGCTGGCAGTGTTCCCGGATTGGGAGCACGACATCTACATAGACCCGCGGCTCATCACGCAAGGGGTCCACTTCCTGCTCAAGCACCAGGATACCAACGGCGCTTTTTACGAAACCACACGGTACCCGTGGAACCGCAGGATGAGATCAGAGGTACACGACGTTCACCTATCATTATAGCAGTCTAACTAGCTCTGTTTTCTTTGTTTTTTTTCTTGACTGGACATGTTTGCTTGTTCACCCGTTCGCACCATCATAACCTGTATCCCTAGCTGTGCTGGGGCTAGTGATATCAGGGACGCACCGTTAGAAGACGGCTTGATTCTGTGGGTTGTGCAGAAGCTGTAGCTCCCTAAAAGTGTAGTTCCCTAAAAAAGAAAGAAAAAGCGTGGTGAGCATGAGGTAGGGAGCAGCATCCCGATTATGGGTACGTGCTCGCTGGAAATTCCTGAAAGCCCACGGGGCAGCCGCATAAGCACGAATAGAAACGAAAGTCATAAGTTAAGAAGCGGGCCGGACGTGTCCGTTTGGAGAATTTTCCAATGATTGCAGGAGCGTCTTACACTTGGAGTGGGGGCGAAGTTCTCAAGTACAAGTAGGTCACTGTGGCCAAGATTTCATACTTATTGTTAGCTTCAAACTGCCGTTCGCAGTTATTAATGACATCAAATAGCTTTCATAAATAATTTTGTTTATATGCAGTAAGCTATGCACACATATGTGGGCATTCTTCTAGTTGCAACGTAGGTGCTTGATAAATACATATATGTCTCTACACGAACAAAAGTAATAAAGTGGAGAGCAGAAGTTCACTTCTGGGGTTTCTGCGAATGGTTCAAGAAACGTTTAAGCAGATCAGCCATAGCGCTCACATTCATATGGTCGTTAATATTCTGCGTGAGCCTTAAGGCCTGCACTTTGGTCCCAAATAACCAGACGATAGTCATCAATGCTGTGCGAAAGCGTTGAGGTGGAAAATTGGCACTTTAGACGTGTAGCGAGAAATTCACTATCAAATAAAATATGGATCGCTGGTCCTTGCAGCACCACACTTCCAGGGCTTACATAGCACAGTCGAGTAAAGAAATCGTGGCACGAACGGTTTAGCATTGAGCGGGGAACCGACTTGTAACGGCCGAGCGCCTTTGACTTCGTTCGTGCATTTATGCGTCTTTGTCCTTCTTTTTTTTTTGCGCGTGCGAGAGAGTTCGATTTATAAAGGCGAACAGCGTTGAAACACCGCCTGCTAGCGATCGTGCTGCAACGATCAGCATGGAGAGTGAAAGAAGCAGTTTTCGATAGCATGTGCATACTGTGCTTTCGTGTAGGCAAATTTAGTACCCGCATTGACGGACAGGCGTCCACTTTTTGTTCTGACTGGGCATCTGCGGCCTAAAACGTGGGAGCACATGTCCGTGCATTGCGTCCGGCTGGATGAGTCGAACTGCGGGAATCTTTGACGCATGCGCTTGTATGTCGTGAATAAAGATATGTCACTTTCGTGGGATTCCTACAGGAATGTGTCGTACCGCGCACAGGACGCCAACAGGTCTCCATACCTTATTGTTTTCGCAATTGCCCAAGTAATTTAAGTTTTCTATATTGTTGGCCACAACAACAGTTGCCGAAACTTTCATGGAGATTCTCCTGTTCGTCTACTTAAATGTCGTCAGTCGAGAAAGAAAAAAGCACTGTGTTTTTTTCTTTGCAGGCGCACAACAAGGACAAGAACATCACCTTGACCGCCCAAGTTGTTCTCACTCTCTCAAAGATTTCCGATCTCACTGGAGTAAGTACAGACACCTTGAAGTACTTAGATTATTACATTAAGCAGCAAAGCTTTTTGTTCAATCTAAACAATATATGTTACGTGTGGTTACAATATGGCGGCATTAACTAAACAAGAAAAATATTCTAGGCACTTTAAAGTACAAGACATTTCAATTATCTGATTTTTTTATTTACATCTGATATTTATTCCTCAGTGATATATCTGAGCGTAATAGTGATATATCTGAGCGGGGTCCCAACGCTGCCACCGAAATGTAACGGGCGTTCGGCGTCTTGAACGTGATCGCAGCGGAAAACCATACACTCTAGTTCCAACCGAACCAACCCCTCGACCCACTACTACTCTCCTACCCGTCTTTTCCCTTCTTATCGTCTTCTTTCACTCGTGGCGTTCTTTGGCGCCGTTACAATATGTATACCTGTTGTCTTCCTTAGCATCCTTACTTAATTCGTAATCTTTTTTTTTTGCTTAAATGTAAACGTTTTTACAGAGATTTGTCTGGCTGTGTGAAAGAATCCTAGGTGGTGCTGAAATTGTTTCAGTGGTAGTTTTCAGATAAACCCGACATTTCGGGAGCCATTCGGTCCCTTCCTCAGGAGTGGACTGTATCGGTTGTGGAAGCGGCGTCGCTTCTTCTCCCTTCTTGCAGCGAATAGCGCACGAGGCAATGCCTTGGTGTTTTGTAGAACTCTGTCAATTGACACGTGCGCTTCCTCTTTGAATGAAATCGCAACGTCGCACATGCTTCTGTTGAAGCGCTTGTGTCTTCTTCGTTCTGCGGCGTTTTTGGGTCGTTTCATCTGCTCATCGTATCTCCAGAGCTATTCATGCTACAGTACACTAGGCGCTATGAAAGACATCTCAACACGCAGTGTAGTTGCACGTAACTATGCATCGGACATCATGCTACATACCAATCGTTGTTTGCCAACCTAGGCGTTGCTGTCACGTGTCGTAATCCCGGCAGTTTGTAAATAAGGCTGTTCGTGAAATAAAATGCGCTACGACGAGTGAACTTTGAAGTAAGACGCAGTGAGCATTACGAGATCGTTGCCCTGTCTTAATTGTCCACTCATAATTTGAGCAAGCGATTACACGGAGCTAATGTTAAATAAAGTCACATGTATCTCAATGAGCAGGGAACTCGTGAGCGGGCCAATACAGCCAAGCGAGACGCAGTGCGCTATCTGGAGACACAACTGGCTCAAGTGAGAGACCCGTACACCGTAGCCCTGACAACGTACGCCCTCTTCGAGGCTGGTTCCAGCGAAGCGCAGTTCGGCTACAACCTGCTCCACTCCTTGAAGAGAGACGCCGGTATGATTTGTTTCCTCTCATTGCTGCAAAGTGCACTAAGTTGAATGAAAATGTTAATTGTTGATTTAGCGTCAATTATCTTATGCAAACGTGCTGTGTTGGCTTACAGATTATTTATTTATTTATTTATTTATTTATTTATTTATTTATTTATTTATTTATTTATTTATTTATATTTATTTATTTATTTATTTATTTATTTATTTATTTATTTATTTATTTATTTATTTATTTATTTATGTTCCGTTTGACATACTTCCAAGACCTAAGATGCGCCGCAGTAGCCCAAGGGCATTGTACTACTGAGCTCGCGCCAGGGTTCATTTCCGTCTATCATGGCTGCACCTCGATGCGGACAAAAAGAAGAAAGAGAGAAAAAAGAACCTCTCTTGGTACTAAGACTTAATTGCACGATAACGAACCTCAGACTGTCAAAGTTATTACGAAGTCACCCATTACAGAATTCCACCAAATCAGATTGTGGTATTGGTGCGATCTGGTCAATTAAGGCCCGAGGGCTGGTTTCGGAGAGCAAAGAATTGTTACACACATTGTCACGACAAAACTTCACATTAGCTTCTGAAGTTATGGTTCGAACGCAAGGATACATACATCGGAGGAAAAAAAATCTTTTAGACCTGTATTATAGCGATAGTTTTTGTGGAGCAGACAAGAGAAAAATGAAAAAAAAAGGGGGCGAGAACATTTCCGACGCGGTGACAGTTCGGGTAGGGTTAGCGCGGTCTTCATGGATGAAAAATTGGCGCGAATAATGCATTTTGGTAACAAAAGCAGCGCTATTCTGGACGAACTTAAGAGCAATATGATGTGTCATGGGAACGGTGTGGTTAAAGGATCGGAAATAGCGCATCTATACTTTATATTATGGCGAACAAGTGTTTTATTACATCGGAGTATAAAAGCGGCCGGAGCACCTTCAATAAAGTCTAGTTGAAAGTCAGCGCTCTTTCCTGTGTATCGTTTTCTTTTCCTACTGATGTTGCGCTGTAACCACGATATTTAGCATTGTTAGCAACACAGTCAACATGCATGCGCCAAGAAAGATCGCAAGGGACGCGGATGCGAAGGTAAGAGGGTAAGGCGTTACAGGATCTAGTGCCATGTCATCGATATAATACGTACTGCTGCTGTTATTGCGATTCTAATGAGTTATTCGCATGCTCTTACACTCCTTCACATTTAGTCCCGTGGGCAATTTTTTTACACAATGTAGATACGTTGTTAAAGTCTTCCTGAAGCTTCTGAGAATCTGACGGGTTGGTTTTCTTTAAGTAACGCCATCGTCAGCAAAATTATAATAGACATATTAAGTGGGGCAGGGAGGGGGGGGGGGTTAATGTAGTTGAGAAAGAGCAAAGGGCTCAAGACAGATCCTTGTGGGACACCGAATGAAACCTGGGAAGTAGTGCATGAACGATTCATAGCAGTTTCGTAGTATATGCGGTTAGGAATGAAGTCTTCAGTCGGATACGCAAAGTCTCCACACAAATGAAACTTCTTCGTCTCACATTCGGACACAACTTATTTATTGTTGGTTTCGCCCAAGCAAATTGACGTATAACACTCGACTGCCTGAAAGGCTCTCTCGCTACATTTGCGCCTGACACTGTGCGTGATTCCTGGTATTGAGGCGTTTAGCAGATGAAATTTTGTGTTGCACGTCTTGCGAACGTTGATCAACAGACGCAGTTGCAAGAGGCCGGTACTATGCGCATAGCTTGATGTGTCACTTGATCTGCGGTTTGGTTGCAGAGGGAGCCATCTACTGGAGCAGCGTGCCCATTCCGCCACCCGTGATCGTGATCCAGAGCCAGCGGCCGTACCTGATTCCCCGGATGCCGCACCCGGAGGACTCGTCTGCCGTAGAGGCCACGGCGTACGCCTTGCAATCCTACCTCAAGCAGGGTGGCGTCTTCCAGGATCAGATTGTCCGCTGGCTGAACCGGATGCGTTCCACCGACTACGGCTTCATCGGCACGCAGGTATGCAATCGGTTTTCACCGTTACGATTATTTCGCCCGACAGTCTTGTTAAGCGGTCAGTGTTGGGTGCCCTGTTGCATTCGTTTACATCTGGTGTGGTGACTAAACAGTTATGGAGTTTTGCTGCGAAGCGCAAAGTCAGAAGACTGCTTCACAGCGTTCACGTTCCTATCGGAGGACATCGTGAAAACGTTCGTGATTTTAGAGCATGGTACATAGCTGTTGTCCATAAGTAATCGTAGCGCTCCGTTTCGAAATCTATGACAATTAAAGCATTGCTTTCGGCCGCGAAATTCCAATTTTAAACAATCTAACTCGTTTACAATGAACTAGCGCACCATCGGCGACAGCAGATTATTGCACTGGAAATCTTCTTAGAATTCGCCTATGAGAGCACACGTAAGGAGTGAACTGTGCCTTTAGGCCACTTCGCATGGTGTTGCTCCTAAAGGGAACGTTTCTTTTCGTACAATTAACTGTCTGCCGTGGTGATACAATTGTTACAGTGTTCGGCTGCTAACCCAGAGGTCGCGGCTTCGATCCCGGCCGCGACGGACGCATTTCGATGGAAACGATGGAGGCGCACAGTACACCTCGCCCGTGCAATGTGCGACGTCAGTGCATGTTGGAGAACACCAGATGGTCAAAATTTCCGGATCTCTCCGCTACTGGGTGCCTCACGATCATATCGTGGTTCTGGCGAGTAAAACCGCCGATATTACATTGTTATGCCCTCGTACCCAACGACATTTTTAGCTGACCTTTCAACGCAAATCAAGTTCATGGCTTCTCGGGGTTTTTCAACAGCGGGGCTGTTTAACCTGGAGGTAAGGCCGTTGATATCCGCACAAAACTCGGTGGGTATGCGCCAGAGAAAGCGGGTATGTGCCAAGCAGCTCCTAGCATAGCATAGCAATGCATAGTATAGTAGAGCAAGGGGGTGGGAAAGGGAAATGAGGGTGAACAGGAAGGAAAGGAGGAGGGAAGAGGGCATAGCATGGCATAGTTTTGTATAGTATAGTTTAGCAAGGGGTTAAGAAAGGGAAGTGAGGGTGAGGAGAGGGGAAAGAAGGTGGGGAAAAGATGAAACAGCATAGCCTTGTATAGCATATAGTATAGTATAGCAGGGGTGGGAAAGGGAAGTGAGTGAGTGTGAGGAGGACTGATGCTGGGTGAGGAAGAGGAAGAGAAGGAGGGGAGAGAGTAAAGCATAGTAGCATAGCCTTGTATAGTATAAGCAAGGGGGTGAGAAAGGAAACTGAGCGTGGGGAGGAGGGAAAGGGGAAGGGGAGAGGATGAAGCATAGCCTTGTATAGTATAGTATAGCAAGGGGATGGGAAAGGGAAGTGAGGGTGAGGAGGAGGGAAAGGTGGAGAAGGCCACCAGCTCCGCTGTTTCCTCAGTCTTCGCACCACTAGTGCGTAGCTGCGCCAATTTTTTAACATTTGTTTTTATTTTGCATATTTCAGGACACGCTCGCGGCTCTGGAGGCCCTGACGCAGTACTCATTCCGAACGCATGTCCGAGGCATTACAGAGATGAAAGTAACCGTGGAATCTTCATCAAACCCAGGATATCCCAGCACGTTGCGGATATCCAAAGACGACTTGGCGCGCAGAAAAGTATTCGATGTGAGTATGGTGATGTTCCTTCAAGTAAAAATTTGGGCATCTTTTTACAAGGAGCAGTTTAACGTGAATACCACGAAAAAAAAAAAAACACATTACGTATGTAGCGTATAGTAATTCATTCACGACCAGCGTACCTGTTGTTTATTTATAAATTTCTAGCATGTGAAGGCCATATCTATAGCTTGCATCCTCCAATGAGCACAATCATGTGAATAATCGTGTGCAATGACGCGTAATGCTTTGTGAGAAACTTGTGGACATCCGCGATAAGCACCATCGCGTTCGTCGTCTCGAAGGCGTTCAGCTTTCAAAGGAATGCAACGGACGACGAACAGTTGGATTGTGTGGCTTGTCTTACGGGGACGCGCGAGACGTCATAGCTGCGGCTTTTTGTTTTAAAGTCCACATGATAGGCTGTAGCTATCCGGCTCGTGTGAACTTGCAACCGAAAAGTCACTGCTGTGCGTTCGATGTGGTGTGATCAGCATTTACCAAGATCTCATTTTTGTAGAACATGGAGTGCCGCTGCCGCATGTGCTCGTGTTATTATTATAGGTAATGGTGCCGTTGCTGTAAAATGCTCGCCGTGTCAGTCAAGCAGCAGGGCCCGTAATCACAAAATCAACTTGCGCTAAAAACGTTTGCGAGAGATTATTTTCAGCCAATCCTGATGCAGGGCATATCATTAGCGAGCCAGCTGGCCAATGGATCAAAGAGCACTTACGAACGAGTGGCCGAATTTACAAAACCTTCGTTTCGTAAATGTATTTTTCCATTGACCGGCCTGCTTCTTTAATGATATAAATAAATAAATATGTCCCCCATCAGGATTGGCTAAAATATTTTCTCGCGAACATTACTAGCGTAAGACGTTTTTGTGCATGCGGCCCGAGAAGTTTTGTGAATTCGGCCCCAGAACCCGTAATGCCAAACGAGCCTTTACGCTACCACTGTTCGTAAGAGAAAACTTCAGTCTATCTTTATGCGGGACATATAAAAGAGGGCTGTGTAATAGCAAGGATCACTTAAGAACGAAAAGCTTTGTGAAGTCGGCCCCAGGTGCGTCGTCTCTTTTTCTTCTTTTTTCTTTTCATTTTACACAAAGCTGATTTTTTAGCATGCAGCACAAGTTTGTTTTCGAGACTCTGAGCAGATCGTCTCCGTCGTCCTAGCGAGCTTTGACACCTTGCCCTTCGCGACCTTTAGAATCTGTATCCCAGAATAACATCAGTTTATAACCTTGCGTAATATTTCCAGATCAAGATCGTCCAGTTTTTGTTTACGTTAACGGCCCTTCGCTCATAGTGAGCTCACCTTTTGTGGACTGACTTTGCCGGTGCGCACCTTTTTGACTGCCCACTAGCATACGTATGTTCACATGCTTGCTTTATATACGGAAGGTTGTTTCGAAAAAGGCACTCGAAATTCCTTTAAAAAAAGGGAACAAGAGATACTAAAGCGACCACAAAGGCAGACATTAAAGATGACTAAAATCGGACTTAAGATAAGGCGATCTTTCTAACCAAGCGAGTAACATGATCGATCCTCATCGAGAGATTGAAGCGAGTGAGATCGCGGCTTTATAAAGACTCTCCCTCATGCTGGACCGATGGTGAAGCAGAAGTATTTGCGTCGCTCATGTGTGTAGGCATCCGCACAGATACGTTTTAAGGTGTAATACAAACAGACGCAACAGTCAACAAGCTTGGTTACGGGCATATAACGAGAGTAGCTAACGCCCACAAACGACCATACTGCGAAAAGCCTGCAGTACAAGAGAGTTTATGATTAAAGCTACTGTCTAGTGCGCAGTCCAGGGCCCCGTG
The DNA here is from genome assembly GCF_013339695.2 of Rhipicephalus sanguineus. Classification (NCBI taxonomy): domain Eukaryota; kingdom Metazoa; phylum Arthropoda; class Arachnida; order Ixodida; family Ixodidae; genus Rhipicephalus; species Rhipicephalus sanguineus. Next base: position 193,895,035 of record NC_051176.1, read on the forward strand.
ACAATGGCTCTGTATGAATGAATCAATGAATCTGTACACTGCAAACATATTGTGAGCATTGTGCATTTCGAACAAAAGAACAAAAGATAAGCTGTGTTCATGCATGTCCTCCTCTGTGCAGGTCCAACCCAATGTTTGGGGTCACTGTGATGTTCTGGCTCAGGGATCGGGCCTGTCCCTGATACAACTAGACGTGACTTACAACGTCGATCGTGACTTCTTGTTAGTTCCTCCTGCCTACGAGGCTTTTGACTTGACGTTGGAGCCGAGGTTTTCGGGGAGGAACAGGTCACACATCAACATCCGCAGCTGTGTAAGGTGAGTCAGCCGGCTCTTATGCGCTACCTTCCTGCCCTTTTCACTTTAATTAAATTTCTTCGACATTTTTGAGCAAATAAATTTAACGGTGATCATACGCAAGCAGTAATGTCATGACAAGCACAATGAACTTCAGCCGCAGAGCTGGACAAGAAAGAAAAACAAATCACAGCAAGCACTGACAGCGACAGCAACGTATTAGACACCTACACAAAGTGAAGGTTGTAGTTTTATCGACCATGAATATTTCAGTAAATACCCACCTCCGAATTCAATTACCTAGGTACGCGTGCACCAGGGAAATGTTTCCAGATCTCGCTCGATGCCCGCGAACACTCGTTGTAACAATGCTGGCATGTTAAACAGCGCAGACAGAGGCGATCAAATGCACGAGATAATAAGGCAGAGCTTTGAGACAATGCGATAATGTCCAACACCAGGTGTGCCAAAAGCTAGCTCGTAAGGAGGGGACCAGCCATCTCGGCCTTTGCACCCGCCACAGACCACCTGCGAGAAAGGGCGCGCGGCCGCCAATGTGCTCAGCCGCGCGAAGCGGAGGACGGCCTGGCGGAGTAGAGAAGGAGAAGTGCGCTTAACTTCACTCAGGTTCGAGATCATCTTATAACCCACGAAATCGCGTTGGTGATGCCCCATTTCAGAGATGCTCACGCGCTTCTATTTCCGTAGCTTCTGTATACTTCTGAGTTACTGAAACGCACGCGATATTCGAACCGCACGGTGGCCACTAATTTTTGAGTCACCGAAGAGCGCTTGTTCGTCGCTGTGGGACCAAGTTTAGTCGCACTGTGTCACAAAGCTTTCCTCTTCCATCGTATAACACAATGTATCAGCTCGGTGTCGCCAGCGCCCGACAGTTACGCAAGAAGCATCGGCAGCTATGCGCTTCGATCGCGTTCCAAGCACTGTACATTGCTTTTGGAACTCTGTACGTTGCATTCTGATGTTTCTTCCCTTCCTTCTAGGTGGACATTGACCAACATGAGTGCGGAGAGTGGAGCAGCTGTACTGGAGTTAGTCATTCCTACGGGTTACGCTAACTACAGGCCGCATTTGGACAACTACGTCAAGTCGGGCGAAGTCCCCCGACTAAGCATGGCCAAAGTGCTTCCCAGGACTGCAGTTTTTATGTTTGAACACGTAAGTAAATACGCTTGATTGCAACTTGTTGATTATGGTTTGTTAATGGATCAGTGGGTGTCACTCGTCCCGTTAATGGGGATGGCAATCGTCGGGCGGATTCCAAGGGCTGGCGTCTCGGCCCTCCGAAAACGCACCATGAAAGCGCGGACAATTTAGAGTTGGTTCTTTTAGTGCGCCAGCGAACGCCGGTTGTGGTCCAAAGACCGAGTCAGAGCCGAGAGTCGATAACACAAACGAAATATATTCTCAGTTAAGGCAATACAAATATCACAAACACATGCACACTCGGCTGATACCAGTTACAGCTTCACGATATAACGCAGATGGTGTTAACACAACGGGAACTAAACAAACAGATCACACGCTATAAATGCGATCTCATGCATTACAACTATTCAAGGACAGTTAAAGTCCTGAATATACAATGGCGTATCCAGTCCACAATTCTTGGACGGTACTTGAATGCTTCTCTTCGAGGAAACACTCACGCCAGCTCCAGCGTTGATCGTCGTAGTTCAACCGTCGGCGTAACTTGTCACGGCTCACACGGCGTCGTCATCCGATTCTTTCAGATCGACAATCGACTGACCGCACACCATCATAAACACGTCTTCTTTGACTGATGGAACCACACTCAGCATAACTTCACCATCTCCGGGCTGACTGACTCACTCACTCACTCCTTACTGACCCGTCGTCGTCACACTCTTTTATCTCCTCGCCCCAGGGTTGTAGAAGCGTCGGGAGCGTTCTCCGGCGTGTAGCACAGCCAAAGCTAGGAAAAGGGCGAGAGCTTTCTCGTGGCTTTCTCGTAGGTTTGAATCGCCGCGGCGTCGCTCGGCGATGCGTCACCCCTTCCCTCTAGAAACATCCAGTCTTTGCGGGGCGCTTGATCTGAGACTGCTAGTGGGCGAGGAGGATGCGGCGCGTCGGCGTCTTTTGATGCTTGTTTTTTCGTCGTTCGCGCTTCTTGGGCGACCGGCTCGCGCCGTTCTCTCCCGCTGCCGTTTGAAAGCGGCAGCGCGCGCGCTTTATCAACACGCTCGTTTGTGACAGTCGGCTGAATGTACGTGCACGCATGCAGTAGAAGGGCTATTGTTGCGAGGGCTGTAGATTTATTTTTATTAACATGCATTCCACGTCCACCTAATGCTGTTCAGAGTATTCGTCACAAAAGCGTCAATATTCATAACTAGAGACCGGATTTTAGGCAAATGCCTATTTTGTTCCTTGCGCTCCTATCGCGCCATTTTCATATATGAGCATGAATTAGAGGTTAAGAAGGGCTTTTATAGTGTTTTTGTTGTGCCTATAAATGCCTAATGTTTCACTTTTTGAGCGCACAAATGAACAAGGATGAAAAGCGATGCGGTCACAGCGCTGTGTCCGCGTCGCTTTTAGTCCTTGTTCATTTGTGCGCTCAAAAAGTGAAACATGAATTACCAACATGCCCAAGCATACGCTCTTTCAATATAAATGCCTATTTTTGGCATTCGTACCTAAATACTTACAAATGCCTATAAATGCCTATTGTCAAGATTGGTGCTTATATGAACACCACTCAGCTTCAAATTTTGCTCGCGGGTGCAGTTTGAGACTGTTATTCATGTTACCGCGCAACATTGACTGTTCAAATCTGGGGTTAAACCAACTCCCGGAAGCAACCGCTATCAGCAGTGAAGTGGGACACGCCGGCGAGAATTCGCCGCCGCGCCGACATGGCACGAGCGGTTGGAGAATGCGAAACCGCAGGGAACCGTCAGCGGAAAAGAGAGTGAAGAGCAAAAAAAGAAAAAAAAATGTGATGTGCACGCAGCTTCTGTTTTGTTTGCAATTTACTTTTTGAGGTGTTCACTGCAGCAGCGTTGCCAGAAATTTTTTTCTGGGAGGGGTGAGGTTCAACCATGCTTTATGTACTATGTTCGCGCGTGCGTTTCTATGTATGCGTGTATAGATACACATACAAAACTGAAAAGTTTCGGGGGGAGGGGGGTTTGAGCCCCCGGGCCCCCACCCCCCACCCCCGCCTGGCAAAGAGTGGTTTTCTGCCAGGGGAGAAATGACTCTACGCGATCGACCCGGCCAATAAGAGGAATCCCTCCCTTCTGGTTTTTTAGCCATCTGGCTATCTGCTCATGATCTGCCCTTCTCAGTCATGCCGAAAAAAAAAAAGAAAACACAGGAGTGTGTTGATTCGACAGTGGACACTTGACTCACCATGCAGAACACGGGAGAGACCGAATTCTGCAAACCGTGCGGGACAAAGCACAATTGCACGGCTATGCACCGTCTCTTGGCGCCTTTGTGCCATCTTAAGCAATAACATTTTTGTTTTTCTCTCGTAGATAGAGGTCGCACACGTCTTCGTTTGAAATTATTTGAATTTGTGTGAAATTTATTGTGCCTATATTTACGATATTGGAGGCCCAAAACGTTGTTTTGCCTGCCTATTTTTGGCGCCTAAAACGCGCTTTTTTAATGCCTGTAAATCCGGCCTCTATTCATAACCTTCTCCATATACATTGCGAGGACATCATTCTGATATCTTTACTTGGTGTCTTTATTTTTATACGGTAGGAAATGAGACAGTTCTAACACTTATGGGCTTGAACGATTGCAGCTTACAAGTGAATGGACCTGCGTCAACTTCCTCATCCAGCGGTGGTATCCTGTTGCTAACTCGACGCGGTACCTGAAAGCCAAGGTGTACGAGTACAATTTTCCAGGCAAGTGTGACGATTGTGTGATTGATATACTCCTACCTCTCCCTTTGAACCGATCAATTTAACTCACACGAACAAGCGCCCACAATTTGTGTGTCTTCAAGATTGACAACGAGTAAATTGGGTTGCGTTCCCTTTAGAGTGCCGTGCTACTACGACGCCGTGCTCTCTGCTTTTTGCTGTCTTGTCAACCATTCGAGTATTCCTTGTGGTCCTGTATCATTTAGTTTCAAGCGATAAAGTACGTGTCACCGTCGACGGGTTCGTATAAACATATTTTCAGATACCTGAAACCTGCAAAGCTGCCTTCTCCACAACGTCAGTATGTATGTGGAAAAGCTAGCTTCTCGTTTCGGATACACTTGTCTGTTCGTGCATTCACTAAGTTGGTGTTACAACTGGGACGTACCGAGGAAGGAGGAGCGAATAAATTTTAGCACGAAAGTGTTTTATGCCGGGGTCCACCAAGTACTTCCGTTACCGGATATGACGTTCATAAAATGGACGCCAACGGGTGAGAAAGAGAAAAGTCAAGAAAAAGATCCGCCGCTGGGAATCCAACCCACGACGCTGCGGACGCGACGGTAAACGCCCGACGCGAAACCAACTAAGCTAGCTTGGCAGATGCCGGAAACCTCACAAACGCGCCTTATATATTTCACACATTCTCTCTCGCATAGTGCTCTCTGTTGGCGGTGTAGATAGGCGAGGCGGAGCGGGGGCGGTGCCGCCGTCTGTGAGAGGTGAAAAGAAGTAATGCGTCACAATCGACATTTACTAGCGCTTACTCTGAGATTGCGTGCGATATCGGAGGTCATGGTTAAAGCAGTTAAAGCGTCTCGATACCAGCGAGGGACACTGGCCGCGCTGGCGTCGCCGAGGCACCGTAGACGCAGTTACGTTCTTTGCCTTTCGCTTCGTGTGAGCGTGCGCCGGCTCATCGGAGTAGTGCAGCTTCCACATGCACCAACGGGATTTCTCTGCCGCCGACTAGTTCGATTGCAAGAGCACCGACTAACAAAACAGCTGCAATACGTGTTGCAGATAGGACACGATTTCGACGGGCGAATGTCGTGCCTTGGTGGAGCGAGACAGAGGCTAGTGGGACGCGCGCGTTTGCGGCTCAAGCCAAGAACCTCTACGAACTAGGCATCAACATGGGTGCATTCACGCCAATCGGTGCTATAGCTGTCAAGCACGAATAGACATGGTAGGAGCTCTGATATATAACTACAGAATAAGGACTACTTCTGTGCAGACACGTTTCACTTTCGTGTTTTACCGATTCCTATGACGGAGGGATCAGCCATGTTTTTGTACGGCTCGCAGGCTAACGTGAAATTTGTTACAAAAAAAGTATTCTGGTGTATTTCGGGTATAAAAACGAAATCCCTCGTAGTTTGTCAAATTTAACCAAAAAGTTGACCCAAGTTTAATAAGATGCGAGTAAAGTGTTCTCGAAACCTCGCAAACGTGGCGTCGTGGCATGGCGAAGAAACTTTAAACATGGTTTTATTGGCTGCCCTTCAATTTTATTGCACAAGTTACGTTTATAACAATATCTGTCAATACCACACATGTGATACGACGTAACAGTTGTTTTTGTCGGACTCTCTGATACTACCTTACGAAACGAGTTGCGCTTCTGGCGGTACATACTACTCATAGTAACGTTTCTTTTTGTTATTGCATTTTTAAAAGTTTATTCGCACATTCCATATTCTATCAGTACTATCGATATCGGTAGTATCGGTTGTTGATACCGATAAATCTCGTTTGAGTGCAGATTATCCCTGCATTAAGCTCCGTAGTCGGATTAATAAGATTAAGTGGTTGAGGTTCTGTGCTAGCTCATTCTCGTTTATTGCAATTTGCAGAAAACTACAAGGAGAAAATATGGGAAAACTACGACCTCTACGTGCTGAGCATCTGCGAAGTGTGTGGTTCCTACCAGTGCCCATACTGCCCGCACTTCAGCGGTGCCAGCGTTCCCGCACTGAGCTGGACACTGCTAATCGTGGCTGTGGTTCTCCTGGGCCAGGAACTTTGCTGCGCTAGAAGGAACTGCTGATGAGTGTGTGAATCTCCACAATGCGTGCGTGTAAGCGAGAGTGATTGCAGCACCGTCTTAAGACCTGGACTTAGTACACGCATGGTGTACTGCGGCGAATTTTATTTTAAAGCATACATTTGTTCGGCGTGGTTTGACTGGGTGGACGCGGAAGGTGGTGAGCGTGTTCGAAACGGCGCCAATCGTTGAGCGCTAAGGCACTGGCGTTTGGCGCACTTTCTGCGCAAAAGGTAGGCGGCGCATTGGTTGTTCCGAATGTTTGTGGCTTAACAAGTACTGCTTTGTTGCTTGAGGATGCGCCTGGCTACATAACACTGTAAATTAATTGAACCTCGGTGCGATATTTTCAAGCACGGAAAGCTTGTCGCGTACCGCGAATGGTAACTCACGTGAAGAAGACAAAATACAGTGCCATGTGATATTAATTATAGCTTACATGTACAAACGGTGCAGCGAAATATGTTACACACAATTGTTTCAGAAGACAAGTTACAGCACCCACTTGTGGGCTCATTCAAATTTTGTCATGGAGATATTTTTACACGTTTCTTTTAGCGCACGGCATGAAGCGATACTTTTCAGCTAGCGTCACAGTGCATACTGAGGTAGACGTCGTTCATAGAGTTGTCATTAAGACATTAACATTTTTCAGCGTTAACTCACAAATCAGTGGTCAGATAACGTGTAATAAGCTGAAAAGTTGAAGATGCTTTAAGTGGTTATATAACCTAGAGAAGAAAACAGTCGGCTTCATAATATCGCATGCATTCCAATGCGAATGTATTGTCTTAAGAGCCGTATGACGTGTTTTTTTTTTTAAATTACTATTGCAAGCATCATGTATGAAAGCATATAGAACCCACTTATCACGCTCACAATACAGCATCTTTGTAACGAGCCCGATACTAACAAGGAGTGTGGGCATAACGATGATAATGCAAGAGAGTTATTTCTACACAACTTATAATGTCGATAACACATCAATGTACAAAAGTGCCCGAAAGGTCCTGTATTTGAAATGTAGTTCGTAGGCTACCTAACGCGAGTACTGGCTAATCGTGGTGGTGAGCATGTTATTAGCTAAAGCAGTTGGCAAAAAGAGTCCTCAAGAAGGAAGAGCTTCGTGAATTCGAACCGATAGAGCAAACACTAACGGTGATAAGCGAAACACTAGTAGTTCACGTCAAGTATGCTATTGCGTGACGTGCACGGTGCCAGCTGATTAGCATCAGTGAGTGAGACTTGCGCGTTGATATTTTCTGCCGATCTTGGTGCACAAGCGCGTGAGCCCTGGTTTACATAATCATTAGCGTGCAACAGCTGTTTGCAAGAACAGACTCCGTCCTACTGCTAATGACCTATACTATTTGATGTTACAGTATTAGCAAATGTGTATTGTAATATCTAGGCTAATACTGCAACGTGTAAAATATGGTAATAGTGTGATACGGTAAAGAAACGAGGTCTTTAGGTCTGAAAAAAATTAATCGAATTCAGGTGTGCACGACCACAATGTGGCGTGAAAGAAGGCAGATAATGACCATTAGTTATTGACCCTGTCAATAGGTCAATAGCGCGTGCTCATTTCATCAATAGGTGGCATGCGTGATGAGCATGCCATCTATCATGCTATTTGGGGTTATTTTTATCGCTGTGCCACGAGATGACAGCCTCATTACTAATTTGTGCTGCTGGCCATTCCTCGCAAAACAACGTGGACAGCCTTCATTGCTTTCAAACTTAATGTATAGCGGAGTGTGCGAGTTCTGCAAAGCGTGACCTACATACACAAAGAGCCCTGGTGGATACATGAGAAAAGTAGAGTATATCGCTGAATGACTGATGGACGTTGAGCGCTAAATTGTGCGGGCCACGCGAATAGCTGCTGGCGGATATGCTGCAAGACACCAGAGCAAAAACGTGTCGACTGTTGTAAAAAGCCTAACGAAGAGATATCGATCATGAAGACTGAATCGTACTAACAGAGTGGCCGGCTGTGGCCTGTACGCCAGCATCCGTAGGTACTACGTCGCGGTAGCGGCTAGGTTTCGCATATGCTTGTCGTATAGCGCATCTAGTATATGCGGCATGACCATGCGTGATCTCATTTCGGCGTCAGCCTGAGCTTTTCTTGTGAAAGATGGGGCCAAATCTTCCGACTGAACACTCCAGACAAGTGTGATTCAGACTGTACGGACTTTGTATTGAAAAAACTCTGGCAGTCGAAGCATCGATGTCATTTGTAACAAAGTTTAAATAACTGGTTTCGCATCTAGGTCAGCAACCTTCAGGAACTTTATTTTTTTTCTTGTGCAGCCTGGTTTATAGGTTTAGTGATTTCAAATAAACAAGCGAATATTACTTATGTTGAACGCTTATTGCTGCTCTTGAACTTCATCATCCTTTATTAAGCGGAAAGACTGTGATGCCTTTGTTGAATACTTAGCTAAAAATATTCGAGTGAAATACAGGGTTCGTAACATGTCAGGCATTTCGAATGTGTAACAGCCCGTGTCTAGCAATTCTTAATTTATAACTTAAGTCATGTTTCTCCTTAAATGTCCTGGAAATTTACTTGCTTAGAGACGTAGCAGCGCAAGGCGCAGGTACAAACTTGGTGTCGTCTTTTCCTCTACAGCAAAAGAGCAGAACGTTTGCCCCACTTGCTTGAAACCTGTTAGCCACATACAAATCAAATGCGCACTATTTAAACTGTATAGTTAAACTAGTAGTACTTGTCCCGTACTAGTATTATAGAAACTAATATACAGACGAACTCGCAGCACCGCGTGAGCTGATCATATTCAAACAGTACAAGGTAATAATTCAAACGTGCCACACCACGGCGTCACTGTCAGGTTGTGATCTAGCCTCTGGCCGGGCTGTTTAGCGTGATGAAAAAAAAAAAGAAAAAAACGCGATGACATTGCGGATGGCATTGTGTATGAGCCTATTGATGCGTGTGTCTTTTGGTTGTGCATAGCATAAATATTAATAGTCCAATATGCGAAACTGCTCATACGCAATATCGCTTCGTGAACTGGCTGGTTCCCGAGCTATCGCGTGGTTGGTGGGCGTCGGCTAACACCGAATCGATCTCACGTAGCTTCGTGAACCGTGCCTCAAATTCTCAGGCTGTTTCGTTTGGCTTTGTGTTGTTGTTATCTTTGGGGCAGTAATTGTTAATTAGCATTAGCCACCACTGTTAGTTATTTCCTTGTCCAAGATGACTAATGGACTGCGTTTATTTAAGTTATTCCTCATACGTATGCAAAGAGCTTTACGCAGTGCATACATAAAACCTGTAACATTACGCAGAAGTGGTAAATCTTCATTGTTTGTCTATACGGCGTAAAATAGAAGAAAGAAAACAAGTTGCCTTGCCTGATGCGGTGCCCAATCTGTATCATAATAAATGCGCTAGTAAATAAACAGTGCGTTTTTTTAGTACGTCAAATGCGACCGCAGCAATGATATGGCTGGCGCGCTCATTGTTAGCGAATGTCACACACGAGGTGCTAATGATAGCCCAAAACACTAAAGGTTGAACCTGCGTGCAACGTGGGAATCCAGAAGATGAATTTAGTGCAATTTATGTGCCTTGCCGCAAAGCTATTTTCTTGTTATTGTTTGGTCCGGTGACTTTTTTGTGAATGTTTTATCACATTTGCTGAGTGAAATCAGCTACGAGGAGACTAAAGTGTACAAATATTTGCAGTTACCCTGCACAATGAATACTGAGTGGTTTAAAAAAAAATATGTACGCGTAAGGACAAGTACAATGAAAAACAAAAAAGTGTATTCGTAAAGAAAGGGGGAGCGGGAAGGCTGCTCGCCTCTTCGCAAAGGCGTAAAGCATATATCGCGGGACAGCTATAGTGCTATAGGCACCGCTGTCGAAATGCATCACAGACGTACACCTGTACGATAAACGTGTGGTTTAGACAGCAATAAATCGAAAGTAGACACTGGCGAAAATGCACAGTGGACTTTTATGAATGACCGCATTTTTTGCGCATGAGACGGTCTTATGAATCTAACAAAAACAAAGATGAAAACGTCACTTCAAATGCCCCCTCAGTATTTCGTTGCGTACAGGAAGTTTCAGATATTTGCACACTCTTGCCTGTTTGTACACATATTGTGCAGTGTAAAGAATAATGTGTGTCGGTGTATGGTGTTTTGCATTTTATTTTACGGCAATTTCTTGGAGTGAGTGCGGACTTTGAACACGGTTGGTGTTTTGCCATTTTGTCATGCAGCATTACATCAGATTATCGTTGTTTAGAACGAGGGAGAGCGCGAAGTAGTCGTACATAGTGATGGCCATACTACGTCTTAACGTCGTGCAAATTGCATAGCTTAACAGCACACAAATTTGTGACTGAAGCTCATGCGAGCAAATATTATTTCTGATGGAGAAAATAATATGCCCAAATATGCAGCCCAGAGATTAGGCGAAAACAGAAGAGCGGGTAATTAAGCTCCAGACCTCGCCATACGTCCCAAATCTTTTAATTAACTCACAACTGCAAAATTTATTCTCTGGGTAACTTAAAGTGGAGCCTTCGTCCACTGGTGCGAGTGTTGAAGCGGGTGTTAGTCCAGATGCCAATGCATAGACTCTCCGAAGAAAAATTTCAGTTCAAAGCATACTGCCTGACCTTCGGTTATTGTTTTACTTTAGTTAGCCACTGTGTTGTATTCTGGTTTCAGTCAAATGAGACTAACTATCATTTGTTTTGTGCGCTGCCCATGTTCACTGCATGTGCATTAGAGAACTTTATTTGTCTCTATAGATTATGTATCTCACCACGAATCTATATCACTGCCACAGCTGCACCATGAAATGAATGTGTTGTTTGCTGCCAAGTGTGTCTGGAAACTACAACTTGCGAACCTTCGTATCCATACACATTGGTTCTCGTTGCTACGTGTACATGCGTGTTTTGCATTCTTGAAAAAGGTCAGCCACTGATGAAATGTGTGATGTCAAGGATATTACGTGCACCTGAAGACGAGGGTTTGCATTTTCTTCTGGCCCCTGTAGGCCGACATCGCGTGTAGAAAACTTGCACAAATTATGTATGATGTACAGATGCAATACAACAAACAAGAGTTTTTTTTTTATCCTGGAATGTGTCCGTCGTCACTGTTTTCGCCTTACTATATTGTTTTCAAAACACGGGTCTAATAACTGAACAACGCGCGAGCCTTGTGGCCAAGGCGGTCAATGAAAAAATAAAAATTGTTCTATGGTCTGAGACATCTTTTTTTTTCCCTAAGCGATAGGATGGCTGCTTTGTTTACAAACGAAAGCGTTTTGCAACGTTCTCGTTTTTATAATGACAAAATTGCCATGCTTTACGAAAGTTGAAACACCTGAAATTTTGTTTCCTCTAATTTGTGTTTAAAAGAAGAAAGCCCTACCAAGCCAATTTGGAAGTACCACTAATTGTTTAGCGCGCGTATCAATTGTATTAAAAATGCTATTGACACACTATAAAAAAGTTTTCGTGACAAAAATTAGCGCACAAGCAACCTAGTTACTTCATATTATTTCATATTTAGGAAATAAACAACCTGAAAACGGCTTAAGAGCCACGATTCATGAGGAGCTGTGTTAAATGATCAGGTAAGAATACCTGCACAGTTGGGGGGAAAAGAGGTATGCATGTGCAGTATAGCTGCGGAAGTAGAAACAAAATATCGGTTGGTGCAATACTCGAGTTGGAACGGACAGAACAGAAAATGGCACCGAACGCAAACACTGAAGCGCTTGCGTCACTCTATGTGTCTTCCTGCGCTTAGTCTCTTTTTTTTCCACCAGTTCTTTTCCCATTTGAATAAGAAAACCACGGCTGCAGCGCATTTAATCAAACAATTAGCGAACAGGAAAAAAATACATATATGCGGATCCTACACTGTAAACCATATTACACCCATATAGTTGTTTCTTGGTGTCTATAACTCACACCCATACACCCCACGGAAAGGGCGTAACAAGCAGGATTACACCCTTCTAATGGGCACACTTCACGGACTTACACCCTTTATGCATCAATTTTCAAGGGTGTAATATGAAAACTACACCCTTATGGCAAATGTGGAATGGGGTGTTTAAGCAAGCATACACCCTAACACCCTTTCAAAAATATATAATAATAATTGTTTTAACGTCCCAAAACCACGGTATGATTATGAGAGACGCCGTAGTAGAGGGCTCCGAAAATTTCGACCACCTGGGGCTCTTTAACGTGCACCTAAATCTAAGTACACAGGCCTGAAGCATTCTCGCCTCCATCGAAAATGCGGCCGCCGCGGCCGGGATTCGATCCCGCGACCTGCGGGCGAGCAGTCGAGCACCGTAACCACTAGACCACAGTGGCGGGTGTGCGATAGCACTGTATTAGACAATTACACAAAGTAATATTCGTCGTTTTATCGGGCGTAAGTATCGCAGTAAACATTAGCTTAGTAATTAAATTAATAAATACGGTGCGCGTGCAGGTAAACGTGAACAGATCTTACTCGATTACTGCGAACACTCGCTGTCACAATGCTGGGGTGATAAACAGCGCGAGCAGAGTGGCCAAACGCATTTTGTTGCCTCTCACTTCAACGCGTATCCTTAACAGTTAGATAACGCGATTTACAGCACTATAGACGCTAAGGAAGACAGCCCACACGAATGGACCAGCCATCTCGGCTCGCGCTGCATTTACACCCGCCGCAGACAACGTGCAAGACCACTTACGTGCTCAGTCGCTGTATGTTACGACCGTCAGGCGCGGGCCACGCACAGTCCGGCCGCGCCTGGACACATACAGCCGCTCAGTAGCTTCAAATTCCGAAAGGTATCTTTGCAGGCGAAAAGAAGACATTAGTATAACTATTACAGCCTTTAATCTCCCGGTATGGCATTATTTACACACGAAGTTGATGTAATCGCCAGTAATTCGCAATGGCACGCTGGAAAGCAATGAGTAAGCACATACCACCGCCGAGATAAAACCGATGTGGGAGCGAAAATGTACGACAAGGTATCACGCTACGTTTCTCTTCGTCACGGAAAGGTACTCATGTAATTACGTGCAAGAACTGTTCTGATCAGCTTTGTTTTCTGTTCGCCTTCAACTTAAGCTTAAGACACGCAGAATTAATGCATAAAGCGTAACAAAGCTAAGAACAGAAGACTAGAAGGGATATACAAGGAACAATAAAGCGATTTCCCTTGCTTGCTGACCGATGAGAGCAGTAACGCACAGGACACCGAAAGCATAAAATAATAAAATAAAAAGAATGAGTTGCGACACACAGGTGGTTAATAATATTAATAGCAGAACGAATGCTACCCGGTCGACAGCTTGAGGACCGTCAGAAGGGAATGGCGTCAGGTAAAGTCTTTATTCATGCACATAGGCGTGCGCAGGGTTCCCCATCAGGGGGGGGGGCAAAGGTTCATCGCAGCGCCCCCGCACCCTACTAAGTCAATGTATGAGGCAGATTTTGCGCCCCCCCCCCCCCCTCTGTGCGCACGCCTATGTTCATGCATGATATACAAATCAGCATGGTGCAGCTAGCCACTTGTATCCAAAACTGTTCACTCCATTACTATAGAAAAAAAAAACTGACGTATCAGGAGACTGCTTCTTTTCCCACAGCAACCATGTACGACCACACCGGAGAAGCGAATGTTTGCAACTGTTCTTCCAAGCGGGTCCTTTATTCATCGGAATTCAGTCCGCGAGCAGGTAAGCGAAATGACCGATGTGTGTAGTTCCGCACAGCAGGCCTAAAATATGAAACATTTAATAAAAAAGAGGTGCCGCGGGAAATTCAGAACACTGGCTGAAAAAAAATTAAAGCCAGCATCCGTTATTTCACTGTCTAGAAAAAGCGGCTCAAAGATTTACTGTCCACTATATGGAAATATAATAATAATAATAATAAACTATTAAGCAAATGTTCGAGGCGATTGCGAAGACGAAAGGTGAGCAATGCCCACAATATGCCTTACGAGACATTTTTTAACACGAAAGTGTTTTATGCCAGGATCCACCAAGACTTCGGTGACGTATTTCCGTTGTCACGGAAATTACGTCGAAAAAATACGATCATATGGTAAAGAAAACTGAAAAAAAAAAAACGGGAGTCGAACCCACGACCTTCCGATCCCGCGACAACAGATGCCAGGCACGCTATCCACTGCGCCACGGTTACACACTGCAGAAGCTTTACAAACGAGTCTTTTATATCTCACACTTTCCTCTCACAGTGCCTTTGGTCGACGGGGTGGTGTCGCTGTCTGGGCGCGGTAAAGTGAAGTAATGCATCATGACCGTGGCCTCCGCTATTAGCTCCTGCAACGCGTCCGTCCCATTCGGCGCGTTTCCAATAGGAGAAGCGCAATTTTGTCAACGCCTTAACACACGCGAGGTGGCGACCTTAGCCCAAGCCTCGGCCTGGCTAGAGTGTACTAGAAGCGTTTTGAGTGGGCCGAACCATAGAGTTTCCTACAATTACCTAGAGGGAACTCCAGATTGCATTTTGCGCGAAAAGCACGAACACGAAGGGAAGAACCACGAGACGAGCGCAGACTAACTGAAGGTTTTTTGTCAGAAACCACACATATAAAGAAAAAGAAAAAGGACAGACACGTGCACGGTTATGATTACAGGTTGGCGGTAAGATAGTCAATCTCGAGCTTATGCAAGTTCACCGAAGGCCTTGCCACACATACGTCAGCTGATTTGTGAATGTAGAGTGCCTCCACAATCTCTCGCGCGGTCCTATCTTTGAGCCTCGATAGCACTTTTGTTTCCTTTAGTAATGTGGGAAAGTAATGTGCGTAGTAGAGGGAACTCTGGCGCTGCGATCGTTCAGCCACCATGGAAATGATGGGTAGTACACAGATTTGCCTAATATTCGTGCTTACGGCTTCGAACGCTTCGAACGCACTTGTGGCTTTGTTTATTGCTGTGTTTTGGCGTTCGTTTCGGATAAAAGAATGGACTGTTGTGATCTTCGTGACCAGATTTGAATTGGTGAGCCTAAAAGGGTTAAAGTGGTGAAGTGGAACGGCTGATTTTTGCTGAACTTCGTCTTGCGACAAAGCGGATGCAGGCGACGCGCAGCCAAACGGGGCCGAAAGGACGCAGTGTAGACAAATCCATGTACTACCCATCATTCCCATGCTGGCTGAAGCGCCATGCGTTGTAGCTCCCATAGACACTATAGCGCCAGAGTTCCCACTAGTGTATCTATTCGCGGCGAGATCGACCCATAGGTGGCAGCACCGTCACCCCGCTAGTGTGGATACTGGTTTCGTGTGGTGTGTATAGAAGTGCACGGGGCTTCTGTTTTCACATCGTGATTTTGTGTTCCGTACCCACAGAAAACTCTTCGTTAACGATGGTGAGGTTTTGTTCGGTGCCACAATGCCGCACATACTACACAGAGCGAGGGATAAGCTTCCATTTCTATCCCACCGACGCGGAACGTCGCCGACTGTGGCTAGTTAGGCTTCGTAACGGCAAGACGCCTTCCAAGTACGCGATGGTGTGCAGCAAGCACTTCGACAACGGTGCATTCTAGCGTTCGCGAACGAGAACGGTGGTGAGTAGTCAGCGATAACTACGCTAATGTGTGCATTTATATGCTTGTTGCTGCTGTGCACTACGAGCGTGAAGACGGTTGTAGTAAGCTAACGCTCGGGGAAGCTTCCATGTGCTTTGATTTTCCTACACATCCGCAGGAAAATTAAGCGAGAATCAATCGAGAAAGAAGGAAGTTAATTCATGGAATTTATTCTGTGTCATTCATGTACCGTCTGCGCTGTGAATGCAAAGTTTGTTCGCGCTTGGCTATGAGTCTGTTTAAATGAGTGTCCCCGAGCCCTTATGTAGTTCGCGTATGTTCCATTGTGTTTACACGGCCGCGAGAACAGTTCTCAGTGTTTCGCAGGGCAAGTACGTGCACCGAAACGCGGCAAGTGTGCATGCATGATCTGGTGCATAGTAAAGGGTATCGTTTTATGAGCCCTCACTCGCCACGTAAGCGATGAAAATGCGTGAGCGATTTTATCGCCACTGCTGATCTTGATGAATATATTTTTCTCGCTCGCTCTCTTTTTTTTAAGGGTTTTCGCGGAAGAGATTGAGGCCTGACGCACTTCCGACACTGAACTTGCCAAAGCGCAAACTTGACAGGCATAAGCTACCTCGCAAGTACACGGGTGTCTTTGTATACATTTCGCCACAAGTTATAATTGCGAAGGCAACTCATTTCCGTGTCATTCCATTTTCTGTTCTGTTTAGGGGACAATAAGTACCGAAGTGTCAGACGTGACTTGACAGAAATATTTCTCTGCAGTGGGACCAGGACCGTACACAACTAAAGCTCGTCGCGTAACCTATAAACGACAGCCCCGAAGTTATACACCTAACCATAACGCGCAAGTGCATGAGAGCCTTTTTTTTAACCACCGAGCCGCTAAAAGGCTATATTCACATGAGATTTAATACTTCTCATCTTTAGGACAACGCCAAGTTCACTTTGTAATGCGCTTGAACCACAGAGCGGCACTACACTGATATGACTCTCGTGAACGCACGGTACGACGACCACACACAGCACTCTTGACAAGTGCACTCACTGATCTTATTACAGTACATATAGAGCCGATCAAGGCCAAATGCTTCTTTACATCGTGTTAGGCATACGTACGAGCGGTTAAAGTTGCACCAACGCAACGGAACAAACCGCCTTTTGAGGCCCTGCATGACGTACGCGCACATGCAAACACAACGCGGCTAGCAGACGACGCATGGAGCAATCCACACTATAGGCGCGCTTCAGCCAGTAGCCGCCAGGCGGCGACTCCGCTCGATCTCGCGGCCAATAGGAAACTCTATGGGCCGAACAGCCGGTTCCGCGCTTGAGTTGGAGTGAGGCGCGGAATGTGGAAAATATTATCGTGGCGCTACGGTCGCAGTGAATAGGGTTGCGTTGCGCGGGCTGTAAGGCACGCGCTGCTCGCGAAGCGTTCTTGTGGGATGCGGACCACGATTGGCAGGGACGCTGATGAGCATCCCTTGCAGCGCACTCGCAGGTACCGTAGAGTCCCGTGTTCCTCGTTAATTGAGGCACGGTGCCCGCTTAAGCTCGTCCCGAGAAAAATCGCAGCCTGGCTAGAGGGTAGACATGACGCGCGTTGCGTTTCCCTAGTCCCGCCGGGGTGAATAACTAACAAGCGGCGGGATGGCGACCTTAGTCCAAGTTCTGCGTCCAATCAGCGACGCCCTCGAGAAAGCTGTCACACCGCTTTCTCTGATTAGGGTCTCACCGTTAACTACTACAGCTACCACAAATGTTTGTTAATCATTGATCATGGACGTTAGTCGTCGGGATGGAGATGTGTCACCAAGCGTCAACGTAGGTGCATCCACGTTAAACAGTGCTATAGCTGTCAAACATCAATAGACATTGTGCAAGCTCTCTTATATCAATGTACAGTAAACATTCAACTACTTCTTTAAAGGCACGTTTTACTTTCGTGTTATACCGATTCCTATGATGCAGTGATCAACCATGTTTTTACAACATTAACGGCTGAACACACCAAACGGGATGCCTTTCGGAACTGTCTCTTATTACTTTTGGTCCCACCGCTTATTTAGCTACAAGAATTATTTCAGTATATATATAATTTCTCGCGAAAAAAAAAACAATGTAGATGCATGTAACATAATTAACGCACGCAAGCTGCGTTCGCTCTTAAAATATCGCGAATAATTATTCATATACAAACTACGAAAATTGAAAACTACAAACTACGAAACGTTGAAGACTGAAAATAAAAGAGCATTTGGACCACTTTCCACTAGAGTCACCGAATGCATAATAAATGTCGTGTATCGCATACCACTTTCTTTTGGTAGAGTGTACACAGGGCAGACGGGGCGCTGCGCCAATACTCGCTTGAAAGAACGTGATACATCTGTCACTTCTGGAGGAGGCGCGAACTTGCCTGCTCATTGTAGAGCGTGCGGTTGCTCCCCCAGTTTATTGCGATAGCAATTATATGGAGAGTCTCGGCTGGTTTTTGCCGTCGCCGCCGTCATGCCCCGTATATATATATATATATATATATATATATATATATATATATATATATATAAATCCCAAAGAAAAATAATTCAGAAAAATGCTTCCGAAGCGCGGAATCGAACCAGCGACCTCTCGCTCAGCAGCGCG
Organism: Rhipicephalus sanguineus; assembly: GCF_013339695.2. Taxonomy (NCBI): domain Eukaryota; kingdom Metazoa; phylum Arthropoda; class Arachnida; order Ixodida; family Ixodidae; genus Rhipicephalus; species Rhipicephalus sanguineus. The sequence continues at coordinate 193,913,566 of NC_051176.1, forward strand.
TGGCGCTAACCACTACGCCACAAAACACAGATCCTTCAGGTAGCTAACGGCGAGCGTTATATACACACCCTTTACCGCAATACTCAGAGACGGCAGGCGATTATAAGCGTTTCTTCATTACCAGCGAGATGGCGCGAGGAGCGCAACGGGCGCATTTAAAAGCCATCGGCGAGCTCGCTAGCTGCTTCTAATATTTACGCAGGGACAACCTTGCCCTTCCGCTCTCTGCTCGCGCGGTAGTTCCTGCCGGGGGCAGATGTTTCTGCAGCGTAGCAGCGCGTCCGTCACGGGCCGCTTTTCTTGCTATCGCATTCATTGCATCGCCCTTGCGGCGAAACTGTGACTTTTTTAAATGATACTCAGATATATTGGCAGGGGAGCAACGAAATATGAGAGGAAAATCATCGAAGCCTATCAAATGCAAAAACACGGATATGATATGATCCGTGTGTAAGTCTAACTTCCCCATCGTTATCACGAAAAGAGGTGACGTTTCTAGAGAAACGTAATTAGAAGATGCCATGCGCTGCGTTTTGATCTGCGCGGTTTTTTAAGACCTATGGGCGCTTAGGTTGTGCATAGTCTGTCTCATGGCCACCGCTTTCACCTCTACTGCATCGTGCATGGCGCCTGTGCATGGTTTTCCTTTCGAGTAGCTGTTGTTTCGTTAAACTGTTACCAGTCCCAGCGTGTGTGTTCGTCAAAATGTCACCTCTTGTGTACGCGTTTTTGAAGGCTGGGTTCGTCGACTTTCCAAACTATGTACCAACAGGCCCAGCACCAGACTCTTCTATGATTTCCGCCTAACTCGCTCCGTTCCACAGTATTATGCCGAATGCTGCCAAAAAATTGCCCCTTTTTTTTATCACGGACTCCACTTGCCAAAATATTTTAATTTTCCACCCAAGTGAACTCGCTCCTGCTCGCGCTGCCCTACGAGATGTGTGCTGCCATCTACAAGAGCACGACAAAGCACCGAGACAAAGAGAGCTCGTCCATAGCAGTTAAATAATTAAGAGCGCCCCGCCACGGTGGTCTAGTGGTTATGGTGCTCGAGTGCTGACCCAAAGGTCGCGGGATCGAATCCCGGCCGCGGCGGCTGCATTTTCGATGGAGGCGAAAATGTTTGAGGCCCGTGTACTTAGATTTAGGTGCACGTTAAAGAACCCCAGGTGGGTCGAAATTTTCCGGAGCCAATACGGCGTCCCTCATATCCATATCGTGGTTTGGGACGTAACCCCAGAATTCCCTCATAATCATACCGTGGTTTTGGGACGTTAAACCTCAGATATTAAAAAAATATATAAATAATTAAGAGCCGTCTACTCGATGAGCTCGTCCTTGGCTGTTTCTACTAGAAATGCCGATGCTGCTAAGCCGATGTGGAAACAGTTGCAGTCGTAATCATGTAGAAGCGCTTCAACGAGCGCCAAAATGGCAAGACACGCCTCACCCCCCCCCCCTTTTTTTTTCTGTAGCGAAAAGCAGCGAACAAAAAATGCAGGAGAGGAGAATGTATGATACGGTGGGGACGAGAGGAGGCGGCGCACCGTAGTCTGCGTAGGAATAAGGCCTTTTTGCAGGCTAGTCGGTTCATACCATTGAACGGGTAGCGTTCTGCGCAAGCACTTAAGGAAAGAAGCAGAAGAAGACAGGAAAGAGCGCAGACTTCCAACTGTTTATTTATACTCAGAACAACAAGCCAATATATATGCATACACAGCAAATGCGCCGCCCGTGTGCGCAAACCCAGCCTCTGCGAACACTATTGCTCTAGTGACACATGGAAAAAAAAAAAAAAAAAACCACGTGCACGTATGCGAAAAAGTCCCAAGCATCATGCATGCGCAAAAACCACACGTATGCATAAAGCATAATCTCATCTCCTTTTCACGATCACAAGACAAGCCGCCTCTGTTGACAACAATATCACAAACACCACTGATCCGATTAACATGAGCCACCTAAAAACTTGCTTCTAAAAAGGACTGCATCAGTGGCACGATCCAAACGACAAAAAGCTCGAGCCCCTCAAACCACGAGAAGAATCTAATCCTTGTAACAAAGCTACAAAACGACAAGTGTAAAAAAAAAACGAGAAACTGAGGTAGAAAAGCGCGACAGATGAAGAAGCAACCACCGATAACAATAAACACGGCTAAGATGAACTATGTGGAAGAACAAAGGCACAGAATGAAAACAAGACAAGAAAAAAAAACCCTGAAGTTAAACGAAACCATCCAGGAACTCAACTCTGTGCGAAAGTAAAACAGAAGGCGTGCTGACGCACTTGTCATTATGCTGCCTTATGAAAAAAGCTTCTGTGATTTCTCGTTCTGTTCTGTCTTTTGACTTAGCCATGATTCCCACTTTGTCGAGTTGCGCAACGCAACCGCAGCTCCTGCAATGGAAATCTAGGTGCCCACCATTCTTGCCCCTAACGGCCAGACTGTGTTCCCGCATTCGTTCATTAATACATCGCCCAGACTGCCCGATGTAAAGTTTTCCACATGTTAACGGAATGCAGTACACGACACCTGAAACACACTTCGTGAAAACACTAGCATGCTTCTTCGCGCACAACACCGTGACATTTTTGCTCATTAATGAACAGATCTGCTGCGGTTTGCAAGGTGCATAAAACACAACACACACACACACACACACCGGTGTCGTGTACTGCATTCAATACAGCAGCCAACTTTGGTGGCGTAGCTGTCCGCCGCCGCCGCCGCCGCCGGTTTTTGGTACAAACAATCCTGTATTTATTTTGCTCTTACACTGTATTTCCACCCCTCTGCTCTAGAATGCACAAAATATATCCTGAGGGTCCCACAAAGTGCACGTAATGCCTTACAGATGTATAGTGGGTATTTCGCTTCTCCTCAGAATGCTGAATAATGGCATAGTGGGTGCTTCCATACTTCACAAAAATTATGAAGATTTGTGGCGTATAGTGGGTACCCTGCAACTGTACTTGCAGTAGTCGACCCAAGAGAGTTCACAACGGGCTTTAGAAAGGCCGCTCCTCCAGCGGCTTTCGCTGTGACTGTGCGGCGTGTTACGCGCAGGCCTGGCGGTTCTTTTTTTTTTTTTTTAATTGGCGCTTGGACTACTGAGAGGCAAAACCTGTAGTTCTTGCGCACGCGGCGACTTCAGTGATTTCAGTGCCGCTCGTGAGTCGGAGAATATCACACGAGGATCGGGTGTCTGATCTTTAATACAGGAGCGCTCTGCAGCCAACTCAGTAGCTGTGGCATAAGTGCGGTGACTCAGAGTGGCAGAGATGTATAACATTCGCCGACGGTATTCGCAGACCTACAGCAGATGATCTATCTGTGCCAGAGCCATCAGTGTAAATGTGACGGCGGGCTCTCTAGTTGGTGTTAATGTGTTCAAGAGAAAAGTGCGCTGGCCCAGGTGCGTTTCCCTTGCTCTTGAAACATGGCACTGTCGTCACTATTGTCCAGGAAGGAAGCTGCAGCCATGGGGGGCCCCGTCCAAATCGATGGATGCGCCCGTCCTCGTTCACTTCCTTGTCCGTGTTTCCTTTGCGCAGCACCTTGTTCAACGATGGCTTTACATAATTCAGTGAGAGTAACATACGCACCTCAGAAGTGCTGGTATTTCTAGACTTCCAGAAAGCACTCGATAGTGTTTGCCATTCTTTGCTACTTCAAACACTTCGAATGATAAATGAAGATTCTAGTGCTTTTAGCTGGATCGAAAACTACTTCTCAAAACGCCGTCAACGTGTTGTCCTCCGTGGTACTAATTCAGATTATCTGTCGGTCACGTCAGGCATCCCGCAGGGATCTGTCCTGAAGCCTCTCTTATTTTTCGTTTACGTCAATGACGTTAACTCAGACATTCACTCTAAGATGCGGCCCTTCGCAGATGACTGTATTATATGTAGAGAAACCGAGAGTGAACATAATGTCCTCAAGCTTCAGGCCGACCTAGAACGTATTAGTGAATGGTGTTCCAAGTGGAAAATGAATTTGAATACTCTTAAGTGCATCCATGTATGTTTTACTAAGAAGAAGAAAAACTTGATACCAGCTACTACTTGATGAGTGATATTTTAAGCAGGAAATCCAAGAATAAATATTTGGGCGTGATGTTGTCAGGCGACTACTAAAGCTTTTGAATGAAATATTTAATAACGGGATTATGAAATATGAAACATTTCGTTAGCCCAGCCGTGGCGGCCGCATGGAAGGTGAAATGCTAGAGGCCTGTGTACTTAGATTTAGGTGCCCGTTAAAGAACCCCAGTTGATCGAAATTTCCGGAGCACTCCACTACGGCGTCCCTCATAATCATATCGTGGATTTGGGACGTAAAACCCCAACAATCATACTTACATTTCTTAACGCTATCACGCTGCGAGGCATCACGTTCTCGCGTCATCGTCAGAGCTAGTTAACCACACGCAACAACAGCTATAGTGGCAGCACAGGCAGCAGGATACAAATTGAAGTAGTGGACAAAGAATCAGGAAAATTCAAACCTGAACAGACAAGTGGAAGCGTTGAGGATCCGCTCCGTACGCTGCCTCGGCTGCCAAGGTGTCAATCGCCTTGTCCGTCGCAGCGGCGCGGCGTCCTTTGATGTGACACCAGAGTGTGACGTAAAAGCCAAGTGGCACTATGTAGGCTGGCCTTTTCGCGGGCGGTGCAGGTGTACTCGAAGGATGCAGCCGTCACGTAGCACGGACACGAACTTTCAGGCAAAAAACCGCGCTTGCTCCAAAAGGTCCGCAATAGACAAGTGGAAGCGTTAAAGGACCCGCTCTTTACGCTGCCACAACTACCAAGGTCCAACGTACTGTGGTAATATGGGACGAGCGAAGCTGCCGTGCCTGTTCTGCCGCCGCGGCTTGTAATCAAAGCTTCTGGTGCTGCCCAGAGTAGTGCGACGCCGACGCTATCATGTTCACCGAATCGAACCAGTTGCTCTCCACTCAGTCCGATGAATGCGCAACGTCGAAAATCGTCGCACGCCACAAGCACGAAATATCTGCAATCTAAATTATATAGTACGCAAGCAAGCTGACTACCTAAATTACGGCACTTCCGTTTATGGTGGCCACGTTTTCTGTTTGACGACATGGTGCGCCGAATTAAGAATCGAGCAAGACACGTTACGGCGTCGCAAATTTCGGCCGCAACTATGCCTTGGCTCAACAAAAGTCTTGTACAGATCATGCACATAATGTTGTAGAGCTCGCCAGCAGTTGTGCGGCTGGTAACTGCGAGCAGCTCCAAGAGATATTGGTCGGCTGTTTAAAACTTGTTGCAGCAGGACCATTACTGCAAAAAAAAAAAAAAAGATCAGTCGCAGTACGGGAGCCTGTTAGTCCTGATTGCTTCTTGATAATTTGTTCTATTCTTCTCAGTATTCAGTATAGTTTCTTTCGAGTTCGGTTTTCTTGACGACCACAAATCAGTGGAGTAAGTTGCCAACAGACATGACTGGTCACGGTTCGTGTTTCCACAGTCTGAGAGACGAGAAAATACATATGTATAACGTTAAGCGCAGTACTGAATTGACGAGGACGGGACAGGGAGTGACACACACACAAGCGCTTGTGCGTGTGTGTCACTCCCTGTCCCGTCCTAGTCAATTCAGTACTGCGCTTAACGTTATACATATGTCGCACCAACAAGGCCAAAGTTCCACCCTTGCTGAGAAAATATATATTTCATCAAGTAATTGAAGGTCATCTTGAATGTTCACATTCGAGTTGCTTTGGAAATTTCATTATCAGGACACGACTGACATTCACATAACTTCACAAAAAAAAGTATTGCCATTGGGCACACCTTGGTTATGTATAAACATAATAAATTCATATATCATGACATGCAACCTCCAAGTATAGTGTCCGATCATACGTATTTATAAATGTACAAACTCTACAGACAACTCGAGATTTCCTATAATGTCTTTGGCATTCATAAAGTTATATTTGGACAACTAATTCTTGGCTAACTGGTACGTGGCACTAAGCACGGGCCTACGCTCAGTCATTCCTCCAGGGAGGGTCGTGTCCCAATGATGCGAAAGATATAGAATCGCTATATACATGCATGTACACATATGCATGTGTCGTACTTCTCTGTACACACGCTTCTCATCGCTATAGCCTTTCCCCGATGAACATCATGCAGTTGCCTTACTCCTTGTGGCATCGCTGCAACAAAGTCGAACGGAAATGTGCGCATCGCATTTAGTTGTATTTCACTTATTACAATGTGAAACTCACGTTTCACCTAATATGTATAAATTCAAGCATTTCCGTTGGATTTGTATAATGTTTTCTTAAAACAGGCCTAATGAAGAACACGCATACATTTTTTAGTGCCTACACTCACAGAAAAGATCGGGTAAAGAGGGCGTTTTTTTATCCCACAACAATAATCATCATTTATTTTGCCTTCCTTTCCTTGCATTATCGCAGCGCGCCCGGCACTTTCTGGTCACGAACGGCATGTGCGCTGTCAGGTTGACATAGCATTCTTGGTAGCAGGGCTGGGCAAAGATACTTTGAAATTGTATCGCGATACGATACAAGATACTCAGGCAAGAAGTATTGGAGATACAGATACAAGATACTGCCGCAATAATTGTATCCGATGCGATACTTGGCAATTGTATCTTAAGATACTTCGATACATTCTCAAATTTGTTATTATAGATCCATATAATGTCGCAGCAAACGCCTATACACGAAAATGTTGGCTTGAAAATTTCTTAACTGTGATCTATTTTGTTTCACTTGAACGAAATGCCTGTTAGTATCTCAAAAGTTTGTCCTTCTAGCTCAAAGTACATTAGTTTCCTTCCAAAAGAACTTATTGGGGCTTGTTTTAGCTTCTTCACAGGACAACTCTTTATACACTTCGCTGACAGCGGTTCTTGCTTGTCATTTTTGCAATTGATAGGAGTCGCTGCTCAGCTTGCCGACCAGCTAGCGGGTTGCCATATAATCACAATAACGTCAATAAGAAGCCTTCGCACGACGGCGCAAATACCTGTGTGGACCTTTACCTTGTCCGTAAAAGGCAGTTTGCACAATACCGTATATCCGGACAGGTGTACAGCAGCAACAACGCTGGTAGCGACTTTTTTTTTTTTTTTGGGGGGGGGGGGGACGGGGGGGGGGGGGGACCGCATGGTGTATACGGGGTTTGAGACCATTCGCTAGCGGCCCGGCCGGCACAAATGACCGTCTCCGTCCCATTAATTTTTATTTTCTAAATAAGTATGTTCGTGAGCTACACAGACATGACTGTTCTCAAGCATTTCTTTCGTGAAGAACATGTTGTCACCATGTGCTGAAACATAAAAGTGGAACAAAACCCCTATATTTCAATCCACGTCCAGATTTCACTCGTTGTGTACGTCGGTATCGGTGTTTCTCGAATCCTGACTCCAAATCCCCTTCAGAAATGACCTATATATGAGATATGGGAAAGGCTTCCTTTCAAATGGCAACGTCATTTTGTTCAAACTCTCCTACCCACCATCTTCACTGCCCCGGCCCTTGGAGCTAAATTTCGCGACTGCGGCCCGCCGGCCATAAGCATGAGTTTGAGACCCCTGGTGTATAAGTAGATGACGTAAAACTGCAATGAATTTCCATGTTCTACTTAGCTGCTGGCGTAAGGGATTCTTTGTTGATATACTCACTAACGTGCAATCTTTTAGCAATTTTTTTTCACCGAGAGAACATGTGCAACACAGAAATGTCTCAGTCAATAATAATAATAATAATATCTGGGGTTTAACGTCCCAAAACCACGATATGATTATGAGAGACGCCGTAGTGGAGGGCTCCGGAAATTTCGACCACCTGGGGATCTTTAACGTGCACCTAAATCTAAGTACACGGGCCTCAAACATTTTCGCCTCGATTGAAATTGCAGCCGCCGCGGCCGGGATTCGATCCCGCGACCTTCGGGTCAGCAGTCGAGCGCCATAACCACTAGACCACAAATGTCTCAGTCGTATTGTATAGTTGCACAAAGCGTCACAGGACACAGCCGCTATTCGCGCTATTGCCGCTTATGGCTCCGCTCCCATTACGTGGCGATTAGTAATACGACAAATATTTAAGAAGGCCTAAAACAGCAAAACAATTATATAAGTAAAATACAGAGGTGGTTGTGCATCAAACATTCACATTGAATGAGTACAAAAACACAATACAGACGGCGCCCTTAATAGCTCTGAGCATGAAGTATCTTCAATAATAATAATATCTGGGGTTTAACGTCCCAAAACCACGATATGAGAGACGCCGTAGTGGAGGGCTCCGGAAATTTCGACCATCTGGTGTTCTTTAACGTGCACCTAAATCTAAGTACACGGGCCTCAACCATTTCGCCTCCATCGAAATGGGACCGCCGCGGCCGGGATCGAACCCGCGACCTTCGGGTCAGCAGCCGAGCACCGTAGCCGCTATACCACCGCGGCGGACTGCACGAAGTATCTTCAACTTACTTGTTGAGACGATAGAAAATTCAGTGCCTATGGAAAATTGCATGAAACGACTCGTATGGATGCTCATGAGTAAAACGGAGCATTCAGTAAAACAACGTTTCTCGAATCCCCTTCCTAGCATCTTTAAGATGGCTCCTAATGATTTCCATTATTATAATGCAAACTCAATTTCGCGATTTTCTTAAGCGGTAAGCAGAATATTTTGTGCTGTATTGGCCGCGAGGAGTAACGGAGTCGCCCTCTATCGGACGCGCCTCGATTGCGTGCTAGATAGGATACCGCTGGCGCGCTCCCCATAGGTTTTGCTGTCGGCGCTCTACAAAAACACCTCACGGAAGCCCTCCAGGGCATTTCTGTAAGTACTTTCGAAAGGAACTGTGTTCTTTACTGTCAAAATAATCATTTTCGACGAACTGAAAGCACAAGATAGTCTACAGTCGCTGTCTCTCTGCAGAAAACCGAGCACCCGCTTCACACAGTCACTGCGTTGGAGAGTCCTGAGCCGACTTCTTGCATGAAAGGTAGTCACTCGCTGAGTGCAAAATATGTGAAATATCTCGTTATAGTAGACTGCCTGTATAACCAAATGGAGCATAATTCGCAACTTTCAGCAACTATAGGGGGCGCCACAAGAAATCCAATATGGCTGTCTATGCGGTGATCACCCGTACACACGGAGCGATCACCGCATGTGTTGTCGCTGGTTGCTGGCGCTTGCCGGCTAGGATAATTTTCCACCGCATTGAACTTCCTATGCATGGAGTGGCTCACGCTTGAGAGCATAAACTGCGAGACACACGGCACGATTTTGCATCCGATTTGACGTCCTACGCGCTTGTGTAGCAGCCGGAATGGTGATGTTTCACCGTCGGGGTCGCCGGATCGGGCGTCCGGCGTGCGTTAAACTCGGCAGATTTTTCTCATCCGCCCGGTCCGGCGATCGCACGGCCGTATAGCCGTAGTGGCAGCAGCACGGGAGACAGGCAACGTCGTGCCGCTGCTCGGTTTCTTACCGCTCCCATCATCATGTCTGAGGATGCCGAAGTATTTGCCGGTATCGCCGCTATCGGTGGCATGAAAGGATGTGCTGCAATTATTTTGTCACGCAAACTAATTCGTCATTCAATACTGCGGTACTTCCAGTGTGGCACTAATAAAAAAAAAGCACCGGCGTCCACACCACTCGCGAGATCGGGAACCACGATGCGAAGGCACCTGCGATGCATTCGCAGATAAGCAGTGACACTGCAGGCCGTCTTACTTAACCGGCTTGCTTCGCTTCCACCTTTGCTCTTAATATTGAGGGTGTCGAGAAAACGAATTGCGTATGTCGACGCCCGACATAAGAATACAATATCAATCGCGCTAGCAAAATTTGCTCACTCTACGGCGTGCTCGCGCTCGATCGCGGACGGCAGCGGCGTCTGCCTAGCCGCCGCTCGCAGGTGTCAGTTGTGGCAGGCTGTTTTGATGTGGCTTTCGCTCGCGAGCAATAGTTTTATTGACCGTCGTCTTCTAAATTAAGCAAAAAAAAAAAAAAGAGCACTCGCCTGCTGTCTCCAAGGACCGTGGTAGCGCAGTACGTAAGGTGTTGCGATGCATGTTCACGCGGATTCGATTCCCGGCCACAGCGACCGCATTTCGATGGAGGAAAAATGCAAAAGATGGCCTGCGTGCTTAGATTTAGGAGCACATTAAAGAACCCCAGGTGGTCGAAATTCATCCGGAGCTCCTCACTACAGCGCGTCCCATAATCGTATCGTGGTATTGGCACGTAATATCCGAGGAATTCAGTTGTGTCCCAAAATTCAGCCGATTTGAGAAGCACGATGGAAACCATCATTTTCTCGTATGACAAGCTTCCCGATGCGCACGTGGATATCCCATTGTCTTTTCTGCCGCCGGTCCAAGGGGAAACCAGCCACGTTTACGACGCCTTTCACAGTATACGGTTTGAGCATTTTGGCACGCAGTACACGCGATTTCTCTTGTGCTGTTTATCCATTACTGAACCGCAAAGCTTCCACAATGTTGCACCAACAAAATCCATCGTAATTAACTGGCCACACGCACAACAAGTTGCAGGACACACCGACGACGAAGCACAGCCCGCACGTTGTCGCCAGGCAAGTTTTCGTTCTATCACCGGAACGCGGCTTTCACCGGTTGCCGCGTGGCGGCGCCACCATAGCTGAAAGTTGCGAATAGAAAGAAGCCTCAAGCCAGCGATCGCACGGGTTCGCGACGACTGACGTTGCCTCTGCATGTATGAGCGTCTGCATGTATGTTCGTACTGATGGTTTCGCTTTCGCTACGAGCGCGTTTTGGCACCGCGCTGTGAACTTTAGGCCGCAAAATATGAGAAATTGTGAGTACACAAACAACTACTGTTCCGCGGATGCTATCAGAGCAGTTCAAAAAACAGTTTCGTTACAACTACGGCTTCGGTGCGCATGGCAACTTCGTGATGTGCCGTCGCGACGTTTCAGTGTTTTTTTTTTTCGTCTAAATTTGTGTACGTTTTAATGTCATTTGACAAGTTGTCTCGCACTGCTTATTGATCGGTCTTCTCAGCGGGCAAATGCCGCTGCTTCTGTTTCTTTATTCAGTGCATTCGTTTCGTTTGGTGCTGTTATGATCGGCCTGCCTGGCTTGGCGCCGCTTTGACGCATGAGACGTTGCGGCTAAGACTACCCTGATTTCTTCTGGGTCAGCGGTTCCAGAGATGCACCAAGAGCGGCGACAACACGAAAGTCGTTCGTCTAATTATCTCAGGTTGTCTGCGCCCCTCGTAAAACCCTTTGGGCACGCCTGACCGACTGACGGATTAGGAAGAGTTGTTGGCCGTCGAGGCGGCTTGCTTTGTCGTCAAGGTACCCCGGACAAAGGGCCCAGCGTCTGGGAACCGTCTGCGGATGCATTTCCCACGTTCTCCGTGGCGCCTTGGTGCCGCTGTTTCCACAATTCGTGGTCTGCCTGGCGCCGCATACCCATCACTGCAACAGACTACGAAATTGACTTCCACGTAAGACTCAACGTCTTCGTGCAGTGCCGTGTAGTGCGCGGTGGGCAGTGTTTTTCCCTCGCCATGGGACGAACTGGACGTGCCTCTTTCTCCTTTCGTGGGTTGGGAAGGAGGCGGCGTTTCACCTTCCCCTTTTGGGGGCGGAGGTGAAGATGGAAATTTTCATTGGACTGTCCTGGCCTCCATTGTTTTTTCCTACAGGGAACCCTGGGAAGGCCAGGACATAAAATGCGAGCGCCGATGCGCTCCCGACAAGCTCTCACAAATTCTCTCAAGCTCTCACAAGCTCCGAGAAGCTCCCAGAAGCTCGAGAGCTTCTATGATGCTAACCCCATCATGTAGCAACACGCTACCTGTAAATAAATGTAATAAACGTTACTGTTAACAGCTCCGGGCTCCTCTACTCGACATCTCCCCGGGACTCTGGCTGGCTCCGGTCCTCTGGGCAGAACCCTGATTACATCAACTGGATGGCAGCGGTGTGATGCTGCTGACAACTGGAACACATCAACTGGTTAGCAGCAACGGGATGACCCATGCTTGACTCGGGCCTCAACGATATGGTGAGTGCTTGGCTTTCTTTGAGATTTGCCAGGTTTTAGCTTTTGAAGTTTTCTAAATCTGTGTACCGCTACCATACGTCACAGCTATTCACCATTTTAGTTTTCATGTTCTAAAACTGGCAGTGTTTTACCGTGCGTCTAGGCTTCGCTTGTTCGCTACCTAACGTCACGGCGGGTAGAAAGTCCTCACTCGTGAAGACCATGGAGTTGGTAAAGAAGCTAGAGAGACCAGACCTCTTACTACTGTGTGAAGAGCTGGGAATTAAGGTTGGGAGAGAAGAGAGAGAGTCACAGCTGATTAAGGCTATTCAGGAAGGCGGGGCGGAGGATGATGAAATTGAGGAGTGCTGGGAGGAAGTTGAGAAGAACAAAAGATGGGCTGAAAAAGACAGGATAATTGAGAAAAGGCGATTGGCTTTAGCACTTTATCAGTCATCAAGTAACCCGAATAACGAGATAGCACCCTCAGATAAGAAAAAGAAAGGCAGTCCTGCTAAGTCCACGTCTACAGTGAGCCACTCAGAAGATCTAAAGAAAGAAAAGGCGTTTAAGGCTAGGAAGCCGGTTGTATGCCACCGTTGCAAAGAGCTAGGCCACTTCGCAATCGGCTGCCGCAAGCCTAGGAATGTTCTCTGTTTTGGGGACAGCAGCGACAATGATCTGGAACAATTGAAACCCCACATTCAGGAATTCGTTGAGGAAAACGTACCGCGGGACTCTGCCGCAAAGTTTGATAGTGTACATCCGTACTCTTTGACAAATGAGGTGACCACAGGGGAACGCCCGTGTGCATGGCAAGTAGTTGAAAATGAAAGTGTGTGTTTGCCATTAGCCCGCGTTGAGAGTGAGGGACCGTTCAGACTGCTCGCCATGGAAACATTGGTGTCCCAAAACCTGCCCGAGCATTATCCCTCCCAGAATGACGTGGATATGCTTTCGAAAGGCTTTTGTTTTGGTGACGAATCGGCGGCAGCTATGACGGATCCGATGGCCTGTGAGTCTGCTCATGAGGTTCCGGAAGCAGAAAGCGCTAATGAAGCAGACTGTAAAAGTTCAGATGAGGAGGCGCTTAGCTTACCACGAGAGGGAGAGGCGATCAACATAGCGCGAGGTGATGAAGCGCTTAGATTAGCGCGAGGTGATGACTCTCATCAAGGAGAGACATCTGATGGCGAGCCGGCTGGTTTAGCAAGTGTCGATTGTAGCGTTGTTTCTGAAGTGCAGACTGCTAGAAATAACGCCGAGGATAAGCCAGTTGAGCCGCCTGGAGTTTTGAGCAATGTACTTCCGAGTATTAGTGCCGAGTCGGTGAGCGTTCCGTGCCGCCCCGAAAGAAAAAGGCGCCAGCGAAAACTTCGGGGAAAGGGGAAAGGTCCAAGTTGCCTCGAGCGGAGGCTGGAAACCCCGAAAAGGTTCTCTAAAAGTCAAAAGTTGCGGGTCTCGCACAAATTGAGATTAGGCATAAAGCGTGTCGCGAGGGCCAGGAAAAAGAGACGCCGATGTGGTCGCCTGGTTTCTTCATCTTTGGTGAAGGCTAAACGGTGGAGCAAGGCGAGGTGGTGCGTACGCGACTGTAACGACAAAGGTCCTCCCCCAAGTTTGCGAGAGGGTGACCGCTGCTCTGGGAGGCCCACAGTGAGTAAGCGTCCGGGTGCCTCTTTGTCGGAGTTCGGGGCCCGTGGAACAAAGGTCACCGCCACTGTGTGCTTCGGACAGGTTGGCTTTTTGTCCCTCCGTCGCGATCTGGCCCATCGATAACTGTGGTATGCGCGTCCCCCCAGAGCACGTCTGAAAGGGTGCCGCATTAAATTACGCAGTGTCACGAAGGATAGTAAGAATTTGTCTTGTATCCAGTTTTATTATTGTTTTGTTTAGCTGTCTAACGTTTGCATGTCTGCCGATGAGCAAGGACTGTGTCGATTTTTGAAAGTTTTATTTTCCTCCTCATCTTAACTGCAGACATTGAGATATTTGGTAAACTGCTTGTTTGCTTACATTTTGCAAAAGCTAGCACCCGAGTAGAGGGTTTTGCGCTGATGTTAACAGAGAAGTAGGCTGAAGGTAAAAGCCTCTGTTTAAACCTTCTGTTCTTGCAGTGAAGTGTAGGTTTTTGCTTTTGTTGATTTATTTTATACGCATAATGTTCGGACAGTGTAAGGCTACCAAGAATTTCTCTTGTATCCAGTTTTGAATTGTTTTGCTTTTAATGTTCGCGTGTCTGCAGATGAGCAAGGAATATGTCGATTTTTGTAACTTTTATTTTCTTCCTCATAATAACTGCAGACATTAAGATACTTGTTGAACTGAGTGTTTGCTTACATTTAGCGAAACCTAACACCCGAGTAGAGGGTTTTGCGCAAGTTGATTTTTAACAGAGAAGTAGGCTGAGGGTAAAAGCCTCTGTATAAACCTTGTGTAAATTGCAGCACACTTGTTAGTATGCGCATCAGTGTAGTGTAGGTTTTTTGTTTCTCTGTTTGTTTTATTTTCATACGCGCAAGTTTGATTTTGAGTTTTACTTATACTGTGAGAGGCGTAATTCATTAACTACCTCCTTTCGTTTTGTTTCGCCCGTAGCACCTGCGTGCCTTGAACGCTGTGAATCTCTCTGGGAGAGAGAGAAGAGGGAGAAAGGAAAGACAGGGAGGTTAACCAGAAGCAGTCTCCGGTTTGCTACCCTGCACGTGGGAAGGGGAAAGGGGATGTAAAAGAATGAAAGAGAAGAAGAAGAGTTTGTGACGACAGCACGCGACAAAATACAACAAAACAAAACAAAACGAAGTCATAACCGCAGTCCAAGTACTACACAGCACCATTTTCTTCCAGCAGTCACAGTTTGACATTGAGTCCGGTTGCGTGGAGAAACCGCAACAACGCCATCAGAGCGGCTCGTGCTGAAGACAGGGTAGGCCAGGGCCCTAGGATTTTGTTCTCCGTGAGAGGGCGGTTGTCCAGCTGGCCTAGTGCGGCTGAGAGGGCCGCTCTTTCGGAGCTGAAGCGGGTGCACTCACAGAGAAGGTGCGCGACTGTTTCGCTGCACCCGCAGACTTCACACGACGGGCTCTCAGCCATTCCAATAATATACGAATAGGCATTTGAGAAGGCCACTCCAAGCCATAGACGGACCAGCAGGGTAGAGTCACGTCGTGATAAGGTGGACGGGATGCGTAATTCAAGATCAGGGTCCAAGGCATGCAGCCGTGCACTTGTAAATGTAGATGATGACTTCCACAAGTCCAACGTTATGCGACGAGCTAGCATACGAAGTTCTCTTGCGGCGTCCGATCTTGACAGGGGAATGATGACACTGCTGACACCGTCATGAGCGGATCGGGCAGCTGCATCCGCTTGGTCATTTCCCTGAATGCCGCAGTGACTAGGCAGCCACTGGAATATTACTCGGTGCCCTTTTTCTATTGCTTCATGGTGGATTTGCCTGATTTCCGCGACGAGCTGCTCATGTGAGCCATGACGTAAAGCGGAGGGTAGACTTTGGAGGGCTGCTTTGCTATCGCAGAAGATAGACCACGAATTAGGTGTCTGCTCCATGACAAATTGAAGAGCAGCACGGAGCGCTACTAGTTCAGCAGCCGTAGTTGAGGTTGCGTGAAACATTTTGAGCTGTATTGTGGTAGCTCTTGCTGGAATTATTACGGCCTATTACGGCCTCGCCTATATGGTGCCTACATCGACCCGAAGTGCGCCTTACCATACCAGGAATTACGATGAAAAGAAGAATGTCATCGGTTGCCCTTAAACAGGCTGCACTACTGTATTTACATGAGGTGTACATTACTCACACCCATATTTACACTGATGGTTCAGTTATGACTACAAGCTCAACCGCCGCCGTAATCTCTCTGGGAAATGATACAAAACGTTAGGCTGTTGATTTGCTTCGCACGTAGTAGGTCTGAGTTTGTTATGGCTTCGTTATCTGATTCTTGATTTTCACGAGTGAGCGCACCAATTGTAAATTTCTAGGGAGTTTTACCAAAACTGTAACCTGGCATTTCTCGAGGTCAGTTGAGTGCTCTATGTTTGTTGTGCCTCGGGTCTTGCGTGGTTCGTTTCTGGCGTTTGCTGGCCATGGCTCAGGTCCAGAGATTGGTGCAGCCTGCGTCAACATCTACAAGGGAGCAGATCTACGGTTTCTGCGGAGTGCTTTGGTGCTGCAACCCCTTCGAGACCTCCTGTGACGGTGGACGGGCTGTTATGATCGGCCTGCCTGGCTTGGCGCCGCTTTGACGCATGAGACGTTGCGGCTAAGACTACCCTGATTTCTTCTGGGTCAGCGGTTCCAGAGATGCACCAAGAGCGGCGACAACACGAAAGTCGTTCGTCTAATTATCTCAGGTTGTCTGCGCCCCTCGTAAAACCCTTTGGGCACGCCTGACCGACTGACGGATTAGGAAGAGTTTTTGGCCGTCGAGGCGGCTTGCTTTGTCGTCAAGGTGCCCCGGACAAAGGGCCCAGCGTCTGGGAACCGTCTGCGGATGCATTTCCCACGTTCTCCGTGGCGCCTTGGTGCCGCTGTTTCCACAATTCGTGGTCTGCCTGGCGCCGCATACCCATCACTGCAACAGACTACGAAATTGACTTCCACGTAAGACTCAACGTCTTCGTGCTGTGCCGTGTAGTGCGCGGTGGGCAGTGTTTTTCCCTCGCCGTGGGACGAACTGGACGTGCCTCTTTCTCCTTTCGTGGGTTGGGAAGGAGGCGGCGTTTCACCTTCCCCTTTTGGGAGCGGAGGTGAAGATGGAAATTTTCATTGGACTGTCCTGGCCTCCATTGTTTTTCCTACAGGGAACCCTGGGAAGGCCAGGACATAAAATGCGAGCGCCGATGCGCTCCCGACAAGCTCTCACAAGTTCTCTCAAGCTCTCACAAGCTCCGAGAAGCTCCCAGAAGCTCGAGAGCTTCCATGATGCTAACCCCATCATGTAGCAACACGCTACCTGTAAATAAATGTAATAAACGTTACTGTTAACAGCTCCGGGCTCCTCTCCTCGACATCTCCCCGGGACTCTGGCTGGCTCCGGTCCTCTGGGCAGAACCCTGATCACATCAGTGCTCACACAAAACGTGAGCAAATGCGACGCCTTTTTTAATGCTCCTTAATTATCGATCCCTTTGCATTCCAGTGTACTTGCCGCTCTCTGTCATCAACGAATTCATAGACCAAAGCTTCACCAGTTCGAGATTGCAGGTGGAAGGAGAAGCAGTCTACGAGTCCGAGCATGTAGTAGCATGCAACGCCAAGGAAAATAAAGAAAATACAGTAACGTTCGCCGGACTTGTTCTGCAAACGTCGGCTGTGAACTAGGACCCACGTGAACTTGAAATAGCGGTGAAGAAAATAGAAGTTATTGCAGCAACCAGCAGCCGCAAAACAGGATAATAATTATTTGGCGAGTACCCCAGCAATTTTGGCAGAGGTGTCGTGTCTAACGCCAACAGGGTGGTATCTTTCCCACTGTAGTGAAGAGAGGACGACGAAGAAACACACGAGCAAGCTAGCAAGCAAGCAAGCCGCAGTGTCAAGAGTAGCAGGGGACTCCAGCTCGCGCTTGCCCGGATTTTGGCTGCTTGACGCCCGCCGCTCTCCGACGCCCTACTCTAGACGCTTGTTGACATTCCCTGAAGACGCGTCAATAAACCACGTCACATTTGGTGGAGGTACGTGGATTCCCAGTACCAACCTGGACCTTCGCTCCCGGAAACTCCCCCCGGTTCGTGACCACATCGCCACCATGGCCGAGGAGACCCCTCTCCAGTCGGGACCTTCGGCAGTCCACGTCACCTGCGGCGCCGTGTTCCGCCAGCGAGATCCACCCATCTTTACCGGCTCAGGTGACTCGGACGTGGAAGAATGGCTCTCGAAATACGAACGTGTGAGTGCCAGCAACAAATGGGACGACCAAATGAAGCTTGGTTACGTCCAGTTCTACCTTGCGGACATCGCCCAGCTGTGGTATAACAACCACGAGAGCGACATTCCCACTTGGTCCGTCTTTAAGACTTCCATTACGGACGTTTTCGGTCGGCCATCGGCTCGCAAGCTTCGGGCAGAGCAGCGCTTGCGTCAACGCGCGCAGCAACCCGGCGAGAACTTCACGGGCTACATTGAGGATGTGCTGAACCTCTGCAACCGCGTGAACTCTACCATGACCGAAGAGGATAAGATCAAGCACATCCTGAAGGGCATCGAGGACGATGCTTTTCAGATGCTCCTCGCAAGGAATCCCACCACAGTCGCTGCACTCGTCTCCTTGTGTCAGAGCTTTGACGAGTTGCGTCGGCAGCGCTTGATCGCGCGCCAAGCCCTCACGACGACCGACACGCTATCGAGCTTGCACGTTACTGCTCGCCCTGCCGATCAGCAGCCGCTGCTATCCACCATCAAGGAGTTTATCCGCGAAGAGGTAGCGCGTCAGCTTTTACTACTACCTCTCACGAACGAGCCAGTGCAGACTTTGGCCCCTGACCTTCAACACGTCATTCGGACCCAAATTGCTGAGCACCTACCACCATCTATACCCCAACAACCACTCGTCACTGCGCCGCTCACTTACGCAGCTGTCGCTGCTCGGCCCCCTCAGCAGCCTATGCCGTATACCCGACCTGCGATGCCAACCCCTGCGATGCCAACCCCTGCGTTGCCAACTCCTGCGATGCCGACCCCTGCCTCGCCGCTGACCACGACTTCGTCGCTGCTTCACTACGCGGGGCACTCGCCTTCGTTTTTCCGCCGTCAAGACGTGTGGCGAACGCCGGACAACAGGCCCATCTGCTTCGCCTGCGGTGTCGCTGGACACGTCGCTCGCCACTGCCGCCGTTGCCCACCTTCTTTCTTCGACACCGTGGCCACACCTGATCCTTCGTCGTCACGCACACCACCTAGGTACGCCGCTGATAATCGACCATCCTTCTCCAATCGTCGATCACCATCTCCTCGACGACGCTCTCTGTCACCCATGCGTCGTCGCTCAGCTACAGAGGAGGGAAACTGATTGCTGCAGTTCCGGAGGCAAGAGCTGCATGCAAGTCGAACTGCCCAAGGCCTCCATGTGTTTCGCCGCCAAATGTTATAGACGTCGATGTCGAAGGAACCGCCGCCGTTGCGCTTATTGACACAGGGGCCGCCGTTTCCGTCATCTCTGAGACACTGTGCCGCAAGATAAAGAAGTTGACGACGTCGCTATCAGGACTAATGCTCCGTACTGCCAGCCCACAGTGCATTGCGCCGTCAGCTGTCTGCACTGTGCGAGTCACCATACAAGGTGCACTTTACGTGATCGAGTTCTTTGTGCTACCGTCCTGCTCCCACGACATTATTCTCGGTTGGGACTTCCTATCGAGTCATAGCGCCATCATAGACTGTTCTCGTGCAGAAGTAGCTCTTATGCCGCTGCAGACCTCTCTTTCGTCGGACCCTCCCCACAAACTAGTCGTCGCTGAGGACACAGATATACCCCCAAACACGTGGACCCTTGTAGCACTGACCTGTACGACCGCACCAGACGGAACAGCACTCTTTGCCCCGTCGGACGTATTTCTACGTCGTCGCGGCTTACGACTGCCCTTTGCAGTACTATCGATTAATTCTGGCGCTACGATAATGCTCGTTGCCAACTCGCTGACGTCCGCCGTTACCTTGCTTCGCGGGGAATCTTTGGGGCACGTACAAGACGTCGACCTCTTGCGTTCCCTGGACTTCTCTGAGGACCAACACCACCTTCAGCTGAACGCCATGACGTCACCTGTTCCCAACTCTTCAGCCCCAGATAATTTCCGCCCTTCAATCGCCGACGATCTACCGCCATCGCATCGCAGCCAACTCCTCGCCCTTCTGCAAGACTTCCGCTCGTCCTTCGATTGTGCCCAGCCAACCTTGGGCCGCACGACGAGCGTCACACACCACATCGACACCGGTTCACATGCTCCCTTACGCCAACGACCCTATCGAGTTTCCGCGGCAGAACGGCAAATTATCAACGAACAAGTCGACGACATGCTTAAACGCGCAGTGATACAGCCGTCCCAGAGCCCCTGGTCCTCTCCTGTCGTACTTGTGCGCAAGAAGGATGGATCAATAAGGTTCTGCGTTGACTATCGCCGCCTCAATAAGATTACTCGAAAGGATGTGTACCCGTTGCCACGCATCGATGACGCTCTCGATTGCTTACAAGGGGCAGAATATTTCTCGTCTTTAGATCTACGCTCGGGTTATTGGCAAGTACCGATGGATGTCACCGATCGTGCGAAGACTGCTTTCGTCACTCCTGATGGACTCTACGAGTTTAACGTCATGCCGTTCGGATTGTGCAACGCCCCCGCTACCTTCGAACGATGATGGACAACATCCTTCGCGGCTACAAGTGGAACACCTGCCTTTGCTACCTCGACGACATCGTAGTCTTTTCTAGGGATTTCCCTACTCACCTTGTCCGCCTGCGTGAGATTTTGACGTGCCTCACCTCAGCTGGTCTTCAACTCAACATCAAAAAGTGTCATTTTGCGGCGCGCCAGTTGACGATACTGGGTCACGTCGTCTGCAAGGAAGGCGTTCTTCCGGACCCAGCGAAACTCCGGGCCGTTGCCGAATACCCCAAGCCCACTTGCATGAAGACGCTTCGAAGTTTCATTGGGCTGTGTTCCTATTTTCGCCGATTTGTCCGCGACTTTGCTTCCATCATCGCCCCTCTTACCAATCTTTTGACAACTTCTAATGGCCTGTCTGCTTGGTCAAGAGAGTGCGACACATCTTTCGAAACGCTACGGCGCTTACTGACATCGCCTCCAATACTTCGGCACTTTGACCCTGATGCGCCAACGGAAATCCATACTGACGCCAGCGGCGTCGGCCTTGGTGCAGTACTGGCTCAAAAGAAACCGGGATACGAAGAATACGTCGTCGCTTACGCGAGTCGAACTCTCAAGAAAGCTGAGTGCAATTATTCGGTTACTGAGAAGGAATGCCTTGCCATAATTTGGGCTTTGGCTAAGTTTCGCCCGTACCTCTATGGCCGCCCTTTCGACGTCGTCACGGACCACCATGCTCTATGTTGGCTCTCATCGCTGAAAGATCCGTCGGGACGCCTCGGTCGTTGGGCGCTTCGGCTGCAAGAGTACGACATTCGTGTTGTGTACCGATCGGGCCGCAAGCACTCTGATGCTGATGCGCTCTCCCGCTCACCGCTAGCGTCCGACACAGCTTCCCCATCAGCTTCCTTGTCGCCAATCGACGTCGCAGACATGTCGTTGGAGCAACGCAAGGATGCGTGGGTTTGCCACATGCTCGACTTTCTGGCTGATCCATCAGCTTACCCCGCTTCAAGAACTCTTCGTCGCCAAGCGCCCCATTTCGCTATTCGAGATGGTCTCCTCTATCGGCGGAATTACGCGTCTGATGGTCGGAGGTGGCTCCTTGTGATACCTCGCCACATGCGCATGGAAATGTGCGCTGCTTTTCACACCGACCCGCAAAGCGCTCACGCCGGCGTTCTCAAGACCTACAACCGCCTGCGTCAGCGATACTATTGGCGCGGACTGTATTCATTTGTGTGCAAGTATGTCCGCACTTGTACCGCCTGTCAGCGACGAAAGGCTCCACCCCAACGACCAGCCGGTACACTTCAGCCTCTCCCGTGCCCGGCGCGTCCGTTTGACCGCGTCGGTATTGATTTATACGGCCCGCTTCCCTCGACCACTTCTGGGAACAGATGGATTATTGTCGGCGTAGACCACCTCACGCGTTACGCAGAGACTGCAGCTTTGGCCACAGCAACAGCCACAGAAGTTGCGTTTTTCATTCTACGCAACTTCGTCCTGCGCCACGGCGCCCCGCGCGAACTTTTGAGCGACAGAGGACGTGTTTTCCTGTCCGAAGCTATTGAAGCATTGCTCGTTCAGTGCAATATCGTTCACCGCATGACGACCGCATATCATCCACAAACCAATGGCCTAACCGAAAGATTTAATCGCACTCTCGGGGATATGCTGACGATGTACACCGCATCCGACCAGACCAACTGGGACACCGTTCTTCCTTTCGTGACATACGCGTACAACACTGCTACGCAAGCCACCACAGGATTCTCACCGTTCTTTCTTTTATACGGACGAGAGCCATCATGCATGCTGGACACCATGCTTCCTTACACACCGGACGCATGTGAGTACAGCCCAATTTCCGAGTTTGCCAGGTACGCAGAAGATTGCCGACAGTTGGCCCGTTCATTTACGACAGAAGACCAAGGTCGCCAGAAGCTTAGGCGCGACGACGACGGACCTCTTGCTGCTTTCAAGACAGGTGCTCTCGTCTGGCTTTGGGTACCGCCGAACACTCCTGGACTTTCCTCCAAGTTACTAGCCCGATACCACGGCCCCTACCGCATTCTTGCTCAGACTTCTCTTGTCAATTACGAGGTCGAGCCCTTGACACCATCTGACGACTTGCGCCGTCGCGGCCGAGAAATCGTCCACGTGTCTCGGATCAAGCCATATTATGACCCCGCTATCTTGTCAACGCCTTAAGTCGCCAGGATGGCTCCGCTATTCCCCGGGGGCCAATGTAGTGAAGAGAGTACGACGAAGAAACACACGAGCAAGCTAGCAAGCAAGCAAGCCGCAGTGTCAAGAGTAGCAGGGGACTCCAGCTCGCGCTTGCCCGGATTTTGGCTGCTTGACGCCCGCCGCTCTCCGACGCCCTACTCTAGACGCTTGTTGACATTCCCTGAAGACGCGTCAATAAACCACGTCACACCACGTAAATAACTGCGGCTCCAAGAAAATACGTGGGGTGTGAGAGGCCCAACGTGAGTTTGAGAGTGGCACAAATAAATTTGTGCTTTTTTAGCACATCGTGTTTGCCTCAGGGGAACGGAAGCTCGACTGAAAAAATGTTATTGCCAACATAAATGCAGCACATAGCCGCAGCATTTGACTCTCGCTAGTCCACCAGCAAAAGTCGCGTAGCTTATGAAGGCGAAAGCCCTAGATGCCTCATCAAATAGGAAGATTGCCCGTCGGCGTACCGCGTTGGCGGCGTCAACACGAGTGATGCAAAAAATAACCGTCACGTGACTGTGTCACCATATGACGTCATCATGACGTCATATATCTCCAAATATGTAGCGTCATTATGACGTCACATAACATGACGTCCCATGGTGACGTATTCACACGTCATGGTCGCTTTGCATTGCCTCCGTGATCGGTCACGGAGACCGTGCAAAACCGCGTTATGTGCAGAACGCTTTTGGGGGGGGGGGGCGGGAGAATCAATACATCGACTGACAAGAAGAAGATGGGTTTCGCCTTCTAGTCATCTTTGGCGAATGCATAAGGGACCCTGTGATATTTTAATTCAACGTATCTAAACAATGACTTGCGCATCTGCAGCCGATTTTGTGGACGCTGAACACGGGGCGACGATCAAGAGGTCGCACGGGAGGGTTCTTAGATGGCTTCGCACGTGGTAATAGGTAGCGCCTTTTCCGTCGTGTGGCAGATAAGCATTATTTGCCGGCGGGAAGCGCGCGCAAGCCTTCGTCTCAGTGCGCGCTGTCTGCTACTCACCGAACATCGCAGGCCCGACGCAATAACGAAAATCTTCGTCGCGGAAGTGCTTGTTGCACACAATACTCGTAGCTTTATCCTTCACGCAGTTTCTTGTACCGCAGGTACCGGTGCAGGCTGACACTGGGCTCCGTTGCGTAAGCGCGGCACTGCGGCACCGAGCGGTACAGCCCCATGTTCGTCGCCTTCGGAGGCAGCCACTCTATTACAATGGTTTCAATTGAGTAGAAAATGAGAGAAAACTTCCGTATATGAACAGACCGCAGTGCATGTGGGACTTGAAACTCGTTTTCAAAGCACGCGACAGTGCTCCACAAGCAGCCGACGCGGCCGCTGAGACCACATGATGCTGCCAAGCACGTCACGCCGACGGTGGCGCCGGCGTTTCCAGTGGTGGGCCTCGAGGCCAATACTCAAAGGAAGCCCACATAATAATACATTTGTTTTCAAAATCGCCTTGGCAACGCATAAAAGTGTAAAGAGTAGTAGAAATAAAGCAGACAGTTAGAAGAATAAAGCAGAAATCTTATTTTGCGAGCGCGTTACAAAAGACATAGCGCAGTGACCAGACCGGTAAAACAGTGCAAAGGCCTATGTGCTAAGAAAGCACTTGCGCTAATAATCAAAATATGATCTCATAAGTTCTTTGAATAAATGTAGATGGAAGTGAAAAATACGGTACGCCAAGTTATTTTCTGTTAGTTAAACGCTTGCTCTATTAATCTAGCATCAGTACCAGTGGTGCTAAAGTTGTTAGAATTTTATTTGCATATAAGTTAATTTATTGCATGCAAGTCAAACTTACATCGACAAGTTTCTTCAAATCGCTGATATGTGAAATCCACGCGACGCAAAGCAACCCCATTCTTGCACGCATCACATTTCGTTACGGAGCAAGACTCAAGAGAATCTTCAATAACGACACTGTAACAGCATCAGAATTTGCGCGATAGACGCCGCACGCAGTGGAGTACGCAGCGCAGGACAGTGGCTAAGAGCAAGTGTCGCGGCATTGGCGCAACTAAAAAGAAAAGAAATCGAGAAAGCAAAAGGTACGTGGGCTGGGTGTAGACATCCGCGTGCTTGTCTTCCTGATCGTCTACCCTCACTCGATGACTCTGGCGAAAAAATAAAATAACGTCACTGCCCTTAGACTTATCCAGATGGCTTAGTGGCACCAGCACCGGCTTGAGAAGCGGAGCTTGGCCAGCGATTATTGTTTCGCACGGTTGTGTTGCGATAGAAGTATCTTGTATCTTAAGATACACGATACATTATCGAATGTATCGGAAATACAGATACAGATACTCGTCTTTCGAGACGTATCGCGATACAGATACAAGATACCCATAGGGTATCTAAGATAGTATCTAAGATACATGTATCTTCGATACTGCCCAGCACTGCTTGGTAGGAAAGTGGCCAGCGCCGAGTTTTCAAGAAAGGAAACGCAAGTAAGCCAGATTACGATTATCGTTGTGGGACAAAAAGGCGCCCTTTTTACCCGATCTTTTCTGTGAGTGATAAGAGCAGGGTTGCCATTGGGTATATTTGAAAAGAAGGCAAAACTCAAGCTTAAAGTAGCCAAGGTAGCCATGCCATTTAATTTTAGTGCCATTTTACTAGCCAAATATAAATAAAGAACGATATTATGAATAGATTTATTATTATTCAAGAGTAAATAATGTTATTTTGAATAAGCGATAACGGAGAATAACGAGCACAATATTTTCCCATCTTGCTTGGTCTCCAATCAAGTTGCAAATTAATAAATTACCATAATTTTAGTGCGCCTGCATTCAGATTGTCTTCGATAGATAGAGTTCTTGCCAAAGTATACATTTCTGGCCAACAACTCAAAAGAAACATTAAACGTTGACGCTGTTTTTCCTTGAAGCCGCAGACCGAAATTGGAGCAGCGAAATCTGGTCAGAGATGATCAGTCCAGCGTCATTTGTTGCGGATATGTCTTTCACGCTCTCTGCTTCAGTATTAGAATCTGGTGTCAGCAGTACATGCACTATACCCACACGTTTCCTTACATTCGCGCGTCACTACGTCTTCGCAGTCGCGCCGCGTGTTGGGTGTCTCGATGCACAGAGCTCGCTGGCGTGGGGAGGACACGAGCGTGCATAGGCCAACACGAGAGACAAGCTTGCAGACAATGGTTATTCTGTAGACTTGCTTGCTATTTTCACTGCAAGTAATCAGAAAAATGTCTAGTAAATTCACCAAAATGTGAGCTCGAAGTAGCCAGAAAGTAGCCATGGAGACAACCTGAAATTTCTGTCGCCAGACAGGGTCGTAAAGTAGTTAATTTGGCACAAAGTAGCCACCAACGGCAACCCTGCCTAGAAACACTGTGTAGTTATCGCATGTGGAAAGTGCGCAGTCGTGGCATTCACCAGAAAGCCAATATCCGTTTATGGCATATCAATTAACGGACAATTTGTGTCATCCAGCAGGGGTCACAGGTTCATGGGAGTCATAATCGACATAGACCTGTCTGGGACTACACACGTAAACTACGTGAAAAAGCGGCTGACTGCTTTTGTCGCTTGTTCAGGTTCCTGGCAGGAAAAACTTGGGGAGTATCCATAGTCTATGTTACAGCTGTACAGTATATTGTTTATTACATTCCTGTGGCACAGCCTACCTGCAATATCCAATACTTGCAGAACTCACCTGCGTACGATCCAAAGCATTCAAGCCCAGGCACTTAGAATTTAGGGTATGCCTTGATTTACTACGCTGCGCGTCAACGGTTGAAGGCATTGCCATTGATCAGGACTACTCGATCACGACGCACATCACCGTTGAGACGATGCGTACTTACCTCAGGCAATATGCCAGAAACTAGGGGTGTGCGAATATTCGAAAGTTTCGAATATTCGTCGAATATTACATTCGATATATTCGTATTCGATTCGAAAATCGTGTATTCGAAAAGTTTCGATTATTCGATAACTTCGAATATTTGAAAAATTCGAATATGCGATTCGATTATCATGCATCAAATAACTCGTCTTCCACATTTCTGCTGCGTTCGTATAGCTAAAAACGTTGCCGAGAGGAGCGATAAACATCGTAAGTACACGGAGGCACGATATCTGCCTGCGACGAGCGCCCCAATACGTATGATTTATTGCTGGTGCATCTCCGACGTGCAGCGCTGTTGGCGATCATGTAACCGTACATTTTCAATATTATGCGGCCGTAACGTGCCGCACTACCATTCGTTCACTATGCGGGACCACTTCTGAAGAAAGACAGTGACCCATGCGACTGGTGGCGGACTTAGGCACCTTCAGATACCCCAGTCTGGCAAAGCTTTGCCCCACGTACCTCCCTATACCAGCCACTTCTGTTCCAAGCGAGCGTGCCTTTTCAGTGGAAGGGGGGGGGGTTGTCTCTGTTAGAAGGGAGCGCCTGCTGCCTGATCATGTGGAGCAACTCATATTTCTTCATGATAACATCTAGTCAATACTTTCATTGTGCCGTGATATTTGCTTGTGTTGTGGTGTGCATTGTGCTAGCCTGGACATTGTGTTTTGGAGATAGCAGTGTATGTTGTGTTGCCAGTCAGGCTGTTAATGTTTTTTTTGTCTTTTTTTTCAAATAGCTACATGTTAAATAAAATATTGTTACTGTGGATGCATTTTTCCTTTGATATTCGATATTCGATTCGATATTCGAAAGTGGATATTCGTATTCGATTCGTATTCGAAAATTTTGACATTCGCACACCCCTACCAGAAACCTTTCCCACCACCTGGCGAGCCTCGCTGCTGAAAGGCCCCGTACGACATCTATTGCAACTGTCTGTGCGCATCGTGCATTGTTCACGTCAGGGTAGCAACA
This sequence comes from Rhipicephalus sanguineus, assembly GCF_013339695.2. Classification (NCBI taxonomy): domain Eukaryota; kingdom Metazoa; phylum Arthropoda; class Arachnida; order Ixodida; family Ixodidae; genus Rhipicephalus; species Rhipicephalus sanguineus. Next base: position 193,941,108 of record NC_051176.1, read on the forward strand.
CAGCTATCGGATCTAGTTGGAATCGGTTCATGCTTATGAAGCGCGAAAAACACGGGGACGAAGCAGAGATACACGGGGACGAAGCAGAGATACACGGGGACGAAGCAGAGCAAGCGCTTGTCCTGTGTGTATCTCTGAGCGTTGACAACTGGGCTAGTTGGTTCCGGTGAATAGTGTGAAACATTCTACTGGCGAACAAAGACATGAACAGGATAGGAAGAGACGCACGACGAGGCAGGATAGGAAGAGACACACAAAACAGGCGTTGTGTGTCTCTTCCTATCCTGTCAATGTCTTTGTTCGCCAGTGGAATGTTTCACAGTGTGTCTCTGCTTCGTCCCCGGGTTTCTCGCGCTTCATAAGCGTCAGAGTACGCGCCTGCGGAGAAACTGGTGTTTCCTCCGTGGTGCTTGTACCTTCCACAAGTACGTCAAACAGTTCCAGGACTGCAGAAGAAAACAGATTTACTTGCCCTGGCACTAAAACCACTCAACCTACTCTTATTCATTATGTTACAGCGCGACAAGAACGAGGAAAAAGCTAAGGCACACATAGGACAGGACTGAGCGCTTTTTTTTTTCTAGTTCTTGTCGCGCTGTGACAATGAGCCAGTGCCAACTAGCCCAGTTCACTGTACTTCTTTTCTTGCACAAAACCTACAGTAACCACGTGCGCATCTACATCACTGGCTGGATGTGTGACAGCGAAGAAACGATAGACCACGTTCTTTGTCGCTGACCTCGCTACAGCTCCCACAGACTGTCGCTAGCTGCTGTGTTGGCCCGCCTTGACGACAGACCCCTATCGGAACAGTCAGTGCTGGAATGCCGACCCGAACTGTCTGCACAGCGAAAATCATTTACGGCCTTACTGAAATTTTTGCGTGCTAGTGGCCTATTGAATAGGCTTTAGTATTCCCGCTCTGCAGCTTCCTTTTGTTTATATCTTTTCTTATCGCGCGCCTGCTCTTCTCTCCGCTGTCCTTTCCATCTTTCTTTCCCTTTCCCCCTCCCCTTAGTGTAGGGTAGCAAACCGGATGCTACAATTCTGGTTAACCTCCCTGCCTTTCTCTCGTTTTATTATCTCTCTCCCTCTCTCTCTCTCTCTCTCTCTCTCTCTCTCTCTACATCACTGGCTCGACCACGGTGTTCAGTTCTGGCGGTGCGGTGGTGATAATAGCACGAGAAATAACACTGCGACTCATGTCACTACGTCTGCGGCGGCATTAGCTACGGCTCTGCGCAGTGCCCTAGATTACGTCGATTCTGAGAGACCTAGCAAATGGGCTGTGTTTTCCGACTCGAAGCCGGCGTTACAGTGTATGCAGTCAGCTCTTCGACGCGGATGCCACGAACAGCTTACGTACGAAATTGTGCAGCTTCACCACTGCGTCAAAGAAAAAGGCCACGAGGTTGATTTTCAGTGGCTACTTGGTCATTGCAGGATCAGTGCCAATGTTCACGCAGACAACGCGGCTCATATACATTCCATCAAGAAGAGGACGCCGTTCCGATTCCTCTTTCAAGGACAGACGCCAATATAATAATAATCCCAAAACCACGGCATGATTATGAGGGACGCCGTAGTGGTGGGCTCAGGAAATTTTGACCATCTAGTGTTCTAAATCTAAGTGCACGGGCCTCTAACGTTTCGCCTCCATCGAAGGACAGACGCTGCAAGACAGCTTCGTCACCTGGCACGTAGTCTCGGTCTGGCGGAGTGGAACAGGTCAAGCATAACACATGCGAGACTCCACCAAATAAACCCTACACTCGAACTCCGGCCTCCATCCGGAATCAGTCCGCGTGAAGCTTCGCTTTGTTGTCTGGCTCAGCAAGAAGTATCGCTTCTTGCTGAACCAGAAAAAAGCCCGAAGAATGCAAGTTTGAAGTCGACCCTCTTCCTCCGTGTCTCAGGCCTATGGCCACAGTTGTTTAAAGCAACAGATGCAATGAGACACTTGTTGTGCAACCTATGCCTCATGAACTCGGAGAAGCTCTCTCTTTATCACTTTTTGTCACAGCATCAGCCTGCGCAGGTTGTTCTTAGGCAACCTGTGCAAATCCAATACGGTTGTTGCCCCGGTCAAAAATGGTGTAAATATGACGCATGAACACTTGTCCCAGAACCCAAACGGTTCCGTCGTACTCCTCAAAGCCACTGTAACAGCGTACCTTGTCAGGGGACTGGACCTATAAAGAGAAATTTTTAAATTAGAACGTATATAGTCATAGTTTCAGCTTACCCAAGAAAAATTAAGTCCTCAATATGAGCGAGGCCTACAATGCACCTTCCTATTCCTTCATTGCGACAGAACTTCGTTACCTGTCTAAAAATTATTACCTATACTACAGATGCACTGAGAAGGTCCACGGGTGGGATCCAGATTTATTCGAGGTAGACACTAGTTGTCTGAGTAAACTACGCTAGCTTTAGTGGCTTTATGCAACATGCTCCAAGATTATTTGGAAAGCGCCTCATAATCATATCGTACTAAAACCAGGGTTATTATTATTATTATTATTATTATTATTATTATTATTATTATTATTATTATTGCAAAATGCAACTGTAAGCAACAGTTTAAAATACTTAGCACATATGCATCTTTTTTTATCATTAAATTTTTTTTGCTTTGGATCTCTTCCCATAACCATGGTCAGCAGTTCTGGTCATGACCATGATCAGAACTGGAGACCACCATGAACCAAATGTGACATGATTGCTCTTGTTTGTTTAATTTCCAGTTTATGTAAGTCTTCTGGTCTCGTTCCCTACTCTGTGGGAGCGTCCCTTTCCTCGAGACTTATTTACAAGAACGTCAACATTGTTAAGGAGAGATATAGTTAGTTTCTTTTATGCAAGGCCTCACACAGCAAAAAAAAAAAAAAATTCTGAGAGTGTTCCCCGTAAAGGCCACCCCATATGCCTCGTACTGTTGCCCTCAGTGACAATGTTTAAAGATACTACTTTCAACACAGTGATAAGACTAATTCCTCCTAATTACCAGAGTGTAACAACCCATTATTCACACCAGAACTGCTAGAATGTCCACTAGAAGTGATGGCCTCATCTAGAGTCCTCTAACGGCCTTCACTCAAGATACTCGTTCCACATAGTCGTAAGTCTCCATTCAGGCCTGCGCCCGACTAGACTCCTGAAGCGCGGCTGTACAATGCATACACCGTGCAATGCAAGAAGATGTGCATAGTCGACCTTTCATAGGCCCCAGACAGCACTCAGTATGTTGCTGCCAGAAAAAATCTGGCTATCCTTAAAGGCAGCATTTTTCCATGCCCCTGAGATAGTTGTCCGACCATGCCTGATGACCTCTGCGCCCCATTGACCCAGACACTGTTCTGGCCTAGGCTGAGGTGGTTCGACAGGCCACGCTTTACAACGTTATCCTGAAAACCATGCGTCTCTCGTTAACAGCTGGCATAAAGAGCTGACGACTAGGATATTGGAGTATGCTTGCGCTGCCTGGTGTCCTTATAAGCAATGCGAAATTAATCTTTTCGAATCCGTTCAAAGGAAGGCAGCTCGTTTCATCTTTCACTGTTACGGCCACGATTTTTTTTTGTTCCACAGCTTTAGTCTCACTGGACTTAACTCCTCTTTCTCAATGTCGTAATAATGAGTTTTTAAGAACAATACGCTGTGATCCATTAACATTACACATTACAACAGCGGACTGTCAAAGACCGTTTTGGAGTTCAGCAAAGAATGATCAACACGGAGCTACCATGAACTAGACACCTATGTCTGCGCGGACTAACATCTTGAAATTTTGCTTCTTCCCTCTGACAACAGAGTGGTGGAACTATACCGCTCGATATATTTTTGTCGATACCTCGCAAAATGCCGCCACCTTATTTATATATTTACTTGCTGTTTACCACTGTTCTGATTTGTTTGCCAATCCAGCATTTTGTTATAATGCTGTGCACATGAAACCAATACCACTCCTGCAATAGCCCTACATGGGCTGCAGTATGTATAAATAAATAAAGTTCACCTCTGCGTGCAAGCCTCTGATATAGTACATATAGTACGTCTTGCGCAGTGTTGATCGCGGTTGGTTCCGACATCCCTTATGTATTGTTTCTTAATTGCCTTTACAGAACAACAGGGAAACTTACCTGCCGAATATAGTCTTTGGCTTCAAATTCAAACTGCCTGCCAGCAATGGTGAAGACAGCCTTGGGCATATTAGGGATATTCTTGCACTTTACACGGTACTGAAAAAAAATCAGTGCAGATTTATCTTTCCCATTATTATGCTGATGACATTTAGAGCTAATGCTTCAAATATAAACCAGGAAGTGTTGCCCATATTGCTGTCCATGGTGCCACTTGCGAGTGGCTTGCTAATAACACACTTGTTTTCGCATATGCGCTGTGAGAAGCGTATGACAAGCTATCAAACTAAGGCGCCATACAAGCGAATTAAGCAAACTCACCTTTGTCTGGATATTCAAGATACATTAAAGACTGCCGCACGCCCACACACCTATACACTCCCACTTTGGATTCAGGTAAATCGTTCACAAAAAACCCTTGCCTCTCCTCCCGCGACAAGGCAGCTCAAGGAAAAAGCCACGGTCCGCTTGGAGATGCTGTTAGCAACAACGGTGCCAGAGCTTGAAGGCCGATCATTAAAGCTATTTCGAACGACACTAGGCCCGCGCTTCCAGTTTCGTCCGGGTACGCGGGTGAAGCTGCTCATCAGAGCAATGCCAGTGCTTGAAAGGCGATAACTGCACAGGCACGAAATTGTAAGGAATATTTTTTTTCGCTGGCTTTCGCTCTGCTCTGGAATAGATAATGATGCTATGAGCACATTCGGGAAACATCGTATTTCGGCAACTGCTGCAACTCCTTACAACTACCTTACTGGCATCTTGGCAGTTAGAAAAACACTCTGAAATTTATCTAATTCTAATGAACTAACTGCATATGTCAGGGACTAAAAGTTAGAGCCGTTGGTTCCCCTGGACTCCAAGCAACGTGCACTATTAATTGCGTGTAATAATGTGCTTTTTAATTCTTTATGCGTGATTGATGTGACCGGATTCCACAAACACCGATGAGGAATGGCGGTGGAGGAGGGTCAGGGAAAGAAACGAAACTCAGCAGTTATTACAAACTTTTTATATCCCTAATGAAAACCAGCAGATAATGAAGCCAAGGAAGATATAGGCGACGTTCATCGCACTGTTTTAAATGTAGTATAATAATTGTGATATAGATGTGAAGAAAGTAAAGTGGACGAAAAGACAACTTGCCGCTGGCGGGGACCGGACCTTGCAACCCTCGGATAACGCGCCCGATGCTCCACCAATTCCGTGGCTTCATTATCAGCTGGTTTTCTTTAAGGCTGTGTCAAAGAAGCGATCGAGCCCTCAAAATTCTCTTCTTTCAAACTTCGCGTATGCGACGCGAAATTTTTACCCAAATTCTTTTTAAGAACTGTAGAACTCTCTCTTAGGATAACTAAAAATAACCAATGTAGTTCGGTTTCGTTCGAACGCACGAACAAATAGAACAGACACAACACACAGCAAATGTTCACCGGCTCAAGCAAACTCGTAAACAAATAATCCAAACGAGAAAAGAGGTTGGAACACATACAATCAGTTAAGATATGCTCAGAAGAGCTTATCGTATCTGACAGCATAAAAAATTTGAAATATAGCATCCACTTACGTTGAAGATCATTTACACTCACTTGTACACTCTACAATACGACGTTACAACATAAGTTGCCTAACACGATAAACCGCGCTAATTATCTACAATATTAAAATCTCGCAAAAAAAATTTTAAGCATAGAATGCACGATTTTGCAGTTCAATTCTTCGATATAGCCCCAATATTTTCCCAAATGATAGCAGCCGCTTGTCCGGAGCGCTTTATTGTATAACCTGAGAGGCAAGGCTTTTATGAAGGTGAAATTCGTCATAACTAAGGAATGGGAAGAATCATTTTAACTTCTTACATTACTCCGTACGGCACATGTTCTGAAAGCAAAAAGCTAGCAGAAGAACACGAGGTGCAATACTTTTCGAAGTAATCGTCGAATGGATTCATTAAATGAGCCTATTGCCTCGCGAATCGACTGCCGCAAAAATTTTGGAATCCGTCAGGTACGAGCCGAGTTACAGGGATTTGTCGCGCGCTTCAAGCGCTCTCTCTCTCTCCTCTCGTGCCAGCGAGCGCGCTCAAAGCTGCGGAGGGAGGGGGATGACAAGGGGTCAAGAAGATGCGTTCGTTCGTCAGCGCACGTGATGACCCTGAGCACTTTCTTTTCTTGTTTTTTCTCCGAACGCGCGGCTTACTTTCGGAGTGATCGCGAGCGGGCACGTGGCGGCATCCTGCGGCGGCCGCGGTAACTATGCAGCTCATGATGCTCAAATCAGGCAATGACCAGGGACCTTGGCTTTATGGCGCGGTCATTTGGGTTTATGGCACAATTTGTTGAGAGAATAGGGAACTATTCCAAGCTGATTTTCAGAAATAACTGTAAATTCCAGGCTGCATGCTGCGCTATAATGTTTGGCTCGCGTGTTCTAGGAGCCCCGAATACCGATCGGCAGCGTTTTCTGACCATGCTGAAAAAGTGTTGCAGGGCTCCTTGAAACAACAATAAAACATGCATGCAAGTGAGTGAGTGAGTGAGTGAGTGAGTGAGTGAGTGAGTGAGTGAGTGAGTACGGTCAGTGCCTCCCTTTGCTTACTGCTATGAAGTCAATAGAAAACGTGTTTTTTTTTTCTAGTGACTATAAGATATATAAGCTGGTTTTATGCAGGATTGTGTTAGGGAACATGTAGGTGTGCATACAGTGCTAACTGCCAGAAAAGGTGTGAGGAAAGCCTCCCCCCCCCCCCCTCCATGTGTACCTTCGCTATTTCAAGCACATTGTACAGTGGACAAAGATGGAGACGCACTCACCGTCCCTCGGGGACCTGGAGTAGCTCTGAGATACTTGTTGATGCGTTCGATTTCTTCTTTCGGCCCTGCCATAACCGTGGTACCGCTGTCAACCACCGCTTCGGTGGGGCTGGTCACTATCGACTTGCTTCCTACCTGGAGACTGGCGTACACATAGTTGTGTCAGTGACCATGAACAGTTAGTCATTTTTGTAAAGTGCTCTAGTGAACAAAAGTATCGTACTCATGCTAGTGCAGTTTTATTGTGCCACGTATGCTCCGTTTCATACAGTATAGGCAACGCTGCGGAAGCTACGGAAGTAGAGCTTCCATATAAATTCCACTCCTTGCGCCTTATGGTACAGTTCTATATCTGCGACATTTTCTATACGGAATAAGTATACCATGCAATAAACCACGATACAACGAACCCTGGTTTGAAAAAATCTGCGACGTAACGATGTATCTGCATTTTGTAAGCCTAGCTTCATCGAAAGCCATCTATTTTCTTTTTTTTTTTGCGATTTCGCACAGACAAACTGGGCCGCCATTTCAGTTTAACGAAATCCCTGCGCATGGCATACACACGCCATGCCCCTCTGGAAGATTGGCAAACAGCGGTCGAGAGGAAATAAATCTTTCGCAAGTGACCTTAGCGTGGAAATGTTGCACGTGGGCGGGCGACAAGAGGGTACCGTCGAGCAAACAGAATAGAATGCACGGCTATCGCCGTTTCTTGCCCGAACGTTAACTGCCCTGAACTCACCGCGTGGCCTACGGCACACTGTGCAGCAAAATATATCCCGCATTTTCGATTGTGAAGACCGACCAACCGATGATTACAATGCACAGAGCCGTTATGACGATCACCGACAAACGCGCGATTACTATACTTCCCGCAGACAATCCTATCGCGATAAGCATCTTCAGTTCTCTGCTCGGCAGCGTGTGTGGCGGCAATCCAAAGGCGCCACGCGTAGCTTTCACTATAACTAAAGCAGCATCACCATCACCGCCTCGGCTTAAGAAAATAGCCACCACACCCGCGCCGCACCATCAGGAGTGACACCGGCACGACCAAATAGAACAATTAATACTCGCTGATCAGACACTCCACCGGCAAATGCGCGCGTCTGAACATTAGAGCAAGTGTCGCTGCAGACTGCATGGCGTGAGCGCCAGGCGACGCACTGCACACAATTCGTTCGGAACAATCTGCGCAAGCACGTACCGCGTTTCAACAAAGGGGAGCCGGTTTTTGCTCAGTAGCAAATCGCTGTACAAATATTCTCGCACGATTAGGCTAAAGCCGGCTAAGCCTGCCGTGGTAGCTTAGCAGGTAAGGCGTCGCACTATACTAAGCTCGAGGACCCGTGTTCGATTCCCGGCCACAGCGGCCGCATTTCGATAGCGGCGAAATGAAAGAACGCCCGTGCACTTAGATTTAGGAGCGCGTTAAAGAACCCCGAGTGGCCAAATTAATCCGGAGTCTGCCTCTAATGTGTCCCTCATATTATATCGTAGCTTTAGCACGTGTATCGCCTGATATTAAGACGAAAGCCTTAGATGCCTCATCCCGCGGCGTCGGCGCCAACACGAGTGATGCAAAATATCATCACGTGATGACGTCACCATATGACGCCGTCGTGGCGTCATATATGACGTCGTGATGACATCATGACATTTGTGACGACATCATGACATCACGTGACGTCACATGCTGACGTCATCATATGACATTATTGCTTGTTCAAAGGTGGGCCGATCGCGGAGGCAGTGCTAAACCAGGTGAGGTGCCCCCGATCCTCGGGGCAGTGCGAAATGGCGATAGGTGCGGATAGCTTTCGGCGAATGGAGGGGCAGAATCAATACATAATAGATAAAAAAATACATCGACTGAGAAGAAAAAAAAGCTGGCTTTCGCCTTCGAGTCGTCTTAGGTGAATTCATAAGGGACCCTGTGATTTTTATTGTTACGACCTCGCGCTTAGCAGCAGATTAAAAGAACCACTGAACAACCGAGTGGGTGCAAAAAGTTCTTGAAGCCTCTTCGTCGAATTAAAGATTTCCCTTTCCGTCACATGTTGGCGAATCGCGGAAGTAAGCATTGAACTACGCAGCTAGATAATTGAAATTTTGCGTCTGGGCTGCCATCACATACCTGTCCATGCTGAACTGCCAGTATCCCTTTTTAGTGACGTCCGTATAGGTGATGTCTCCGGTGTAGCGCTCACTGTTGACGCCGCCGAAAAGGATTTCACCTCCATCCTGTTGGCTGGGCGTGCTGCCAAGAAAAACTGAGAACAGGGGCTCAGTGACGAGTTCCTGCTTGAGCATGTTGTCGAACGGCGGAACCACGTCCTTCTCGGAGATGTCCGGGTAGCCGAGGCCAAAAATTCCGTCGAAGGTGACCACTTTAAAGACGTCTCCAGTAGTGTGCGTGATTTCGCCGAATATTTGTCCCCTGACGGAGACTCCTGCCACGCCCAGGTCGTCTCTGCTCAACGTTCCCCGCACCATTCCGGATTCGTAAGTCATCTTGAAGCGCCGCCCATTTTTCTTGTACGTAGATGATGCGTCTTTGTCGTACTTGCTTCTACCGGCTGCGTGAATCAGAGAAACAACGCACTTGACACGCAGCTACCTAAACAGCCGTTGAATGGATGTACTCATTCATTTAATCCCTCAGTCATTCGATCATTTATACAGGCATATCTACTGGGTGTACCTGCCTCCTTTACTCCCCCATTCAGGTAGCGACACGGGTGCGCTACATCCCCTTTTTTTACCTTGCCTTGGCTTGGCATCAAGGCACCCTATCATCAGCTAACAGAAAAGTGCCATCCATACAGCCATCATCCGTTATGAACCCCATATGCAGCTTTTCTGGACACCAGCGGCCTAGTTCGCGTGAACGACACCACGTGGCGTATCGACCTTAAAGAATTCAAAAGTCCCGCCATGACGTATGCAGTGACGCGGCATTAAATAAAAGAGAATCAAAAGAAACAGTACACACGCCCCGAGACTGTCGCTTCACCTCGGTGCGCAGAAAAGAGAGCGCTGTTTGTCAGCGTTATCTCGACGGCGACGACTGGCAATGAATTGGCAGTTTTTCTAGACGTGCCATGCCAAATGTCTGGCCGTTGTAGACGCGCCCACGATGCATGAAGAGAATCGTGTTTTTGTTTGTTTGTTTGTTTGTTTGTTTGTTTGTTTGTTTAGTTTCTTGCGCTGCCGTACCGGTAGGATATTGGAGCAGCATGCTGCTTTCCGAGTTTCTTTTTTTCAGCTAGCGGGAACCATTATGTTTGGGTACGAACAGGATATTGTGGTTGCATAATAAACCGAATTTCCTTTGGTGTACCACTTGGGTGATGCTCGTTTGCTCCTTGCGTTACCTCAAATTAGAACTGCATAAGTTTGAGAATGCTAGGAATGAGAGTAAAAAAAGGAAGTTAAAGATAGTTTTTATTTGTTTTCATTTAGTTCTTATTAGACATGTGCGCCGGACACAAAATCACCGGCGGCGATGCGCCGATGTTTCCACCTCCGGCGGCGGCGCGTGAACGGCGCGGGGTTCATCGGACCGGCGGCGGCGCGGCTCGAGGGTGGGTGGGGGGGGGGGGGGGGGCGAAGCAATGAATGCGATAAGTACACGCCGTAATGTTACATGAATGAGGGCTAGCAGCTCTTTTTGCTCTGGTCTCACTTAACTCTACAAATTGCTGGTGTATGGCAATACGGCCGCTACCGGTAGGGAAGCGGTTTTCGGTCAGTTTGTCGTATCAGTGGTCCGAGGGCGAAGCAGTGAGATCACAGCGCTCACAGCGCGTAGAAGGTATAGGAGCCGTTCGTTGGGGGGTGTCTGCCGAAACAGCGCGCGTGCCAGCGCTCTCGACCGCGCCCTTATAGTCAAAGTTCACAGTTGCTGCTCGAGTTACACAGTCCCTCTCCCCAGACATTCCTTCCTGCTCCTTCGCCCAGCAAATGACGGGCGGGGCGTTTCCTTCTGCTTGAGGAGCAATAGACGGCAGGCTTCGCACGCGGGTTGATGTTATTCCGTGTGACGGAGATGGACAGCTTGTTTCATCTCTGCTTTAGCCATGTTCCTTGCCAATGCTCGCGAGCTTTCACTCGTGGGTATACAATGCGCGGAGCGATGTTATCGATGTAGAGTTTATACGGAACATGACGGCGACGGTGAAAACCTGTCCTGAATGTCCACGCAATTGCTAACGCAATAAAAAATATACAAGAAAACCATCGAAGCGGGCTCGTCTTTTTCCTGGAAACCTGCATCGTCTCCGCTGTAAAGAGTGAGTCCGTTGGAAGAATAATAAAATCCGGCGCCTTTTCCATTGGTTTCGTTCTCGCCTTCAATGCCCATCTTACAGGGGACATCTCCTCGCCACTTATTTCTTCATAAAGCACGTGTACAATGTCAGCACTAAGCGTTAAACCTATTATGATTTCGCGCTTGTCGGCCATAGTCTGTTATCTCTGCATGCGCGGTCGCAAACGCACAAAATGGAGCGAAATCAGTTAATCGCGCACCATAGTCTTGCGAGAGAAGCAAGAGCGAGTGGGCGGCTGCACACCAAAGCAGTATGGGAGACAATTCATAACTGGCATTTCTCGTATACGGACCAGTCGAGAGTATGTATCCTGATGATGTCACGTGAATCACTGTTCTGGCATCACGAAGTGCACCAAAAGACAAACGCCAAGAGAGAATAACGCGCTCGTTGTTTTTTTTTTTGTATTTTCAGAGGCTGTTAGGAGCCTTTTTTAAAAGCAGGGCGTGCAAACACGGACACGGGAGAGTAGTCAAGACACCAGAAACGCCTCTAACAACTGAGAAATCACACAGCGGTGGAACCGAAGGTAGACACAAATATTTATCTGCGCATTTCCACGTAAGAGGCCATACCTATCAATCAAGTGCGAGTATGGGTGGTCGACGTGAGAGATAGCTGTCCACTCTCTCAACTTTTCTCTCATGTCCGCGTTTCTACTTCATGTCTTCTTAACATGAATACCTACCAACTAGCTCAGCTACATTCTAAGTTTGCCATTCTCTTTACTTCTGTATTTATTTATCGATTTACTCGAGTAAGAATGAAAGGAAAAAGTGTACTAACGCACCGAGATATATATGTTACTTATCTATCTTATTTATTTATGCATAGAGCACTAGGTCCAAGACTCCAAGATTATGCTATCCAGCAAGTTGGGTCGTCGCCCTTTAAGGCTGGAGTACGCGGCAGCGTTAAAGTCAGGCAATACTCGTGATGTGACTACTTTACTGAGATTAATCAGTTATGTACCAGGCCACAGTAGCGTCCCGGAAAAGTTGGTTACTACAGGTCGGTTTAACAGGAATTACGCGAAACCCTCGACCTGCCAGATAGCATCGCGGCATCGTTGTGTAGCCACGATTAAACGGTGCCCATTCGATGCTCACACAGAGGCAAGCCGGCCAAATGACACTTCCAAAACATCCAACGCACCTATCCTTGAAAAAGTTCCCTCGTGTACGGGCTACCTGACTAATCACTCAGGGGGCTGGATCAGGCAAGCTGCAAACGAGTTTAGAATGTTTAAACGTCCGAGCTATGGAAATTCAAGAGCTTCAAGTGAGAGCTGACTTACAGGCCGCCACTGGAAACAACCTGGCAACGCTCGACACGCGGGACCCTGTCGTGTGAAGCTGTATATAGGCTAGCGGAGGTACTCGAGGAGTCAGCAGGCGTTAACTGGGATATTATTAACACGAACGTGTTTTATGCCGGGGTCCACCACGGCTCCACTGACGTATTTCCGTCACGAATATGACGTTGTAAAACATAGAGACTAAGAGATGGCAAAGAAAAAAAAACTAGAAGAAAAAAGTTCCGTCACCGGGAGTCGATCTTACGACCCATCGCTCAGCAGCGCGCGGCGCGAAACGCTAGGCCACAGACAGCACGTTCTTCGCCGAGCTAACGGCGAGCTATTTATATACACCATTTGCCAGTGGCGGTACTCTGAGATCGGTGGTACATCAGCGTGTTTGCATTATCACTAGCGACATGGCGCGAAGGGCTCGGAGAGCGCGCTTTAAAGATCGACGCCCCACGCGTCGCGATGAGTGCGCGCCTCTACAGGACGTGGTCGCTCGTGCGCGCGCTTATCTCTTGATGGCGGTGGTTTGTATACGTCTTGTGCTCTTACGGCAAGTTTGCGTTGAGAGCACGAAGCTCACTTCGCTCACTGCAGCGGCCGCTTTTGCGAAAGGAGCGCGCTGCTCACACAAAAATCGCTGTGGTACACACTGAGTTTATTAACTGCTACTTTAACCTGTGTACTGTTGGAAAGTACGTGGTCGTACCTCCGGTGCACAGCTTTGAGATACAGGTCGTGGTATCCCACCTCTCCAATCACTGTTGTGAACTTTCCCAGTCGCAAGGCTAGCGTGTCGTAGTGAGCCGCAAGGCTGACGAGCCAACGTAGCCGAGGTCGCACTTCCGCTTAGAGGCTGAACAAGGAGACAAGCGTTTTGTAGAACGATAAGTTTATAGCCATTAAACTAGTATCGATGTACGTAGCCTGCCATAAAGCTTCATTTGGGCCTAGTTGGCACATATTCCTGAGGTAAAAGTAGCAGTGCAAACACACAAGATGCCCCACGAAGGAAAGACACGACACACAGAAGCGCTTGTGTGTGTCGTGTCTTTTCTTTGTAGCCTGCCAGCTCGACCTTCTCGTCCGCTGCCTCGCGTCCCCTTCCACGGCAATTGGGACGTGGTCTAGATCGCTTCCCACGGTAAGGAAGGCCACCTGCGTAGGCGGTATGTTGACCGTTCGCCATAAGCTTGCATGGCACGGTCGAGGAAGGACTTTTTCCCACGGGTCCGCAGCTCAATGGCGTTTGTGGGGGGAGACAAGGGTTCGCCGAAACTCTGGCGACTGACCAATCTTCCCGCGGGAGGAATGGTAGCACGAGGGCAGGAGATGTGGCACAACCGCACAGTGGTTGGGTGACTTGGACTGGTGAAACATCCCCGCTCTTCCATCACACACTGGACGAACCATTTCTTCTCGGGATTTGAAATGTCCACATTGAAGTCTCCGACAATGATAATCGGCCTGACGTGATCCATAATCACCCAAGAGGAGCGAGTGACTAGATGTCCGTTTTCGATGTGTTGGTAGAGATGTACACTGTGAAGATTGAGACTCCATTAATATGTACTGATGGGCTAGTTGGTGAGCCATGATATTTGATGAAGCAGCGCACAAAAGGAAAAATTCACGCACACATAAAATGACACAAGGACAAGCGCTGTACCGAGCGCTTGTGTTTGTGTCATTTTATGCTGTGCGTGAATTTGTCCTCTTGTGCGCTGCTTCATCAAATATCATGAGACTCCATCTTCAGTCTTCATGTCACATACATCCCCGCAATCTACTTAGTCTGACTGAAGTTCAGATGCTTGAACGCATGCGTCACCCCTTGCGTGAGAGAAGAGCTTACGGCGCTTATTCTCCACTAGCCTTTTACAAACTATTCCGGTACATTCGATGAGTTCCTGAAAGGAGGAGGAGAAGAAAAACGGAAAGACAGGGAGGTTAGCCAGTTCTCAGACCAGCTGGCTACCCTGTGCTGGGGAAAGGGGAAGGGGGAGTGATGTATCTCACAATGTCTCTGAGAGACACAGCGCCGGTATCTTGTTCAGAGCCGCAATTCATCTACCCCAATTTGCAGCTGCCCGTCGTCCGACAAGATAGAAAGTCCGTCTGCAGTTTCCAAGAAAGAACGGCATCGAATTTGAGCAGGATGATATTTATCGTGCAGCGCACACTACTCCATTTACAGACAGGCGTGCAGCGCAGTGAGAGCACGGCAACTCGATCCGCCGTGCGCCCCCAGAGAACTGGTGGAAGGGTGACTAGAAAGAGGGAGTAGTTGGGGAAAGAAGTGAAGCGATACTTGGCCCAACGTACCACAAGGACGAGAAGGCTGTGTCCTCCCTTCGCGTCCTTGTGGTACTTTGCGCTAAATCTCGCTTCATGTCTTACCAGCAAGGCCGAATTTCTCCCCTTGCGGGGAAAAAAAAGAAGACGCAAAAAGGACGCTAAAGAAGAAACGAAAAGTGGAAGTAAAGATTATAGGAAGAAGAACAGAAGAAAGATAGGAGAGAGTAGCATGGCAAGAGAGTGTCTTGTCAGCGCAGGCGGCAGCACGAAGTGCAGGAACCGCAAACTCGAAGAACGCTCGCAGGGCTGGTATCTTCGATCATGCGGGGAAAAGGAAGTCCTTCACAGTTGTCGCAGGGAGACCGAGCAGGCGATAGCGGCTCACCATCACGCATCGTTCAGCGGCCAGAGCAGGGTGACGAGCGAGGCACGCAATGCGTGCGATTGCGCAACCGCAATCCTTCTCCTCCACTTCGCAATCCTGTCTCCGGACACGAAGAAATGCGCCCAACGAGTCATACATAGCTTCGCTGTAAAAAATACTTTGCGCTTTGGCGCGCTCGTCCGTCGGACTACGGTGAGGGCACCACCGTTGAAGAAAACAGGAAGTAACACGTAACACCTATGCAGGACCGGATGCGGTACTTTATCAGCCACACAGTGTGTCGTGCGCCGGATGCAGCGTTCTACGTGTTGAAGTGTGGTGTCCGAGGACAGTATTTTAGCATGATAAGTAAAATCGTCGTAGTGCCATCTTGCCGGTGCAACGACCCTATAAATTCGCGTGTCTGTGCACATTACAGTGTGTGTGTGTGTGTGTGTGTGTGTGTGTGTGTGTGTGTGTGTGTGTGTGTGTGTGTGTGTGTGTGTGCGCGCGCGCGCGCGCGCGCGCTTGTGTGTCCTTGGTGTTGAAATGCTAAACGCATAAACTTAGATAATCATTTTTCGGTGGTATGTGACGTGATTTGTTATTAACTAACTGTTCCATCTAACTTTTTTGCAGCATTTGTATTTGATGCAAAAAGGCGTTTCGAAAAACGGGACGTGGTGACTCTCTAGGCTGTTATCGTTATGCACGGTCATGTAGTGCGGAACCAACACTTCAAAAAGAAAGAAAGAGGGAGTTAACAGTTCAGTGACGCACCTTTAAGTGTATCGGCCAATCACCAAATTTGTCAGCAGATTTTAAAAAGGAGCGACAATTCCGTGCTCTTAGCATAACACGCCACCGCAGTTCCTAGCGCGTACCTGCAGTCTGAGTATTAATATTTTCAAGCACCACAAGACCTTCCAGCGAAACTACGACAGCTTACGAGTGAAGACAGCAGCACCGACTCAAGGGATCTACTAGTTATGAGGACAAGTCTTCGATAGAAGCACATAGAACTGAAAAGCACAATGGGCGGTCTGTGCTCGTGCTGCAGGCCTTCGTTGTCGGCTGTCGACGAGCGGTCGAGGCTTATACCTCGTTCACACGCCACAGCCACCGAGCCGGACTACCGATCCATTGCGTCCAACGTAGCAGTGCTTAATCAGCCACCGCCTGTGCCAGAAGCGCAGGCGCCACCACCAGCCTTGGATCCACCTCGACGACCCGGAACAACGAGGGCGCGGTCCGTGACTTTTAGTGAGCAGCTGTCGGCATCCACCTCTGACGACGTCTCTGTACGACAGCGCTCTGCATCTGACGCTGAAGCGCAGGCGCCACCACCAGCCCTGGATCCACCTCGACGACCCGAAACAACGAGGGCGCGGTCCGTGACTTTTAGTGAGCAGCTGTCGGCATCCACCTCTGACGACGTCTCTGACGACAGCGCTCTGCATCTGACGCTGGAAGCGCAGGCGCCACCTCCAGCCCAGGATCCACCTCGACGACCCGAAACACGAGGGCGCGGTCCCGTGACTTTTAGTGAGCAGCTGTCGGCATCCACCTCTGACGACGTCTCTGTACGACAGCGCTCTGCATCTGACGCTGAAGCGCAGGCGCCACCACCAGCCCCGGAACCACCTCAACGACCCGAAACAACGAGGGTGCGGTTTGCGGCCTTTAGTGAGCAGCTGTCGGCATCGACCTCTGACGACGTCCCTGTACGACAGCGCTCTGCATCTGACGCTGAAATGCAGGCGCCACCACCAGCCCCCGAGCCACCGCAACAACCCGAAACAACGAGGGCGCGGTCCGCGGCCTTTAGTGAGCAGCTGTCGGCATCCACATCTAGCGACGTCCCTGTACGACAGCGCTCTGCATCCGACGCTGAAGCGCAGGCACCACCCCCAGCCCTGAATCCAACGCAACTACCCGAAACAACGAGGGTGCGGTCCGCGACCTTTAGTGAGCAGCTGTCAGCATCCACCTCTGACGTCTCTGTACGGCAGCGTTCTGCATCTGACGCTGAAGCGAACGAGAGCTTGGTGCTCCCGTCAGCTTCTATCCCCAAGCTCGACGGCCAGGAAACGAACGCTTCATCTGAGGTTGGTTCCAGCAGCCGCTGAGAGGAGCCCGTCGCGCCTGGCATTGTATTCAGGAAATGGTGAGCTGGTATGTCCCGCTTACCAGTTCTATTGTTCATCTGTCCTTGTCGGACGTGTGCTATTAACGATGTCATAGCCTGTCATCTGCAAACTCATACCTTTCATTACCGAATGGCAAATCTTTACATATATAGTATATAAGTGACGTGGCGTGCAGAATATATGCTCTTGAAGTACTTGCATGCACACTTCATACGGTGTTTGTGGTGTACCGTCTACTTGTGAACATTAACGTTTTACAGCAAAGAAAAAAAAAGGGGGGGGGGGGGCATTCATGACTGCAGGTGTCATTCGTAAAGCGTGAACAGCGAGGGAAAGAAACGGCACTTTTTTGTCGCCTACTTTGCCACCACTCTCGTACTGTCCGTCTTCATCGCAGCAGAGCTTTGTGTTTTGTTGTTGCTCGTTGGTCAAGCAGATGTCACCAATCTCTCAACACTTTAATTTCCAGGTCCTGTCCCTGCTCTTTAGACAACCGTAATGGCTCAAGTATCCTCCGCCTGCATGTTCGATCTTCGCTACTGAGCACACCTGCGTTTTTAATCTGCCTGTTGCGTGGCTTTCAAACTACGTCACACAAACTAGCGTGCGCATGTTTACAAACACTTCTGCCACCATAATTCTTGAAATAAAGCTTTTTATCGTTCACTGTCTTCCAATTTTTAAAATCGTGCTTTGGCGGTATGCATAATGCGTTTCTACTTCCGCAGTGTTTTTGTACTGCATAGATCGCGAATACGAATCTAAATGGTCTAAAAGCGCACCAGTGCGTTATCACTGTCCTTTCAAGCCAGTCTGTCCTTTCAAACGTATCCAGTTCTGCGCAAATTCACCTTGTCCCTCGCTCATCATTACCTGCAAATGTCGTCACTGGATGTCCTCGCGACCTACTCAACCTGAAAGCGATGCGCCAGCCCACCCGCCGTTACGAAAGCAACGAAACTATAGTGACTGAATACTTCGTTAGAAAATCACCTTGTTCTCGATCACAGCATCCATACCCACCTATGGTGTTTAGTCGGCTGTATACGTAGGCAGCGGCCGACATCTATTACAAAATTTTGTGGCGCAATAAAATTTCCTCGCACAAACCTGAAGTTCACTCTACGTCTGTCAGTTACAGGTGGGATGGATGGATGAAAAACTTTATTGTTGTGCTTTAGGGCGCGCAGCGGGCCGCTCCTACGTCAGGTAAGAAAGGCTGGGGCGCCTCGATGTGTCCGCATCGAGACACCCTAAAAAAGGCCGAGCCTCCGCGTCGCGGGCCCATTGGACAGCCCACTAGAGCTGTGCACGGGCCGTATTTCGGAGCCCGAGCCCGGCCCGGGCCCGCTGACTTTGTCGAAGGCCCGCCCGAGCCCGACGGCAAAGGGCTGCGAGCCCGCCCGGCCCGGCCCGACGTAAGAAAACACAATCCCCGGCCCGGCCCGGCCCGGCTTTTTGAAGGTTCGCTGCGAAAACAAAACATCGTTTTCTGGTAATTTGGCATTTTATATAGCATATCAAATATGATCAAACGACACACGACGAACAGTCTCTATTACACAGATTACAAAATACAAGTAGACGGCCTCATGCCAGCAACAATGGAGCTCGCTCGCCAAAGCCATCACGTGTACGGGGTATGCCCATGCAAGCGTCAGCTTGCACGAAGGCGATCTACGTCGGGTCGTTCGTCGCTGTCGCGTGCATTTTCACTCATATGGGATTTGGCCGTAAATCTAACGCGAACATTCGCGTGGCGCCGTCACTAGCTCAGGTGGTGTTACTTCTCTGTTTGTCGGAGTGCAACAGAGGCAGTGCTTTACCTGCTCTCTTTTTGTTTAAAGTAGGGAATGGAAAGGAAAAGCGGTAAAGGGTGGTCGCGGAAAAGGCGCTGTGTGCGTGCTGGAAAACAATTCCCGCTCTCTATATTTCGGGCTTGAGTCGGGCTTTGCGCCGAGCCCGAGCCCGGCCCGATAAAACTCCAAGTAGCCCTAGCCCGGCCCGGGCCCGAGGTGAAAACACGTCGGCCCGCCCGAGCCCGGCCCGCGGGCCGGGTCGGGCTCGGGCTTTCGGGCTACCCGGAGCCCGTGCACACCTCTACAGCCCACAACTGTCCATCGAGGTTGGGGGTGCGCAGAACCGTATCCCAGTGTGAAGAAGTGTTGCTTTCATCACCGCTTAACGCGGGACACCGCCAGAACGTGTGATTTCAGTTCGCGAAGTCATTGCATAGTGCATGTGCATTTGTCTGAATTTTGGGGTGAATCCCGTGACGTAGTAAGCAGTTTAGGTATGCCCCCTTCTGTAGAAGCCTTAGTTAAAGTCTGAGGTATACAGGGTTTACAATGTAGTAGCCTCAGTCTATAATTCAATTTATTGCCTATGCGTCCGCTGATTTCTTCTGATTCGTTCGTAAAGTGTGAGGCAGCGAAAAAGCCGTGACGCAGATGAACGCTAACGCGGGTTCTTCATGCGAGAAAAAGAAATGAAAAAAAAAAACGCTGCATCTACTGTATATACATGTTCGAAAGCGAGCGCGTGAGCTGGCAAATTACGCGCTGAACAATGCGCTAAAACAAAGACCCCGTCGCTCATTTAATACCTTATGAAAGATTCAGCGTGCTATTTCAGTAATTCCGTATAATTCCGCATATAAGTTATATTTGCTACAACTCTGAAGCATTTTTCATATATTAACATATGATTCGTACTGAAAACATGTGCAGTTATCGGAGTGGCATACAGAACGTATCAGTGGGATGACCTCATACGCGATTCGTAATAAAACGCATTCACTGGGGGATTGTCATAGCGCACGTGGTATTCTTTGGTGTATCTCTCATTAC
The DNA here is from genome assembly GCF_013339695.2 of Rhipicephalus sanguineus. Lineage (NCBI taxonomy): Eukaryota > Metazoa > Arthropoda > Arachnida > Ixodida > Ixodidae > Rhipicephalus > Rhipicephalus sanguineus. Next base: position 193,961,367 of record NC_051176.1, read on the forward strand.
GACGTTAATATATCAGTGATTACATCGGAACTTCCTGCAAAAATATAGTATAAACCCAATAAGCAGCTCCCAACAACGCTTTCCGGAGCCCTCCAAGTGGAGGGCTCCGGAAATTTCGACCACCTGGGATTCTTTGACGTGCACCTAAATCTAAGTACACGGGCCTCAAACATTTTCGCCTTCATCAAAAATGCAGCCGCCGCGGCCGGGATTCGATCCCGCGACCTGACTGAAATTGTAGGCCTGTACATGTATAATGAGTAACTAAACGCGGATTGGGTTAACTTCTTTATGATCGAAACATGGCGCTAATACCCAATTGAACTTAGATTATTCACGGACCAACTGGGAACATGAAACCGCAGCGGGCTATCTCGTAAAGACATTCGTATTTTGAGTTCCACAATAACACAACAGCCAGTCGTTGCAAGTCACTATAACGTGCAAGAAAGTATCAGATGGACAGTCGAGCTCTTACTGCAACCGATGTTCGAATCGACGCATTTGCTCGATGGCACCCACAGGTTTGAAGAGCCCGTGTCGAACAGCACCTTGAATGATTGCGGTGGTGTGCCCAGGGTTACCACGCCGACGTATCGCATCTGTTGCAAATGAGGAAGAAGGGGGGGGGGGGGGGGCTGATGTTTGCTATTTCTATTCGTACATCAGTTTCTAGAAACGACAGAAAATTTTAAATGCAAAGCATTTCTTAGCGAAACTTTGGCACTTTGAGCGTTCTATCTACGTATCTATATCTATCTATCTATCTCCCCCTACGTCTGGGGGCTCTCATGATCGCCTCCTTAACTTGGTGTAGACCAAAATTGGCATGGGAGGGTAAGAGGATTTGCCGAATATGACTGTCGGGTCACGACATAAATAACGTGAAGACCATGTCGGGTAGGTCGTCAAACCCTTACCTCCAGACACGTGTGGCACGTAACCGTTTACTACTGGCCGCGGTGTACGGGTATGCGCCACAGGTGATTGACAGTTTATATCTACTCAGGAAAGGCGAGAACAGACATTGGTAATTTAAATAACAGAGCGTTAAGAAAAACCGATATGGGCAGCGTTGACTCGACGAATGGAAATAATAATAATTAGGATCCCAGCAGGAATCGAAACCAAGCGTTCTGCGTGGCAATCAGGTATTCTACCAAAGAGCCACGCCTGGTCTCTAAACTGGTTTAGAAAAACAGCCTATGCAGGCGTGATGTCGGTGCAACGTCAATTGTGTTTGTGGTGCTGGCTATTTAATTTTACAAGGAAGCAATAAACAGTACATGTGTACTCCTACGATACAGGCGTCATAACAGATTAACGTCTGTGGTTCTAGTGTTGGCTCCGCTCTTATAGCAGTCTAATAAACATTACATTTGTATTCCTATGATTCAGCAAGCTATATGGAAGCATTGCTCGATCCCGGTGCAATACATTAACGAAAGTTACGTGTGATATTCACATGATTGCACCATAAAGTGCACATAGTTTCGATAGTACTGACGTATGTACTCTAACGTGAGGGCTGACGTTACGTCGCACCATAAGTTACCCTTTAAACGCCAGTGTTGTCGACGTGCCTGGTAAGCCCGCGATGTGCACACAGCCTACTACGCTTACAAAAACACGTCGATCCACCTCGTAACGCTTGGCTCAAAGCCATAAAGTGCAGCATAGAAGTACTCGCTGACTGCTTCGCATGAAACCGATTCCCATAACGCATGGGATCTTCCGAATTTTATGCATGTAGCATGAACCTACGTATTCTTAAAAGCCTTAATCCTTTCTGTCCGAGTGATGTGAATTCTCGACACGCCGACAGTGCACTTCTACATCGTGCGAAAACGCGAGAACAGCAATATTATACAATATTGTTAGGTGTCTGGTAAACACAACAACATAAAGCCACAGTACAAGACACTAGTGTTTGCATAAATAAAACGCTGTCTGCAGACATCGCTTGACTTCATGCACTTTCATGTTCATCGGACAGATGAGCTAAGCTTATGAATAATAACAAAAGATATGTTTTTTTTTTGTTCATTCTCACCGATATACCATATTAAGTTGGGAGAAATAAAGACGTAACGATAGCCGGTGAATTATATGCCAGGAATGGTATATGTAGCGTTTTCAGATCAACGCGCTGTTAGGAATCACTTTGACGTGAATTCATCGTTACCTGAATCAGAAAGCCAAATTTAAAAAAAAAAAATGTTATTTGGCAATACGTCGGCTTACATTGGCAGTATACAGGGTGCCCCAGCTAACTCTTGCCAGGGTTTGAAAATATGCCGACGCACTTAATGATAACGCGACCAAATGCATGTTGCTGACTGCTGCATGTAGTAAGTCACGCTATTTATTAACGCGATAGCGTTAAAGAGCTCGTATCGCAGAAATTGCGCTGTCGGCGTCGGGGCCGTTGGTTGTGAGCGAAAAATCATCATCATGTCCGTGACCGAAAAATCGAAAAAGCTGCAAATAAAATAAATAATAAAAATGTTGGGTCCGAATGAGAATCGAACCCAGGCCGTCTGCGTGGCAAGCAGGTGTTCTACCACACAGCCACGCCTCTGCTTGGGGCTGCACTGAAAGTAACTTTCATGCTACCCAAAAATACGCGTCCTGTATACAGGTGTCAGAGTACGAGATGTAATATCGCAGTAATATTGCGTGGTACAAGTGTACATTGCCATAGGGCGTCACACCACGCCAATATCATACCGACTTCGTGGTTTAAAGACAGCCACCCATTACAAAAGGCGCACACATTAGTGCGCGTATTCCCTTAAGACCACGTAGTGGGTGCATCGTAACTTCGAAGAAGTTTCTCGCGCATAATTGCTCCTGGTTTAAAGCATGCTACCCATTACATAAGGCACACGCCTTAGTGGGCGCATTCTGTTAAACCCTCGTAGTGTTCGAACTGCGCAGTAGGAACAGAATATCGCTATCGCGTTGAGCTCTTAAAGGCGAAGCTTAAGCGTCCCACAATTTTGTGTTCAGCTTAATTGCTTAATTGGACAAGATTATTTACTAACTTCTAAAGCAAGGAAGCTCGGCAGAAAATTGCAATTAGAAAGTTGTAATTCGGTTTTTAAGACGTCCGTATAGGCAGCTTCTAGCTTTCTATCAATTAAGTGTTGGTGTTTTTCTGCTTCCTGCAGATGCCCGCGAAATAAAAAAAAAAATACCACGTGACATGCGCGCCTGAGCAATGCAGTTGCAGTGCTCCCTAATGTTCCGCCTGCAAATTACCATAGCATTCGGCCATGTGTGCTGCCGCTTAAAAGGCGACAGGACAGCGACGATGGTGGCGGCCGTGCGATGACGCACCTGTTGCTTGCGGCAGCACAACAGATAACGGCCGCGTCTGATTATCGCTGTTATGGACCTTCGCAAGGGAAGTATATCATTTATACGCGGAACGTTAGGGAGCACTGCAACTGCGGCGCACTAGCAGGCCTGTCACGTGGTACTGCTTTTTATTTCCCGGGCACCGCAGTAAGCAAGCACTAATACTTAGTAGATGGAAAGTTAGGAACTTTCTAATCGGACGTTTCGCTAACCGGTCGACAACTTTCTAATTGGAATTTTCTTAGCCACCTTCCTTGCTTTAGGAGCTAGTTAATTAATCTTGCCCAATTAAGCAATTAAGCTGAACAAAAAAAAAAGTTGTGTGACCTATTGCATGCAATAGTCAGCAACGTGCATTTCCTCGCGTCGTCCCATGTGTGTGTCTCTGCCATCTACTGAAAGCGTTCCTTGATGCAAAATACGATTGCATAGCAAAAAAAAATTCCCCATGATTTAATAATTCGTGCAATAAGGGTTAAGCTCTGGCTAGAGCTAGCTGAGGCACCCTGCATAAGTCATATTGTCACGTAGTGTGACGGGGACGAAGGCTGCAGCAAGACCATGGGAAATACCTAACTCTTTGGGCGAACTTGAGCCCGGCAAAAGAAAAGTCAAAGTGCATACAAGCAATTCACGCTGTACACTGATAGCGGCGAGCAAAGTCGTCGGCCGTCGAGTAAACTGATCAGCAGCCAAGCGCGTCGGCATTTCATACTTGCGGCATCGAAGGCTCCAGTGCCATCAGTTGGTCACCGGGTTATTTCAAGAATCAACTCCACTGTTCGTGTGGCGCGCTCAAGCTTATCAGAAGATCCTAAAATACTCTGGAAGGTTCCCAGACATTCTGGCGCGGTTTGCACAAAGCAATGGTTATACGTGTAACGGACCGGTTGCATAAAAATACAAAAAGAAGCGCGCGTGGCAATATTTGTAAATACGAATTCACGTGTTAGTCAGAAGACCAAGCATGTTGATATTGAGAATTTTTTCCTATCTGATCTGGTATTGGTGCGCAAATTTATTTGAGTATGCAGGTACTTGCCTTATCATTTTTTTTTTTTTTGCGTAGATGCCTCTTGTCGCTTGTTGGCGAAAAGGCCACAAATTCCACAATGTGACAGCAAACTGTCTTTCCTTTTTTTTCACGTCCGCACAATACTAATAAAAGAATTTTAGGTAAGCTTCAACTTTTTTCTTCAGGTAAAAAAAAAAGTCAGGCCTGAAGAGGTTAACTGTCTAGCCAGTCATGTATCGTGTATGTAAATGAAAATAAACGCGAATCATTACGCGGAACTAATGTATATGATTTAGCAAAATGAGTGTAGTTCTTAGTGTACACACCACGTGTTTTTTTGAAGTTCGCAAAGCCTAAGAGGTCGTAACGAAACTTATCCGAAATTGTCGTATATTTTTGTGTGCCTCAAACATAAGATGCTTTCTTTACTGACTGAATGCATAAAAAAGAGGACGAGAAAGGGAAAGAACTTAACCTGCACATGTTTGCATATAGGACTGACACGCAACTCTAAAATCTCTAGGTCCCCGTTATACGCTTGTGGTTGGCGATGATGTACGTACAATCATCACACCAACATAGGTGCTAGGTTATTAGGGCGTAATATGGAAAATGAGCGTACAAAGCAGAAACGATTAAGAAATAAAGAGAAATGTAGAAATAGAAAGCAATAGCTATAATTATATTTCCTCATTCGTGCATGGGAAAAGGAATAAATCTACGGAATAAAAATAGATCTACGAATGGAATAAGCTCTCCAGGACCTGATCGAGGCCGTGTCACGGAGGAAAGTCGGAAGGGGTATTCTCGCGCGTACAACTTAAGCATGACTGTCCTATGATTCGACAACATCTATACTCACTTCAAGGCATGCATCGTGACGCAGCTCTTTATCCCCTCATGGGAACACATTATGTGTTTCGTGACGTTGCTACTTACTGCTTCATCGCAACTGAGAGGTTCCGGCACAGGCGACCTCCCCAAGTACGTATTGTTTTGACCAACGTACATCAGGGGAATCCTGCAAATACCAGGCAGTCTTAAGACGCTTTAAAAAATAGTCCAACAGGCACCGGTACTCAAATATGCACCGAGAAGCTTAAGGTAAGGTTGAATTCAATAAAAAAAAAAGACTGCTTTATGCTTACATCAGAACCATGACAAAACGTCACTGTACCTGGTGGCACACTTTAGGATGGGAGCGCATATCTCGAAAGCGCTATCATCCTGAGAAGGAGTAAGTCTTAGAGCTCACCGGCAAAAAATCGTAAATTGTGATGTACATCGTCAAGAAATTCGTTCCTGCAGTTAGGTAAACATTGTAAATTAGAATTGTAGAAACATTGTGAATTAGAATTCCTGCGCTGCGAAGTGTTTAAAATTGTAAATTAGTAGTACCCGAGAGCACATCCGGTTGCTCCACTCGCGCTTGTAGTGACTTCAAAATTTTTGAAAAGGGCTCACATTGGTGAGAACGCTAACCAAACGAAGCACGTTTGGCGACGTTCTAGTTAAATGAGAAGCAAAAAATTTAGGCAGCTTCGCTCTAGCGGTGCCAAGCCTGAAGGAAGTGCGGAGCTGGGCAGCCTTCTTTGTTACTCTTCGGCTTTCTCTTTCTTTCCTGCTCTCTTTCTTTCTTTTTCATCTTTTCCAGTTCTTTCTGTCGTGTTTTCTCTCTTTATTTCTATTTATTTCTATTTTTCGTCCTATTTTTCCCCTTTCTTTCTCTCTCCCTTTCTATTTCTCGCTTGCTTCCTCTTTTTTTCTATTTTTATACGTGGTTTTGCCTGCGTTACTCCAAGAGACGACAGCATACAACAGCATACGACAGCCCGGGTCCCTAAAGTGCTCCGCACTTGATATCATCATCAAGGCGCTCGAAGAACAAGCGGCAGTACACTTCTTGGCGCGAGCGAGCGCTCAATATGCTAGAGATGGCTATGCTATACGTGGTTTTGCCAGCGTTACGCGAAGCTACATGAGACGACGACAGCATATACGACAGCCTGGTTCCCTAAAGTGCTCCGCACTTAAAAGGACAGCACTATAAAACAACGTGCGGCAGCTCACTGTATACGGCAACAATTGTCGAGGAACTTCGAGAAAAATGCAGGATTGGTGCAGTGGGTCTCACTTGAGTTGCTTAGCTGCGTTGGCAAACTTCGCCAAGAGCACCGCGCAAAGCGCGGTACCCAGGAGCACCAGCGGTTTCATGGTTCCGGAGTGTGGCTTCTGATCGCTTAGTACAGCACGGACTCTGAAGAAGCGCCGCTGTGGTCTGCCTTTATCGGCGCCTTGCGCGCTCACACCGAGGGCTCAAGCGCCGCTCTGTGCATAGTCTGCATTGTCCTGTTTGGCTAGCAACGCAACCTTTGCCGACACCTCACGAGTGCGCTGACAAAAGCGCCCGGGGTGCAGAGATCAACGAGTGCAGAGTCAAACCGCCAACGGATAAACAAGACGCTCCCACGCGCGCTATACTTTTTCGCGGAATTATTTGCTGATTTCTTAAACGTTTTTTTTTTCATATTCCTTTTGTTTTTAGGGCACCTTTATAAGATGCCACAATATGTTTACCCGGTCGTATTTTTCTAAGGTTGTTCAGTCACTCGAGCGTTGTGAATTATGTAAGTTTCATCAACAATAGATTACGAAATTGAACTCATTATTTGGCGTCCATAAGGCTACCGACGCAAGAAAAATACTCTGCTAAATTGCATAGCTCTTATAGTAATCTGAACCCCATGTAATATCAGGAACGTTGATCAAATATTTCTTGGAACGAAAGAAACCGATAAAATATGAACTCCTTTATAGTTTTATAATCAAGCAGCTTAGCAGCCTCCCCTATGATGCAGGCTGCGTTCGTAGACAAGCATTAAAAAATTTAACAAGCTATTGGCCCTTCATGGTGGCCTAGTGGTTATAGCGTTGCTGTAACCACTAGGCCAAAATGAACTAAAATGAAGTATACTATTAGCAGTATTGTAGGTGATCACGCATTGCAGCGGTAAAAAAGTAAGAGTTCGTAGTTTAGACTCCCGGTCCCGGCGTCAGCGCTAAAGAACCTTAGGTGGTCGAGCAGCACGTTAAATGCACGTTAGATGCACGTTAAATGAAAGTTAAAGAACAAACTTCATCCGTAATTCCCCCTTCCCCCTTTCACGACGTGCCTCATTTTTAGATGGTGGTTTTGGTAACCCAAGAGCTTAACGTTAGCAAACTGTGTCCCTGCGCTGCATAAAATAAAATAGGACTTATGAACAGCCCGAATGCGGTTTTACGAATAAACAAGCAGTTCGATAAACTAAAATGAAGTATACTATTGGCAGTATTGTACGTGATGTCGCATTGCAGAGGTAACAAAAATGGCCGTTTTGTGGGCCAGTTGCGAGTACCGCGACGAGGGAAGGAGAAAAGCATATTAAAGGGACACTAAAGAGCAGGACGATTTTTCTCGCATTAGTAAAGTAGTCTTCCACGATACCAAAAACACCACGCTTGCTGCGAGAAGACGCTTAATAAGCGAGAAAACGCGCAAAAAGAAAATACAGGTGGCGACGCCACCTTGGAATTCCCGTACCATTTGCTGTGACGTCACATATTTTTGACGGCGCCTGCTTGGGCCTACGTAGTTCCTAATCGGTTAAATCGAAAGTACATTGTCCTCTGATGGGGCCAGAGACTTGACATAACGAGTTTGTGGAAATTTCGTCGAGCCAGTGGCGCCAAAATACGTTAAATGCTCTTTGAAATCTTTTACGTCACGAATTACAAAGTTCGGCGCGAAATTAAAAAATGAAACTTTGAACTTGGTTTTCTCTTCTAATAATAAACCAATGGTGGTGAAATAAACTACACAAGAGTTCTCCGAGCACACTTTATCAATCTATACCAATTCATTGTTTCTCTTTAGTGTCCCTTTAACTTGCTCAATTGGCCTTGCTGTGGCAGATGACAACGCTACTATATAAAGTAACGTAGCGACGCTGCATATTTCCACATTATCCTTCACAGAACACACACGTGCAATGTGTGTGTGCTCTGAGGACTTGAACCACATTCAACCCCGAATACGGTTGCAGAAAACAAAAATAACAAGAAGAGAGTCGTATTCCGTGCATCCAATCCCTATCGCACAGGCTAAATAAAAGTTGAAGTAGACGCAGTGTTACATACATACAAAGAACTTTATCGGAGTTCTGAGGGACGAGATTAGAAGAGGCCAAGAGACCTCCCCAGTCAAGCCGGTGGCTCCACCCATGTCGGCACCGGGAGATGATGACACTCGGCGACGACACGAGCCCTCTGGACGGCCTGGAGTTGATGCGTGAGATCCGGACTGCGCAGTCGCTCATTCCAGCTACGTTGTTTTTACGGCTGTCGGCAAGATATGTGGGGATGTATATGCGCCGATTTGCAGAGAAGGAACGAGCAGGTGGAATACAAAAAATGGACAGACATGCGTCTCGTAAATTCATGCAATGGCGTACTGGTATAGTATATGAAGTTCGTCTCAATCGTGGTCGCTTTCTTCGTACAGAAAGGCTGTTGTAATTATCAGAGATTAATTGATCACAAAAGGTGGTTAAGCGGAGAATCACCGTCTAATCTTTTGTTGCATTGCCGCAATTGTAAATGCACACCAAAATTCGATTATTGCACAGTTTACAGATACACAAGAACACACACAAAAAAAACGCGTCTTATTGTTGAGGCTTGGTACATCAATACATTGTAGAAATGCACCCGCGAGCCAGCTTTCGACTGCCTTGCATGAACTGGAAATTAAATGTTTAAGGAGTTATCTCTTGGTTGGGCCCGCACGTGTGCCTGATTGAGGGGTCGAACTGCCGTTCCTGAGCTCGCGCAGATAAGCTTTGTGTCTGCTTTCTTTAGCACCACACGACCTTTCAGGTAATAGTCTGCGTTTGTGTTGTCGTGTTCGCTTCTCCTGTAACCGTGTTTGCTCGCGCCACTTACTTTTGCGATGGATCCCTATACACTAGCTTAACTTTCTATCGTTCGAAATGTCCAGGAGCTTTCTCTTGCCTCTGCAAGCGAGCGCCTGGTTCCTTTTCTTTTTCATAATAAATTTATTTCTCTATGTGTCGCATTCTTCGGCTCTTGAGCCAATGGCTGTGAGGTCAGGAAACATCCACTGACCTCATCAGACAAGACAATCGTACGGCATCAGCTTCGATTGCAATGTAAACAAAACGACCTAATTGTGCACCTAATAATGTTGCTAATGAACGAAAGAAAATAAATTTTGAGGGCTCGTTTTTCTTTGTTAGACACGACCTCAATAAAAACCAACAGACGATGAAGCCAACGAAGATATAGGGGACGTCATTTGTAGTCTTTTAACTGTGTTTAGTGATTACCATATAAATGTGCAGAAATTAAAGTGAACGAAAATACAACTTGCCGCCGGCAAGGACCAGTTGCCTTTTCGTAAACTTTCTTTCCCTTTCCCCCTCCCCTTAGTGCAGGGTAGCAAACCGGATGCTACAATTCTGGTTGACCTTCCTGCCTTTCTCTCGTTTTATTATCTCTCTCTCTCTCTCGTAAACTTTAATTTCTTCACATTTATATCATAATCACCACAATAGAGTTAAGAGACTACATGTAACGTCCCCTATACCTCCCTTGGATTCACTGTCTGTTAGTTTTCATTAAAGTTGTGCCTAAAAAATATTAACGAGCCCTTAATATCCCCCTTATTTCTTTGATTCATAGCGAGGGCCTCGTTCTGGCAGACTTGATGCCTCAGGTAGCATGCGAGAGCTTATTAGCCAGCTGCCAGCTCGTAAAAAGATCACGTGCTACGTGATGCCAGCTGGCAAAAAAAAAAAAAGAGCGTTCCACAGTCGTCGTCATGGCTACGAGCCGGCGCTGACAAACACTCGTAGGTTTGCATGCAGCATAAACACCCGATAAAGTGAACGGGTGGATGACCGCCGCTGTAGCTCAGTTGGTAGAGCATCGGGCGTGTTAGCCGAAGGCTGCAGGTCCCTGCCGGGGACAAGTTGTCTTTTCGTCAACTTTAATTTGTTCACATTTATATCATAATTACTACGATAGAGTTAAAAGACTACAAATAACATCCCCTATACCTTCCTTGGCTTCATTACTTGCTGGTTTTCGTTATAACGCTGCTAGAGACTACGCATTTTTTACATTACTTGTACATCAGCGCAGGTGTATATACAGTTATATAAGTAAGAGCATTTGAACATGAGGCGTTAAAAAAATGAGACATGCCAGTCAAATTTCTGCCGAAGGTCGCATGAATTCAACTGCGTGCTACTGTGGGGGTCACTTCCTGCTCATCGCCTCCTTTTAGAGCTGCGTCTAAACACCGACGGGGGGGGGGGGGGGGGGGGGGCATTTTCGGCTTTTATTGAGGTATATACAACTTACTTGATACTTCAAACAAAACACGCGTAAAACAAGTACTGCCGGCGAAATGCAAAGCTCTCTCTACAAACTATCTGAGCTCAGTTGGTCTGACTAAGCTCAGCGATAAGACGTTGCTGCGATGCACCACACCGCACGTGGCGTGAAGGCTTCGCTCGGCGGAAAACTGCACAGCAGCGTCAGTCTCCATCTATACGGCCCAGAGAACGGCAGTGCCAGGATGACGAGCTCCGCGTTGGCAATCATCGCTGTGTGGTCCCTGATCGGCACTGTCCTCGTGCCAGTTCAGGTAACTTGCGATATCTCGCTCTCGCTCAAAGTGGCATGGCAAAAAATAAAAACACAAGAAATTGTGACCCCCGGTATGCGAGAAACAATATCGACTTTCTTCAACCTTCCTGATGGCGGCATGCTTTTAAGCTTTTCAAGTTGCACCATTTTATCGTCTATTCGGGTAATGAAACGCATGAGCACCGCTCATAAAAAAATTACAGGATCAAATACCTTTCACGCAACTTGCTCGCTATTGCAGAATCTGAATTCTACATACTAAAACTAATCCAGTACGTGCGATTCTCGGTGACTCGCGTTTGGAAGACACTGTAGTGGAATGAACGCCGCAGAATAAATGACCAACATCACTTTTTTTTTTTCGGACGGATTTGTTTTACCCAATAGATAAATAGCACCTAAAAACGACAGAAAGCTGAGCTAGTTGGTAATAATTCACCATACAAGGAAGCAAGGCGTGCGAACACGGAACAAGCGAACAACACAAACCAGCGCTTGTGTTGTCTTGCTCTTTTCCTCTCTTCCTTGTTGGCACACATTACCTTCTTTTATGATATATAGCACACCTTCGTTGTTACTACAATGATAGGCCAAACGGCGCTTCGGTCAGTAAGGACTTGATTGCGTGGAATCGGAAAATATAGCACCTGAAATCCCGTTAAAATGAGAGCAGCATTCTGGGCCAGTTGGTAATCAATTACTTAACTCATCATCATCAGCAGCAGCCTGACCTTCCGCATGAATACACCAGAATACACCATTACTTAAGTACGATTGCGTAAAAAGAGAGAGAGAGACAGGGACAACAGAGAAGAAGATGCACCCAGCGCAAACTTTCAACAAAATTCATTGTACCACTGAACGCCTTTATATATTGCAACCCGTTAAAATACGCACTAGCCGCCTCAACGATAAGGCAAGTGGACAGCTATAAATATGTAGGTGGAAAATTCACTGATAACCTTTCTGGAATTTACTTACTAAGAGTATTCGTTCCTCCACTCACCGTAAACTAAGACACAAGCTCAGGAATTCGCCTGCCAGCATTATATTACTAAGTTATGTGACATTTATTGGACCCCAAAAGAGGGTAGCGCCAGGCAAGTGAGACAGAGGGAGCTCGTTATTGAACAACAGAGTATTCTTCCGGCGTATATAAAGGCGCCTGCACGCTACTCTCTATAGGTTAAGGGGATTGAGGACTGGGAAGGCCTTAGGAGCAGGAAGGCAGGAGGAGGGGGAAGGGGGAGGGGGAGGACGACAAGTGAGTTTCCTCGGGGAAAGGGGGGCCCGCGTGAACCCAAACTACAGTATGCTTGCGTGTTACATGAGATTCCACGCACTAACCTTAACATTAAAGGTACTGAGGGCATGCAGAGCGGGGTTATTCGTTTTATTTGTCGAGGTCTAAGCGCACCGATTTTCTCGCACAGCTAATGACGGTAAATAATATCCTCTCCTAGAAACACGGAGGCAGGTGCTTCGCCTGAGTATTCTACAATACGTAATTTGTCCCATATTATCGCTAGAATCCGCCTTATATGCAATTCCTTTGTACCCAAGGCGTACATGTCACGATCAAACAAGTGCATTCACCCAAATACTTACAAATTTTATTTCTTCCCTCGAGCAGTATCAGAGCAAAACTCTAAACACATAGCGTGTTAACTAACTTTCCTAATGAAGTGCGCTGCCCATGTGCCTGTATGATTGTTTGCATATTTTGTAATGTTTGACTAGCATTTTTTTTTCTGTTTTATTTGCCTCGTTTGCTATATGAGTGACCTTTCTGCAAGTACCTTATTGTGGTCTGCAGTATATTATAAATAAAGGACTGCAAAACTGCCCAAGAGGCATACCATTTCTGAATGACAGTCGCTACTTTTGGTCACGAATATCATTGCAATGACACGCACATCACGTCAAGCAATCCGGCTATTTATACTTTCACGTTTTCAACAATAGTGCGCTTGCCTCCCGCTCTACTAACTGCTTTTCTACAGTTGAACATTTAAAGAAGGTCAAGGTTGCGCCCGGGTCGTCATCAAGATGAAGGTGGACCTCCGTCTCAATACTTCACATTGGTGTTCTTGTATGTAGGCTAGTTCCCGTGCGTAGCAAAACAAGACGCACCATTACCGAGGTGGTCGAGTTACTATAGCCTTGTGCTGACGAGTACATGAGGTCGCGGGATCGCCTGGTTACAGCGATCACATTCAGAATGTGAGAATGTTATTTGTACGTTCCCCGACAGCTGCCAGAGAGTATCAGACAGCACGTACGGACATATATCGGGCGTACCTGCCAACGACAAGCGCTATGCAACGAAGACAGAAGGTAGTATGCAGGAAAGTAATGGTTTCGATACCATGCCACGTGGTGAAATCGCGGTAACCATTGTTTCATCAAGAAACTCTAGGAATACGTACCTTATATGAAAAGAAAGCTATCTGAACTCAAAATTATCGGCATCACCTTCTGAGTAAATATTTCATATTCATTTGCAGGGTGCCCCTAATGTTGGTCGAATCCAACTGGACTTCTTCGTTTGGCAGAGCGAATACACCGATTCATGAACGTCTGGAAAATCATATGGACGTGAGTGAAATGTCAAGGATTCCTCTTGCAATCTACCATACGCAACGCCGCGAACTTCGCGTTCCCAAAACATTTACCAGGATCCTGCTTCCTGTGGCGTTGTCATCAGCACGTGCCAGCAAGAGTAAAACCATAGCACACTACATATGAGAGTCCTAACATGGTTTGAAGGCTAACTCCAGCGCCAAGTTCTCTCTAGTAGCTTTTGAAAGAAACGCTATGGCTTTAACAGCGCTTCAACACATGATGACCCTATAACGATCCCAAATGTGGTTATGCCAGTCATGCAGGCAGCGGGCATCCGCAATATGAGGCTATACAAACTCATAAACACATTGCGCAACCCGCACATATGCCTTCAGTATATAGTATATTAAATGTGTCCTTTCAGTTGCAAAAGTGCAAACTGACATTGCTATCACCAGCTAAGCGGATGAGAAATGTGGGGATCCTTATAACGCACTGCACCTTTCGATTCGAGCTTATAATGTGTCATTGGCAGCGACATAACTCTTTCAGGTCCCGTGCTGCGAATAATTTTGTGCTTTGATTTCTAATGTACATGCCGAGTGCATGTGTAAGAAAAGAACACAATATTTGACTTCGGTAGCTTCTCCCGCATTAGGAGTGTCATTTAGTATAACTCGTGACGTTTGATACGCAGATGGACTACAGTAGGCGAAGTGAAGCTGGGTACACCGGGTCAAACATTCCGCATTATTTTCGACACGGGATCCGCTGACTTCTGGGTGCCATCTATTCAGTGTACGGATGGCTGCTGTGAGTATACTAAATAACGCAAGATTTTCTGCTATAAACATATAACTAAAAAAAGGAACTCTCTTGGAACAACTTCGCCTTTGTTCTTGAAATGAAGCGTGGATGGCTAAACTTTCTAATCAAATAAAATATGAATATTCGAGAAAGAACAACATTCGAAGATAATCTTCAATTGCGAATATTTTCTCATTTCGTAAAGAAAATAAGATATGATGGCCGAGGAGGAGCAAAGGAAAAAACGGAAGGACAGGGAGGTTAGCCAGTTCTCAGACCGGCTGGCTACCCTGTTCTGGGGAAAGGAGTAATAAAAGATGATAGAAATGAGATGTTACAAAAAAAAAGGAGAGAGAAAAAAAGATCAATAATACGATAAACGACACTTCTTAAGGCCTGTCTCTGAGACAAGTTGTCCGCAAAAAGCGCAACAACGCTCTCAAAGCTTTCCGTGCCGAGGACGGTTTCGGCCAGTGTCCTAAGACCTTTTCCTTCCGACAATGGGCGATTGTCAAGTCTATCTAACACTTCTGCCAGTTCTTTTCTTGGTGCACTGAAACAAGGACACTCACAGAGAAGATGGACGAATTCTCTCCTCGCAGCTACAGTTATCACATGTCGGGCTGCTGGCCATTCCGATTCGAAATGAATTGACACTCGCACAGCGGAACTCGACGGAATTTACCAACGCCCGTCTTCACAACTTGGACCCGAATCTACAGCTCCGTCTTCCGTCGGGAATAACTAGAGCTGAGGAGACGCTCCTGGGCCGCCTCTGGCTCGGGGTGGCCTTCACGGATATGAAGGCTGTATCCTGTTTTGTAAATAGGAAAACTTCTTGATAATTCGGTACATGTGATCCCGCTCACAAGTGGATGCGCGTTCAACGAAGAAGACGCAAATGAGAAACTGAAAGGCGAATATTCGTAGGGTATACAACATGACAACGTCAGTGATGAACAAAGGAATAGCGCGTCACTAGATGTACTTCGAACGTTACGTTTGTTGATGAAGCTAAGAAACTACAGCATATCTTTCTGAAGTATTGGCCAAATAAAGAAATGTATTTGCGTAAACTGAGGCGTCAAATGTGTAGGCTGTGTAACAGCGGCACATCGTTACTGAACGACAGGAAATTATGGAGCAACAGGTATTTAATCCATGCGTTCACTCGGGAACTGGTTCGTCTGCGTAACAGTCCGCAGCTATTGTGCAGAAGAATCATTTTGACCTGTGACCAGATAAGTATTCACCTTTCTAATATTGAACAGAAATGGATATTCGAAGATTTCAAAGTAGTGAAATTCTGAACCGTCTGCGAATAGCGCCGACGGTTTGATTCTCATTTAAAGTTTCCGATACTTCACACTAATATTTATTCGTATTTGGTGTTACCTCTTACCTGTACTTATCTCGTTAGGGGCGTCTTACGTAATACCCGTGAATTGGCGAGTAAGTATACACATTGGGCAAAACAACATGTGCCACACGTGCCTTATCTTGCCTTAGTGCTGGGTCGCTTCTGCGCGTTATTTCTTTTTGCCCGCGGCGAGCTTCACTTGACGACTACATATACCATCTGCGGCAACCGCAGACGATCGCAGGAGGTACGACCCTTCGCACTCCAGCTCGCACATTCCGGACGGCAAGCAGGTGTCCATTCAGTACGGCAGCGGCGAGGTACGCGGCGTGCTCGGCTCCGACACGTTGCACCTGGGCGATGGTGTGGTGCCCGCACAGCCATTCGCCGAAATCACGCACGCGTCGCAAGGTATCTTTCGGCCCGAACCAGTTCGACGGAGCGATAGCGCGGGACGTTCCCTTCGACGGCATCATCGGGCTCGCCTACCCTAAGGTGTCGTCGCTAAAGGTGAAGCCGGTGTTCGACGCTATCATGGAGAAGAAGCTGGTGCCCCAGTCCGTCTTCTCCTTCTACCTGGGAAGAAGCTCCGACGCCAGACCTGCCGGCGAACTTGTACTCGGAGGCATCAACCACGAACGCTTCAAGGGCAGCATGCATTACGTGTCGGTCAGCAAGAAACGCCACTGGGAATTTCAGATGGACCGGTAAGCGGTAGTATATACGTGTCGCTAACTTGCACGTTCCATTTTCGTCGTCCCATTCCAGGACTAACCAGGAACACAGTAGGTAAGGAAGGCACGCGCTGACTTCCAACTGAAAATTTATTTCGGAAAGCACGCGTATATAAGTACGGACACATAAGCAAAACTGCGCAACTGCAAAAAAGAGCAGACAGTCGCGAGAAAAGAGAGAGAGAGAGAGAGACAGTATCCCGGAGATATCTGCGCAGAAAACAGGTAATCAAGTTCCTTGGGTGAGAGGCTGATTCGCTCGACTGTTTGTTGTTTTTCGCAGCTGCGCAGTTTTGCTTATGTGCATGTCTGTACTTATATACGTGTGCTTTCTTAAATAAATTTTCAGTTGGAAGTCAGCGCTTGTCTGTGTCCCCTCGCTTGTCCTTCGTTCACTTTTCGCGCTCTCGATATCTTGTGCAATGGAGTACCAACTAGCCCAAATCTTCACATCAATAGTAAGAAAGGTGTAACAGTATCAGAAAATTGCACACACCGTAAAATCGAAGAACTAGGGACCGTTCACTATACAAAGTGCAACCGCGCAGCCCTTCTTTGATTTCACCGGCTGAGAGGGAAATAATAACAGCTTTCAGTTTTACTTACGCCTCTACCCAGTTGTCAGACAAGGCGCAACAGACAATAGGTATGTCACAACGGGCAGGTGCTCTGCGCCGATTCTCAAGCCGGGTGTTGAATGCGCAATATGAACTGAGATTAAAATTAACAGGCGGATACGTCGAAACACGGGCATGCTAGAATAATTCTACTGACTGGAATTGTTTGTGAATACGACGGTCACTAAGTTTCCAATAAAGAATGCCTGCTTACTGAAGTCATTAAAAAATCCACTCTTCTGTTTTAGTTGATTAGGTGACTAATGGTGACAATTATGATAACACTTTATGTCCCCCTGGTTGCCTAACTTTGTACAGAGGTAGATTTCACGAAGCTCTCCGACAAACCCGAAAAGCTTTCTTGTGGTCACCCAGAAATGCACAATATGTGGAGAAGATCAGGCGGAATAACTTAAATGTGACGTGAACAGACAAGCGACAGCTCAAAAGAATGTGCAAGAAGTTTGTCATTTGGGATCTTTCAGGTGTTGAGACGTCCATGAAGGGACATAATTAATGGTTTACTTGAAATAATGATAACCACAGTCTCAAGCATGGTCACAACGCATGCAGCCATTATTTTTTTCAACCAACGCGTTTACACTTTTTTACACTGCTTTAAAACGATAAGCCTCAGTAAGCCTGTCATGTATGTCTCGACCATTTCTTTTTTTGTAAGAAAGTTTGACATAACGCTGCAAAAGGACTCCATTCACTAGACCGCAGCGTTGGCCCGACGGGTAAGGCTCCCGGCTCGTCTACCGGGAGATGAGCGGTTCAAGTTTACCATTGGACACCGATCAATTTATGAGATGTACACAAGCAACCTCCTGACCAGGCCGCAGACTTTTAAGCGGTGCTTGCAAGAGGTTTCGCACGGGGCTCTACATATTGCTTTGCAAGAACTAATACAAACGGGCACCCCAATTTTCGAGCACCGAAACCGGGCTTGTCTCGTTTCTCTCCCCCCCCCCCTCCCTTTCTTTTTTACAGCACGCAACTTCGTTAAAAAAGTGAAAAACAAAACAAAATGCACACAAGGAAAACCTCAGACGTTTCGAAAAATGTGACTATTTTAAGCGCATGCGTGACGCTGTGATCTTGAGAGTAGAAAATTTTTCCTTTCTCAGTTTTTTTTTAAACTTTGTATACGGCACACGAATGGCGACCAGAATTTAAGTGAAGCAATCTCAACTAAGCTGAACAGAATTACAACACGAAACCTCGCACAAGTACAACTGCTGAAAAGGGGCGTTTTCTACATTTCAATTTAGCCTATATAGAAATTATTTTAACTTGCACTGTCTGCCGTGCGTGCTTCGCATGATCTCAAATGCACAGTAAAGTATACTCAGTCTCTCGTCTGCACTGCTTTTCATTTACACACAGAACGGCGAAAACTTGACAAATTTTTGGCGGACAATACAGGAAGACAGAAACGATCATCTCTGATTTTTCTACAATCTTCAAAAGTCCATCTCCCAGCATCGGCAATCTGGATCTGAATTCATGAAGTTTCTCGCACGTTTCTTTTTTCTTTTGTCTATTCGTAAGATGGTTTTGTGAATACGAGCGGGCATTGGTCTTCTACAAAACACCTTACGCAAGTTTTATTTTGAGTAAAATAAAAACAGCATCACAACCTACTACAGAACCCATATTCATATTTTTCTTATGAAATGAAAGACTTCTGTTTCCGTTTCAGTCATTCTTCTGTATTATTACACTATATATTGCACAGGTATGAGACTCGCCGCTGAAACCATGGCGCAAATTCTATGTCTACACAATTTTTGAAGTTTTGATTTTGTTTCAGTCCCTTAAAATCACCTCAAACAAGACTTTCATCAGCACATATATTTGTATACTGCTATTTAGAGGACGTCGTCCACTGTACCTGAACATTAAAGTCATATCCTTCAAAAGAACTGTAGAAAACGTGGTAGAGTTGTGATCTGGGTCAGTTGGCACATATTCTTGAGGATTGGAAGCTGCCAAAAGACGAAGCACAGGGGGGAGAAGTGGCACACACGACGATTGGGCTAACAATCGTGCTTTACTGAAACCTCCATCATCTCCCAGGAAAACAAGGCGGGCATGCGAAGCTCAAAGCATAACAAACACCAAACAACATTGGTATAGAGAGATACATCAAGTGGCTATCGCCAGTGTGACAGGAAGCTTAGTCTCTCCTGTATCAGTGAGACAGGAGGGGCGCTGATGCAATTATCGCCTTGCATGCTGATGAGACAGACTTCGAGAACTGTCCTCTGTGCGTCGTCTTTTGGCTGGTTCCACTCCTCAATAAGTGTAGGAAGCGCTACATAGTCACAAGAAATTAGAGATTTTTTTTTTTTTGAGAGCGTGACTTGTCCTCGCCTGAGAGGCACTTCCCGCCTTTTCTCTCTATTTCCTTTACAGGAAACCATGTGGGGACGGGGGGGGGGGGGGGGATTGTTGGTTTGTTAGCCCCAAGGGCCGAGATTCGTGCTCTTCCGCCCCCAACTGCACCTTATAGTAGATAAACTATAGGCCTGGATTTCACAATATCCGCAACAAAGGTGAAAAAAGCGCGTAAAGCGTACTTGGTTCTGCGCGCCCCTCCTCCCCACTCCCTCTAAAAAGCACACACGCGCGCGGCTTCGGAAAATACACATTAGGACCCTTTTCTCTGTCTATCATCCTTTTTTGTGCGCGCTTTGTATGCGCGCGAACAAGTAACACGGTTATGCGTTGACTGAATTACCTCTGTTTCTGCCCCAAGGGTTCAAGCTGGAAGTGACAAACGCTTCTGTGTCGGCGGCTGCTGGACAGTGGTCGACTCGGGATCTTCGCTCATCGAAGGGCCCCAAGAGGAAATCGACAGGATTAACAAAGTTATTGGTGCCCAGAAGACAGAGCACGAGAGGGTGCGTACAACTGTCCCCGGACACATATATATACATAAGCATCCCTGCTCGGATGCTTGGGTCGCACTCCCTCCCTTGAGGTCATTCTCTGCCCTCCTTGCTATATAAGCAGTATCTTACTCTTGAACTGTGCACTACGCCTGCAACATTTATATGTTTATAAGAAGTTCACGCAGAAATTTAGTGTTGAATATATGTGTTTATGTCGATGTCATTTGAATGCTAGCATGTATACAATGACACTTTGTTATAATTTTGTTTAGGATCTCGCCTGTGAAGAATGACTCGGTGAACATGTGGGATCTCGTGCACATGTCACAGGCCCGACTTGTACAACAAACCATCTCATGCACATGTACCAAGAATTCTTACGTCGGTTTCTGGCCGGCAGCCATTTTCGGACAAATACGAAGTTGTTACTTGATATATCAGAAGTCATCGGCTGCAGCTACATATTTACTCGGACTGTTTGCTTGTTCGATTGGTGCTCTCGTAGCGCTTCCCGCATGCGTGCCCGTCGTGCTGTGTTATACAGAGTGTTCTTTTTTTTTTTAGACAATACAGATTTTTTATAAACGAGGGGATACTTTTACGACGAGGGGGATATACTTTGCCGCAGCTAAAGTGACACTGAAATGAGTAATCAACAACAGCTCGTTAATAATTTTTTTCAGTTATTGACTTGAGGGCAGTTGTTCATATTGGAAAGTTGTAGTTCGTGACAATTTATTGCATACCCATTTTTTTAGAAATCACAAAACTTGCACGTAATTCGAGATATTCATAATGGAATTTTAATGGCGACGTCGAAATTGACTGCGTCCGGCTCGCAGGAAACGCGGCCACTCTGTTACGTCAGACCGAAAGTTCCCGTGACAAGAAAGTGGCGAAATTTGAAGCAAGGCGCATCGAAGCAGGATCTGATCGGGGAAAACAGCGAGTAGCCCGAATTACACAAGTAGACCTCTTATTCTTTGTGTGCGATGTGTGGTGCTTATCTGTTTCTTTCTTAAACTATAAGCAAGTACAAAGCAACTCGTTCGCTCTTCTGCAAAAAGAAGCGCCGCAGCGGATGTGCCGGAGTTTGGCGCTGTACCGAGAAAGAAAAGGCTATATTGCGGTTTTCTTGAGCACAGCTAGAAACAACAAGCCCCAAACAACAAACGCCCCAAACGCAACAATAAGTGCCAAACAACAAACGCAATGGAAAGGCGATCCGCTGGTGCAAGTGAGATGACTTGGCGCTTTCCACGGCAATATACTGCCACGGCGCACCTTGATTCGAATTTCGTCACAGAGCGGCCGCGCCTCCTGCGCGCCGGGTGCCATTAAAATTCGGGGTGCTATTCTGGACAGTTTCAAATTCCGGCATATTGTAAAATTTCATAATGGTAGCATTTTAAGCCAATCAGAGCGGCCGTAGCAGCCCTCTGGACCAATCAGGGTTGACCAATGGCGGAATTTGACAATGTCCAGAATAGCACCCTCGATGATGAATATCTCGAATCGCATGCAATTTTTGTGATTTCTAAATAATAGGTATGCACTAGAAGAGAAACTTGGGCTAGTTGGTGGTTCATCACAGTGGCGTAGGCAGAACTTTTTTTCGGGGGAGGGGGGGGGGTGATTGTGTTACAGGATTATGTTACAAGACACAACAAACCAAACATGTAAGCGCACATCTACCGTCAACCACTGCACGAACAACATTGCGATTTAAAATTCCTTCATAGCAAGCAGGAGTTCTACCCTAGCCAATCATGAAGGAACACATTCTTTTGTTTTTTATACCTCGATAAACCGGGCCATACTTTCTTTAAAATACTGTCTTGCTGGTCCTCTATCCGGGTCACAGTAAACTCCAGCCATTCGTGAGCGCCATATACTGTGCAAGCCGATCATCATGATTACGAGTAGGTCAAATGGTAATCCGTCCTCAATGTCTATTCCTAAGTACCTAATTCCATGAGGATCTAACGGAAATCCTTTTTTTATTCTCCTCTGCAACACGTCCCAAAAGTACACCCCCTCCCAACAGTGCAGAAAGACGTGGTCAATTGTTTCAGGTTGGTTACAGATAAAGCAGTCGGAGCCCCATGGCATATAGAAACCTCGCTCCTCTAAAAAGGTTCTTACTGGTAGTGTTCATGTGTGTAATTTAAGAGAGAAAGATTTTGCATTTGTAGCTGCTTCCATTTTTTTTAACTCGCTTAAGTACATTCTGACCCTTGCCTGCAGTATATAGCGCTCTCTACATTGGGATGGGCAAGAGAATGTCACGTACATCCTTGTAAGGCTTTTTCTTTCCAACAGAAAACAGGTAGTCCAGCGTGGCTCTGTACACTTTGTAGGCAAGTGTACAGAGCCACGCTGGGGCTCGAAACTCATTTGCAAAAAGGTACTATACAAGCGCCATGTCGGGCAAGGAATCGCGTTAACCTATGTAATAAAGCATGGCAGAAGAGTAAAAGAACAACCGGCAATCGCACAATGCTAATTGCGCAACGAGTGCGTGGTTTAATGCTTCCCACACACTGCGAATTGCTCAGCCATAATTCTTCATCGTCATCAGCCACATGCAGCATCAACAAAGCGTGCATAATACCTTGCAGATGTGTAGCGGGTACCTTACTTATCGGCAGAAAGACAAATAATGGCGTAGTGGGTGCTGTCCTACTTCACAAAAATTGATTTATGGCGTAGTCGATACCTTGCGGAAAGCCAAAACTTCAGACGCAGTTGGCCTTGCCCCAACACGAAGCTGCGCTCAGAATTCGCATTAGGCAATATTGTAATCGTCGGGGAATTTTGTTTCCACTCTAATCCATTAGTTTCTTACGCCACTACATAAAGGGTGCCAGGGGTTCCACTGTAATGCTTCAAAATGCTTCAATACACATTAGTTCGTACTCTGGTCCCTAGAGGACACTAGAGGTTTTCTGCGTACATATGGAATGCCCTAGCCATGTACAACTTTGCTGTAATGAAAAAAACAATGGCGAAACTTGCACTGAGTCGCGCAAGGCTTGAAATAGCGAAGCAGTACGATTCTGAAGTCTAATCTGGTTACTTGTAGATTTGTTGTTAGGCTTTAGCTAGGTGATGCTAGGTTGTTTCTAGGTTGCTTCTCAGCAGGACACGACACGGATGTCCAAACTCCAGAGACAGAAACTCGCGCTGAAACCGAGCGTTCGCACCTGCGGGCACGTCGTCCTTCGCGTAGGGCTTCCATCGCTTCGGGGTCTTCTCGCAGCCTCCATTGCCTTTCCCGTTTCCTAGTACTCTCGCCTTGTACCGCCGAAGCACTCTGTACAGATGCGTCCGCGAAGCTGAGGCGTGCGGCCACTGAGTTTATCACTGGGTTAATACCGACGGTTTAATAAAGATTTTCTCAATTACTGGTCCCGTCTGTCTAGAAAACTTAATTGGTGTTTGCCGCCCGTCTGTTCCCTTCTCCATTTCTAGTGGACCAGCGGTGAGTAGTGGGATTTGCCCAATTTCTGTGGCACATACCCGTTGATGATGATGATAGTTTTTTGTACACATTTGTACACACCAAAGTTTTTACGGCTGGCTTAAACAGCTTCGCTGTTAAAAGCTTCACTTTATTCCTCCGCTTGCTTATTGTGTGCAACTGGCACGAATTAATTCCTTCATTTAGGGGCGTCTCTTCGGTGCCGCTGGGGAATTCTAGGTGCGCCCCTGAAGAATACAACTACGTACCCTTTCTTTCGTTTATTCAAACGGCTGAACCCATGTAATGCAGTCGTGGAGTTGCACGTGCCAAAACCACGATATGATTATGAGGCGCGCTATAGTAGGGCAGTCCGGATTAATTCTGACCATCTAGGGTCCTTTAGCGCGTACCTATATACGTATAAGTACGCGGGTGTTCTTGCATTTCACCATCACCGAAATTCGGTCGCCAGGGCCGGAAATCGAACACTCGTCCCCGATCACAGCAGCGCGGCACCTTGCCCTGTCCGAATAAGGAAAGCAATGTAAAGAGAAACAAGCAAACAAAACATCAAGTCTGTTCAAAGCAAATCAATTTTAACCTCTATAGATGGCATTTAGTGCAGAAAAATTGGGGAATAAGCACCATGACGTGTCGAGAAGCTAACTGATATATGTTTGAACGGGACATGTTTAAAATGTCAATATTACATTTCTATGTTCATTTCTTGTAAAATGCCACAGTATCTCGTCGACTGCAAGAAAGTTAGCAAGTTGCCGAAGCTCATCTTCACCATTGGCGGCAGGCAACACACGCTCAAGGGAGTCGACTACATAGTTAAGGTAAGATGAAAGCTCTTTCTGTGGACTGAATTGCCATGTTATTCGAGCAGCATGAGAAGGAATGGAGGACGCAGTCAAAACTAAGGAAACTAATGAAGCGCGATGCTTAGTAGCGGTCTCTCGAAAGCCAAGGCGAAAACTATTATTTTCGCATAGTTTCTAATCTTTCGTCCCCAGTTTTAACGGTAAAAAATTCAATGGTGCTGCCAACGTTTTATTGCGATAGCAATTATATGGACAGTCTCGACGGGTTTTTGCCGTCGCCGTTGCCGTCACCGTCATGTCCTTCCGGTATGAAGTCCAAATTGATAAGATCCCCCGCGCATTGTTGTTCTACCGCGGGTAAAAGCGCGCGAGCGGGGGCGACGAACGCGGCCGAAGCAGAGATCAAACGAGCCGGCCCGTTTCCGTCGCTCGGAGGGTGCATGCGATAACATCACCCCGCTCGGGAGGCCTGCCGTCGACGCAGACAGGAAACGCCCCGCCTGTCTTTAACGACCATGAAAAAAGACGCGGGGGGGGGGGGTGTTGTTGCGCGAGTAGCCACTACATTGAACTTTGGATCTAAGGGCGCGGTCGCGATCGCTGGCGCGCGCGCGCGCTATCTCGAAAGCCATCACAGCGGGCGGCTCGTATACCCTTCTGCGTGCTGCGCTCTCAACGTGAAGTGACTATGCGGAGAGCATCTCTCCCTGGAGCGGCCGTATTCTCTTACACCAGCGTTTTGTAGTTGCGCGAGATCGGATACAAAACAGTTAGCTGCCAGGCTCACTTCGTGTAGCACTACAATGTGTTGCTATCGCATTCATTGCTTCGCCCTTGCGGTGAAACTGTGACTTTTTTAGTGCAAGTTTGATTTCCTGTAATTCTAACACTCTTCGGTGGTTTTTCTCGGTTTTTGTTCTGACTTTCTTTCTCTCACAAGCTCACCGCGCGTTGAGCACCACATCGTCATCATCAAATGGTAAATAGTGTAAAATAAGCAGAATAGAAAGCTCATTTACCCACTGCATGTATGCACTATCGTTTTGCACATTACATATATAATTACGATCCTTCTTTTCAAAATGCAGCTGCAAACATCCAACAACAAGGTGCGATGCTACGCCGGCTTTGGAACTACTGACGACTATGGAACGAAGAAGCCTTTGTGGATCCTGGGCCAAGTTTTCATGCGGAAGTTCTACACAGTCTTTGACCGAAATGCCGACAGGATAGGCTTCGCTGAAGCGCGCTAGTGGCATGTGTGCGCGCCCCATGTTGTTCTTGAGAGCTACGGTGCAGTGAGATGGCGAAAGCAAAACTACAATAAAGTGGAATATTCTGATGGCGTGCTCTAGGTTTCCGACTATGTGAATGTGTTGGGAAGCCTTACAACTACCCTTTAAGGAAAGCTAAAGACGAACGCAGAGTTTATGCTGATGCCAGTTTTGTTTGAACAATCTTATTCCTGATATTTTTTTCTCGTTCTTTAACATAAAACAGGAAATAAAGGCCCTAGAAACCACGAGCGCATGTAAGTCAGGACGTGAAATCCGTGCATATATAGGATACTGAAATTATTGACACTCTGGAGTGACATGCATCAGAGATTTCAAAGTATTTTATTGCAGTCGGGCAGTCGTGGCGCAGTAAGCATTCACAAACTTTCTTGCGTTCAGTATTTGGCCCCGTTAATATGCAATGAAGGATTCGAGTAATTTATTTCAACTAATTAATCAATTAAACATTACACGCTATCTAAAGTTTTACGGAAGACAGTTCATGGAAGAAAAACCGCCAGAAAGGCCTCCGGAAAGAAAATATTCAAGTGTACAGAGCGTAATTATATAGCAGGCAGATGAAAAAATTTGGAGGACGTACGCTTTCACATTTAAGAGCGGAACTGCGATAGCGCAATTGAGTCCCGTTCGCGTGGCTTTCTAATTAGCTTGCCATGCTTCGCTTCTCGGTGCACACATCAACTGGAAGGGAAGGA
Source organism: Rhipicephalus sanguineus (assembly GCF_013339695.2). NCBI lineage: Eukaryota > Metazoa > Arthropoda > Arachnida > Ixodida > Ixodidae > Rhipicephalus > Rhipicephalus sanguineus. The sequence continues at coordinate 193,987,728 of NC_051176.1, forward strand.
ACGTCGGTGCGCCTCTCATTGGCAGTTGTAAATTCTCCTAGGGTGCCTACCGCAAGTACAGTTGCGATGTGCCCATTACGCCGTAATTCATCATACTGCGTAGTGCCGATGTATCCACTACGCGTCCGTAAGGCAATACGCACACCTACGCAGCCGCACGCTTTGCTGATGCTGTAGATGATGATGATGATGATGATGATGATGATTAATTATGGCTGAGCGATTTGTAATGGCTGGGCCTTTAAACCATTCACTCGTTGCGCAATCAGCATTGTGTGGCGTCAGGTGCCATTCTACTTTTTTTCCACGCGATATTACATTTGTTAATGTACTCCTTGCCCAACAAGATGACTGTTTGAAGCAGGGGTCTCAAACACGCGGGCCGCATGCGGCCCGCGGCTTCACAAGGAATAAGGTCTTGCGACTGCTAAAAGGTATTCGCATTATTTTCTCACCTCTTGCGATTCATAACGCTTTTTTCGGGCAAGCTGCAGAGACGGGACCGGTCTCAGGCATCTTTTTTTCGTGAGGCACCCCATGCGGTCACGATGTGTTCAGCATAACCGTGGAACAATATTTCAGAATCGGCGTCCCGATTTTATTCTTCCTGACAATCGGTGTCGGCGTTTCTCGAATCCTGACGCCAAGCCTCCTTCAGGAATGACCCATATGATCATGCCTATATTGATGACGTGCGCTATATCTGGGACAATAGTACAGATTCCTTAAAGCGTGATTCTACTGGTGCCACTAAAGAATCGTTTGCTTCAAAAACTAAAGCAACTTCTCGTTGACTGCCAGGGATTTCTAAAAATCTCAGTATTTTGTATTTAAATGCCAGAAGTATTGTTTAAGAGCTCGTGCCTTTACTTGCTCTTGTTACGTCGTACTCTCCCCATGTAGTGGTGGCCATAACGGAAACCTGGCTACATGATGGAGTGTTTGATTGTGAATTTACCCCACCCGGTTATGTAGCAGTACGCAATGACCGATCACGTGATAAAGGTGGTGGTGTAGCGCTACTGATTCGTTCTGACATCAAATTTTTTGTGCTCCCCGACACACCAGATGTTGAACTAGTTTGGTGTAAACTATGTTTAAATAAACTGTCAATAATTGTTGGTGTATGCTATCGTGCACCAGGTTCTTCCTTAGAATATTTACAAAGGCTTACACATTTATGCACAAACATGACTTCGGTACCTCAGAATTTGTCTTTATGGGGGACTTTGATGCACCGGGTATTAACTGGCAAACAAAAAGTTGCACTGGGCAAGAAATTTCTATTTGTAGGGAACTCGTATCAATTTCCCTAACCCTGGGCCTCACTCAAATTGTACAATCTCCAACTCGCCACAACGCTCTCCTAGACCTCGTTTTCCTCAGTTCTCATTTAGTTCAAACAGCATTTCAGTGCGACGTAATTGATGGCATTTCCGACCACAATGCTGTGCACATATCGCTTCCATCCCGTCTAATTAAACAGCAGCCTAGCATTACGCAGTTTCATGATTTCGTTCATGCTGATGATGCCTCTATCACAAATGTGCTAGCTTCCAACTTTGATTCTTTTCAGGCACTTTGTAGTCACGGTCACGTTGACACTTTAGTCAGCGCATTTGAGCATGTCGTGAAGTTATGCATTGATCAGTTCGTTCCTCTCAAAACCAAAAAAAGAAATCCGCAGATTCCATGGATGAATCGCAGCTTGCTGCAAACTTCACGTCGCGTTCGTCGTCTGCGCCGTTTGAAAAAGACAGGTAATCCAGATGTTATCAGTCGCTTTAACACTGCTGTGATAGATCTGCGTAAAAAAATGGAATGTGCTAGGAACTTTTATTTCCAAATTGAACTTCCAGCATTATTAAAATCTAACCCACGCAAATTCTGGTCTTCTATTAACCCCGCTAGAACCGATACAGTTTCCTTTATATTAGATGGCACGGCAGTTTCAGACCCTATTAAGATAGCTAATGCGTTCAATATCTATTTTCAGTCAGTGTTCACGCACGACAATAATGCTCTCCATTCGCTTAGAAGTTCTAATCCAGAGCTGTCCGTCGACGATCTGGTAATTAGCACAGATGGTATCCTAAACTTGATTCTCAAGTTAGATACGAAGAAGTGCACTGGCCCCGATAATATTCCGAATAGCTTTCCGGTGCGATACGCTCTGTGGTGTTCACGTTATTTGACTATCATTTTAACAAATCTTTGTCTTCAAGTACAGCCCCCGAGTCCTGGAAGTTAGCCAAGGTCCTGCCTCTGCATAAATCAGGAAACAGACAACTCCTCTCCAACTATAGACCCATATCACTTACTTCCAATTCTGGAAAGCTGCTCGAACACATCATTCATAAACACATAACTGAGTTTCTTGAATCGAATAATCTTCTGTCCTGCACACAACATGGATTTCGTCGCGGCTTCAGCACAATAACGCAACTGGTGGAATTTTCACATGATATTATTAGTAATTTAGATATTGGTAATCAAATTGATGCATTATTTATAGATTTCTCGAAGGCTTTCGACACCGTTATACACAGCAAGCTTATAGGTAAACTAGAGGTACTTTTAAATAATCCGCAATTAATTGACTGGTTAGCAAGTTTTCTAAACTCGCGCTCTCAATTCGTCTCATTCAATTCCAAGTCCTCGTCAGCAGTAAAAGTTACATTTGGTGTCCCACAGGGCTCCGTTCTCGGTCCCCTGTTATTTCTGATTTTTATAAATAACCTTCCCAGCAATATTAGGTCCCAAGTTCGCCTGTACGCCGACGACTGTGTACTTTACCAAGTAATTACTTCTCCTAATGATCATGCCATACTTCAAGATTCTTTCTCGCAGTTTTGTTCTTGGTGCTCGGATTGGCAGATGCAGATAAACTTCCAAAAAACAGTAGTTTTGTCTTTCACGAACAGCCATTCTCCATCACAATATGCATACTCCTTCAACAACATCGCAGTTCCCCGAGCACAGACATACAAATACCTTGGCGTTATGTTCACATATAACATGCAATGGTCGCATCACATAGATTACATTACATCTAAAGCATTAAAAAAATTAGGTTACTTAAGACGTACATCATCTGCATCGCCAAAATCCACCAAATTACTAATGTACAAAACACTGATCCGCCCTATATGAGTACGCTTCGTGTGTGTGGAATCCATACAAAGTGTGTGACGTGAATAAAATTGAATCTGTCCAAAGGAAATCTGTTCGCTTCATTTTTCATCGCTATGACCATGATTTTTCGCCCTCATCTGCAATGAAATCTTTGAAGTTATCTCCATTGTGCGCTAGGCGTGATATTGACTCTTTGAAACTTTTGCACTCTTATGTTCATTCATCATGCCGGCTATCTAATGATAATTACATCGTGTATGCTAATGCTCTTGCAACTAGACGTGGTCACAATCTTAACATAAGGCCATTCTTCGCACATACTAGTATGTTCAAATACAGTTTTTTTTTTCCGAAAATTATTGTCTACTGGAACGATCTACCCGGTTCTGTTCGTGAAATGAATATGTCAGATTTTTTGGAGGCACTTGAATGACATTGTTGTCCTATTTTTTTTTCTTCTTTTCATTTATGTACCCGGTTGTGCTCAAGAGGTGGCGATATTTGTTCTGAAGAAGAACTTGTTGTGATGTTACTGTTATTCTTTCCTATTGTATGTACCCCACTCCTGCAATAGCCCTGCATTGGGCTGCAGTATTTGAAAATAAATAATAAATAAATAAATATGTGAAGCATGGGAAAGCCGTTCTTTCGAATGGCAAAGTTAGGTGACGCTTCAATTCCTTCCCATAAATTATTGTATATTGATTGTTTATCGATCAGTACTGATTGGCTATCGATTAGATATCGATCCGTATTAAACGTGTATCCAAGCTCAAGCGAGCATAGCCATGCGTTTCGCGCCCTTTTCATGATTTTGGCTGCGCCCGGTTGCTATGGCGACGAGCAGTGACGTCATCGCTCGGCGAGGTTCTTCCAGTCCACGGATCACACCTTACGCCCGCGTTTAAAAGCTCCGATGTTAAGATATAAAGATTAAGGTGAGAATAATTATTGAGTTCTGGTGATCATCTTCGAAAGAAAACAGTGGCAGAGTTAAAAATCACGATAGCAGTTCAATCATTACAAATTTCTAGAACAAACTTGAAAAAACACATGTATGAAAACATCTTTACGAAGCAGGTACTGAGTTCTAAAGAGATACAGCTGAAAAGAAAACGAACTTATTTGCTTTCCATATTTAGTGAAACTGTAAATAGTAACAGATTTTATTGATAGACAAATCTCATATTAGCATAATTTTGACCACGGTACGGGATGATTTAGTGGAAATACCACTACGCGAAATGTAAACTCTTCGCTCATCTTTCTATCTTTCTTTCCCCTTCACCCTACCCTTATGTGTAGGGTAGCAAACCGGATGTCACAATTCTGGCTGACCTGCCTGCCTTTCCCTCATATATATATATATATATATATATATATATATATCGTAAATGAAAACGGATTGGTTGAGTAGTGGGAAGTATATCCAGAGTGTGGTACCCTGGATATACTTCCCTTCCTGTTCCGCTATAGGCACATTCAATACCGGTGCTTTGAGACGATACCAGAATTTGTGACGTCATCATGGCGTCACAAATTTGGCTATCTGTGACGTCATGATGATGTCATATGGTGACGTAATCACGTGATGACGTTTTTTTGCACCACTTGCGTTGACGCCGCCGATAGGGGACGCCGACGCGGGACACCGGTCAATGTTCGCGTTTGATGAGACATCTAAGCCTTTCGCCTTAAAATCAAAAGGCTATGAAAGTAAGCCACCTTTTGTACATGCAGACGAACTCTACCGGAAAATGTCGAGCAAACGCCCCCCCCCCCCCCCCCCTACGGTGAAGGATAATCCGACCGGATTTGGAGGGGGGGCGCTTGCTCGGTCCCGGACCGAAATTCAAGATGGTGGTGGGAGAGCCACTAAAAATAAAAATGCCAGTCCATGTTTCTAATGAAATGCTTCATTTATTTACTGTTTTTATTTCCCCTGGTCACTGTCAAACTCGTCAAACGACTCCTCATAATCGGAGGCAAAAGTCCGCGCACCAGGCCTGCAGAGACATGCAGTCTTCTGGTGGCACATCGCCGACATCGGAGAGCCTGGCGTACAGCGAAGCATCCTCCGAACCATCTAGTGCATTAGATATTCCACACCTGCTGAATACGCATTCAGTGTACTCATTCTTGTGGTTCTTTTTACACAAGCGATGCTCGCCTTGAAAAAAATAAGTGGCCGCAGAGGAGGAGGGGGGCGCTTGCTCGGCCATTGGCGCTTATTTCAGATCACCCGAAAAAGGGAGGGGGGCGCTTGCTCGGCATTTTACGGTATATATATAAGACGAGGCGGGGATGTCCTGCCTCTGTTAGTGTTGCTTTGAAAAGTCTAATTAACAAAAACGTGTTAACATTTTCTTATCAGCTTGAGGGCAGTTGTTTAAATCAAAAAGTTGTAGGGCTTCACATTTTAAGGCAGACCCCATTTTCTAAAAATCCGAAAATTCACATATAATTTGAAAAATGCATAATCGAATTTCAAGACCATATCGAAACCGAGAACGTCGAGCTCGCAAAGTGGCCGCTCTGTTACATCGCACGGAAACGCCCCGTGACGATATTTGAATGAAGGAGCGTCGCAGCATAGCCCGCTAAAACAAACGGCAAGTCATCCGGCATGCAAAAGCGGAAAGCGTATTCTTTGCGTACAATGTGTGTTGCTTACTTGTTTCTTTCTTACAGTACAAACAGGCCCAAATCACTTTCGCTTCCCGCACTGTATGCAAGAAAAAAGCACCGCCCCCAATGGCTAATTCGCAGTTTTACGCAGTAGTGCACTGAAAAAGTAGAAAAGGCGGTTTCCTCGCACAGGCACAGCGCGAAATAAACAGATAAGCACCAAAAAATCAGGCGAAATAGATAAGCGATCCCGAGGTGCTCGCGAGATGACTTGCCACGTTTCCCGACAAGATACCGCCGCGACGCGCCCTTATTCAAATTTCGCGATTTATTGTGAGCATAGGTCGGCAAAAAATGTGGAGCTCACTCAGACTCACTCACGAAACATATCTTACCCTCAGGGCTCACTCGGACTCAGACTCACTATAATTTTTCTCAACCGGACTCACACGGACTCAGACTCACTATAATTTTTCTCAACCGGACTCACTCGGACTCAAACTCACCAACATATTACTCAGCCGGACTCACTCAGACTCACGGCTCGATCTGAGTCTGAGTGAGTCGACTCACGAATCCGTTAGCATTTAATTACCATTTTTCTACCATAATGTCAATGCTCTTTAACGCCAATATCTCGCATAATCGGTGCGCTACTTAGCACCTTTTGATCTCGTACCTTCAAATACGAGTTATCTGAGTTTGCAGTTCAATAAGGACCTTTTTATTGAAAGTCATGACTCACGAGATATTTTTATCAGTAACTTCCCATGAAAAAGTTTGCGGGGGGAGGTCAAGGCACCTCCTCCCCCTCTCCCTCCTAAACTCATGCCTCTGATCAATAAATATTGAGCTGACGTATGAACGGTAGCGCGTTGAAGTATGCGGGAGTATAAACGTGAGCTGACATAGGGCTGATAGTAATGCTAAAGTTGAGTAGATAGGACCATATGTCGGCAAAAAATGTGGAGCTCACTCAGACTCACTCATGCAGTATATTTTGCCCTTAGGGCTCACTCGGACTCAGACTCACCAAAATTTTCCTCAACCGGACTCACTCGGTCTCAGACTCACCAAATTTTTCCCAATCGAACTCACTCGGACTTAGACTCACAAAAACTTTACTCACCCGGACTCACTCAGACTCAGACTCACGTCTCGATATGAGTCTGAGTGAGTCTGAGTGAGTCGACTCATGAGTGAGTTTGCCGACCTGTGATTGTGAGTTTTACGACACAGAGCGGTCGACCTTTCTGCCCTCCCAGCGTACCGGAAGCCTCAAAATTCGAGAATGATTATCTCATATATTACGCGAGACTTTCTACGGCGAAACTGTACACATGGCTAGGGCACGTCCATCGTCCGCGGACAAAAATGTACGTGCTGCAGAAATTGGGCAAACACCACTTCTCACGACTGATCCACTATAAATGAAGAAGGGAACACAGGGGCGATTAAATACCGACGCGTGTATCACACAAGTTGGGCAAACCCTGCTACTGACCCCAAGTCCAATAAGAAGGAAGAAGGGAGCACAGGCGGCAAGCACCAATTAAGATCGAGCGCGACACGCACCACGCGCATGCGGCAAGCCAGACAAGACGACGCATGTTGTGGAAAAAAGACGCATGCCGCTCGTAATTGAGATTTTAAAGGAGCATACGCTAAATTCAAAAGGTACGTACCTTCTGGACAGACATTTCCCATTTAGTTGCACGTGTGTACGTGATCGGCTATGCTTCGAAATTCTGTGTCACCTCAGTATCATGTGCTGAACAGCTTCGCTGGTCATACATCTTCACTGAGTGGAATGGCTCAATGTTTCTTTTTTTTCTAACAGACGGGGCTTACTCAGATCGTTACGTCCTACAAGTCGATAATAAAAAAAAAAGTTGATTATGAAGTTTAGTCTTTTCAACGTAGCTTTAGCACCGGTAAGGTATTTCTGCCTTGACGTAGAGTTCGTCCGCAAGGACGACAGGTACCCGACCGTCAGCATGTATACAAAAAAAAGATTATTGCCTCGAAAACGAAAAAAAAAAAAAACACCCAGCACGTATCATTACACTGAGGAATGCACCGGCGCACTCCTCGGACCGCACAAGCGAAGTATCGCATTGCCGAAGAGAATTGGGCGAAATTAGTGCAAACACGACAACGAGAAATAAACTGAAAATCGCAGTCTTCGTCCTTGTGCTCATTTTTCACTAGGCCAGTCAGCCCCTTTGTTGTATACAGCATTACAATCGGATTCGAAACGGCCACGCCCGGCCGCGCGCTTGCTAACGCTCATTCTGTAGCGTGGCGCCCTTCGGCAGAGCAATAAACAGTTGTTACATTTTCAAAACGTGTTAACTGTCCATCAGTATAGGCTGGAAAAGCAAGCTGCAGTCGATAACAACGTATTTCATAACGACCTTTTCAGCTAATTAAATCGCACGTCGTCCCGACGTGCGATTGGCGCATCACCACTACAGGTTGAAAAGAAAACAATATCAAACGTAAATTGTTGCGGACAAGGGTAAACGAAGGAACAAGTTGATTGGCTGAGTTTAAAAGCACAGAATTGCTGAACGCTTACCGCTCAAAGTGGTGAGGTGCGCTTTTAGAATGGCGTGCCCGAACGGTGCAATGCCAAAACTCTGCGGAACCAGAAACGCCTTGTGCCTGCATGCCGGCAAAGCAAGATTTCAAAAATGGGAAGGCAGTGAAGGCTAAAATCAAAGCTTTATTCCACGAATAGGGGTGCCAGAATGAAAAACATGCGCACTCCAGTTTGTGTATGTACATAGTTTTAAAGCCACGCAGCAAGCCGCGGATGATTAAAAAAAGAAAGCAGATGTGCCCCGTAGCGAAGACTTAACATGCAGGACGAGGATACCTGGGCCAAAGCGTTGGTCTGAAGAGCAGGAACCAAACCTGCAAAAAAAAAAAAAAAAAAGGAAAGCTTGGAGTTGAACGACATGAGATCGACGTAGCGGTTACAAAATGTAACAGTCCACCTGCGATGAAGGTAGACTAAAGTGCGCTGACACTGCATATTGCACGGGCCTCTAGCATTTCGCCTACATCGAAATGCGACCGTCGCGGCCGTGATCGAATCCGCCCGTTTCGGGTCGGCAGCCGAGCACCACAACCATGCACTGAGCCACTGCGGCTCAGTGGTTGTGGGAAGCGGCTCATGGGAAGCTCACGACATCAAGCCATATAACTGGCAAATCGTTGGTACACTACCAACACCATATAAAGTGCACGAAGCTGCTACAAAAGCAGCTATTCTGCATGTCGCGTCGATTATACCATGAAATAGGCTTCCTATTCGGTAACTGAAGCTACAAATGGAAGGAAACAGAAAAGGCAGGGAGGTTAACCAGAAAAGCTTCCGGTTGGCTACCGTACACTGGGGGATTGGGGACTTGTCGCTTCACGCTGCAGTGAAGCGACAAATAGAAAGCGATAACCAAGGTGTATAAATATAGGAGTAATAATAAATTAACATAGGGCTCGCCATCGAAGCTTTAGGCGGGCAACACCAGCTCAGTTTCTTACCTCGTATACAAAGCCAGACGTGACGGGCTTCTCTCAGCAGCCGCTGGGGCCGACGTCAGACGAAGCCTTCTGACCTTCGATCTTAGGGCTCGAAGTTAACAAGGGCCCCTCTATCCTGTTAACTTCGGCGTCAGACGAAGAGCGCTGCTTTACCAAGTCTTCAGAGTGGGATACCGGCACCTGCTCACTGAAAGTCATGAGCCGGGCCCTGGTTGTTTCGGGTCGCTGTGGTGTAACCAGGGGTTGCGGTGGCGGCGCTTTTGGAACCAGCGGTGGTTGATTAAAGGCGGGTATGTTGGACGCGATGGGTCGGTACACCGGCTCAGCGGCTATGGCTTCCGCCCGAGATGCAAGCACCGACCGCTCGTCCACTTCCGACAGCGAAGGCATGCAGCAGCAACAGAGGCCGCCCATCGTGCTTTTCACTTCCTCGTGCTCCTATCGAATACTTCTCCACAGAACTGGCAGATCCCTCGAGTCGGTGCTGTTGTCACTCGCAAGCAGTCGTAGATTTGCTGGAAAGTCCTGTGCTGCTTGAAAATAGGACAACTCCGGCTAAGCGTACGCGCTAAAAAAACTGCGGCGATGGCGCGTTATGTCGCGAACATGGAATTGTCTCTCCTTTTTAAAATCTACTAAAACATTCGGTGATTGGACAATAAACGTAAATGGGCGTCACTGAAGTGCGGACTTCTTTTTATGGCGTGATTGCACAGACCAACGCATGGATAGCGATAATAGTCTCGTGAGTTACCAAATAAAAGGACTGCCATAGATATGGACGGAATAGTTGATAAAATATTGTCAAAACCAAGCTAGGTGTCAGCGACGGTGCGTGACGTAGCCTTTTGAGAGTTCTGGCGTAGAAAAGGCATGCTGGGATTCGGGGGACTTGTGAAACGTCCGCTGCAGTTGTGTAGATGATTTTTGATAGCAATCAAAAAGGAAAGACGGGCCTCGTCGCGGAAAAGGGCAAGAAACCGAAAAAGACGAGAAAAGCGAATAAATGGTGCAATATAACTGCAGTCTTAAGGCAACGCGTGCATTCTGCGTCCTTCGTTTTCACGTTTCTTTATCGAGCGCTACGTTACAAGTTGTTCGACCGACTGATGCTCTATATGACAAAACAGAAAAAAGAAAGAAAGAAATAAAAAAACATAAAACACGAGAACGCAAGTCTCTATAAGCATAGCTAACCATCACAACATCGTGAATATACAGGGTGTTTCAAGAAATGCGTACGAAAATCCTCAAAAATAATGGAAATGAAATATTTGCTTGCTGCCTTCGTTACTACTTTCGGTACATCTTAAGATTACTAGAGATGGCTTAACTACACCTAAAATGACTAGAGACATTAAGTGCGGCAGTAATTAAATAAAATAATTTAATTAACTTTTTCATTAGTGGATACAGGCGGTCAGGTCAAATGGAAGAGCTGAAGTCCTTCCCTCGAAGAGCCCATTGCCGCTTTGAGATTTCGAAAAAGTCGGCCTCTGGTTTAATTAACCGCCCCGCATTTCATAACCTTCTCTCCCTCTCTCCAGGCTTTTGGTAATTATTGCGGAGTAATGAAGCTAGACCAAATTCACCTGCAAAATCGAAACCGAAGCGCAGATAAGCGCAACTAGCAGACGACCAGAATGACGTCGCTGTTCACGACAACGATTGTAGTGTTGTTATTTCTTATGCGTTCGTCAACTTGCGTGCGCCACGTGTGCTAGAATCGAAAGCGCAGCTCTCACACTCACGAAGCGATGTAGATCGCTGGCTGCTATAACGACGCTCGCTTATTCTGCTGTGGCAGTAGCGCTCTTACGCGTTTCTGTTCCTGTTTCGGTTTCGCCGGCGAAATGGGTCAGATTTCGTCCCTTTTCTAATATTACCAGCGTCTCTCTTATTTTTTTTTTTTTGAAATCTCAAAGCTCCATTCTCCCATTTGATCCGACCACCTGTCTCCGCAAAAGATAATTAATTCAATTTCCTTAATTACCAAAGTGCCTAATTGATTTCTCTAGACATATTAACATGTCCAGCGTCTCTCATAATCATATCGTGGTTTTGGGACGTTAAACCCCAGACAATATTAAAAAAAAATAGATGCATTCTTGCTTAGCATTATTGTAAGGCGCGGAATTAGGGGCTCACCAATCCTAATATTCAAGCTAATATTTGAGGCCATATCCAACACAAATCGAACAACGCCAGAAGTGAATCGAATCAAATATCGAATAAAGAGAGTGACGATTTGGGCTGGTCGAAACTATTCAGTTATAATGGTAAAGCGCACCCTCAACACAGGAGGCCAGACAGCATTACGGCGCAGCGCTTTCTTCCAACAGAAATTTATCAGATAGCTGCGCGCATGTGTACAAACAGAAAATCAAGGAAAAGAAAGGAGGTTGAAGTTGCGTAAAAAGTGTCGCAGTGTCACTGACTAGGTGAGAGGGCGAATCATTAACAAACAAAAGAAAAAAAAGGAATGGTCCTATAAGAAACTTGTGGCACGCTGACGTCCATTAACTTAGCACATCAACCTGCCTAATTGAACGATTTTTTGTTATATATCGTTTAAATAGCTGCTGATATGCGCTAGACGTGCTCCAGTAATTCCGTATCGATCAAGTTTGCATTTAAGCACATTATGCTTTAGAGCCAAGCGCCTTCGCGAAGTCAATAAACACTTCTGCTGCTGTTAAACCGGAATCAGTCAATTTCCTAAGGGTGTCAACGAGCGTTGAAATTGCTGTTGTCGTCGAATAACTCTATTTTAAGACAAACTGAAGAAAACAAAGAACAAAACTTGGAGGACGGTTGAGCTTCGTCTTTAGGAGTAGAACACGATAGCGTAATCGGGTCCCGTTCGCATCGCCTTTTCAATCGCTAGCCTCGCTTCGCTTCTCGGTGGACACCGTGCCACAAGGAAAGGAATGACTGTGCACGTCTAAATTGGCTGTTTCAGAGTATCCTAGAATGCCTACTGCAGGTACAGCTGCGGAGTGCCGACTACGACGTAATCTTTCCTTTTGCGAATTGGCGAAGTACCCACTACGCGTCCGTAAGGCAACACGCGCGCACCTGCGCGGCTGCACACGTTGTTGATGCTGTTGCTGATAATGTTCATTAAGTATGCCTGTGTGCTTTGTAATTGGTGAGCCTTTAAACCAACCACCCGATGCACAATTCACATGTTTTGAAGCATGGTGCGATTTTACGCTTCTGCCGCGCAATATTACATGCGTTAAGGACACTCCTCGCGCTAGATAACATTTATATAGTGTTTTTTTTATTTCTTTTTCCGAAACACTTTCTAGAACGGGCGTGGCTCTCTGGCAGAACACCGTGTTGCCACACAGAAGTCCAGGGTTAGATTCCCACTCGAACCAATTAAGTGTTTTTATTATTTCTTTATTTGCATCTATCCCGAATTTCAACTCACGAACAACGCTCATTTTTCGCTCACAACCAATGACGCCGACAGCGACACCGGAATTTCTGCGAAACGAGCTCTTTAACGCTATCGCGTTGAAATTACAAAACAACCGAAACGTCGAATCGCACGCTGGATTAACATAAGCAAGATAGTCGACGTCACTCCGATGCACACTGTTCGTTTCCGTCCCGTGATCATTGCAGAAATGAAATATGATTGTCTGACAAATACTACGAAGGCATGACAGCTAAAGGTTAAATGACAATGCATGCGTGACCCGACCGCACGATCTCCCCCGCTTCAATGATCTCCCTCACCCTCTGACCCTGATTACGTGCAAGGGACCACATTGTCTTCAAAGACAGGCGTACGCACCTTTATTTCTGCCCATGGATGCCCAGATGGCCTGAGACTCTTGTACGAATGCTGTGATTGCGCTCACAACAGACAACGTGACGTTTGGCCCACGTACCGTCTACCGCACGTCAAGAAGATTGCGCACACCGCGTATCTAACACAGGAACAAACCTCCTCCTCTGATACGCGCTGCGGCCTTTCATTTTGTTCATCCAAGAGGTGGCACACGCCAGAAAGCTTTACAAGGGCCGAAAACACCACCCAATTACTCCAGAATTTCCTAAATCTTCTTGGGTCGGTGAGAGACATCGAGGTACAACAGATGTCTTCTTTTTTTGACCCGGTGCTCCTCTTTGCACCTATGGTCCCTCTCGCCCCTAAACAAACCTTCCGCAAACGACGACCCCAAGTCTTGAGTAAAACCTGTACTATTCAGCCGGGAAACTTTCAGATGGTGGATGAACCATTTTCTGAAACAACGTGCATATACAGAACATATACTATATTCTATAGGCTGGTGCTATTGATGTTCGATCGTACCTTACAAATGAGTCTGTTTGCTGTTATTATCATTTCTTAAATATATACCGTCATGACCCGTGCCATTGGTGCACTTTTTCCTCTTTTATCAAGAGTCTAGAAATAATTTAGCGAGGATAGGAATTCGCAAATACGTGAGCGTACCCGTGCCGGCGACGCTATAGTGGGCTTTCAACCAAAGGAAAAAAAAAAGCAACGAGTAAAAAGTTTCAGGACACCGAAAGAAATCTCACGTATGTGAGACAGAAGCTTGGCAATGAAAAAGTGGGTATAAAAGGAGGCACGGAAGGGGTCGGAAGGCTTATAGGACCCCCGAGCTCAGTGGCAAGCAGTGTATGATGGTTGCAGCAGTCCGTAGCGAACGCGTGATCTGATGCAATGTGCCGCCGTCAGTGGCATCCAATGTATGCGACCACTATAGCCTATGTTAGGCCATGGCTGACGCGGCAGCTGCATATGCACAGCTGTTATGATTCATTTTGAACAGTGCATTGGAATGTTCTCGGTCAAATCACCAATGCTAATGTGGTTTAGTGAGACGGCCGCTGTCTACCTCAAATCAGTATTGATCCAGTTGATAAACGCCTTGGTTAGTTGCCCATGATCTGTAATAAATGTTTGCAGGTAAGTAAGGAAATGATGTCAGAGTGAACAACAATGGGTGAGTGCATTGTATGTGCAGACTGCACAAGCTAGAGTGGCAGAATGCGGATTTCATTTTCCTAAGGTGAACGGAAATTGTGAGCGCACTTTCTCACAACTACAAAAATTATTGCCCTTCTTATTTGCTGTTTCATGGTATAGACCCCCCCCCCCCCCAAAAAAAAAAGTACTCTGTTACAGCGGTTTTAAGGAGCACGGCAAGCCAACCGATTATGTCTTGGGACAAGCTTCATGCGTCATGTTTGCACCAGGGCCGTACCCAGGAATTTTTTTCGGGAGGGGTGTTTTTGTGTAGAACGGCTAACTTTGACAATTGGTAGTCGCTTTGAAGGCGTGCAAGTATTTTAGTGTCACCCGATAAGTTCAAGCATGAAAAAATTTCGGGGGGTGCCAGAACCCTCTCACCCCCCCCCCCCCCCCCACCTTAGTTACGGTCCTGGTTTGCACTATATTTGACCGGGGCAATGATCTCATTGGATTTGCACAGGTCGCTTAGTGATTTGCGCAGGCTGGAGGGGTGACAAAACTTAATAAAGAGAGTTTCGCCAACACCATTTGTGTCTGTGTGGCATAGGTTTCTACCTATGTGTGCGAACACGCGAGGAAACGACACTGCGCTGCACGGCAAGCGTGTCAAGTTAGTCCCTGGATTGCCGGAGGAAAAAACTGTGGTTAATTCGGAAACGCCATGGTATTGTGAGCAGCTATGTACCCCTTGCCCGACATGCTATTTTACACGTCTCTCTCTCTCTCTCTCCCTATATATATATATATATATATATATATATATATATATATATATATATATATATATATATATATATATTCCTTTTCTGGCGAGCCCGATCTTCAAATTAGCAATTTTACCACAGCTTTCGTCTCTTACGTGCCGGCACAGCGATCTCATTACGAAGCGCTCTAGTGGGCGTCTCTACACTTACTTTTATCCCCTAGAGGACACTTGTTTTACGCAGGAAGCATAGCATAGCGCACAAGGGTAGCGCATCACAGGAAGGCCAAACCGCTTTCTTCCCCCACAGGTTTTTTTTTTTTTTTTTGTCAATGCAGTGTCCATTTGTTTTTATTGTGTTTTGCGATGCTGCTATTTGGCTTCTCGGGTGTTATTTTGTTGTCATTCATGGTTTACTTTTGTAAAACATGCACCGACCATGGGAAGGTGGGATAATGCTGGCACAGGAAGCTTTAATTATACAAGTCAATTCAATTTAAGATGGCCAGAAATAATTATCAGCTGGTGGCAAATACCATTTGGTACCACTACACCTTGTGCGAAGTTGGCGTTACGAATTGTTTCACCAAAAGTTGTTTTCTGGAGGAGTATCCGAGTCGCTCTTCGTTGACAGAACTCGTAGCAAAACTCTTTACTGACCATTCGAAAATGCGTACCACCTTCTTTTCTCGGCACTACTGTAAGCAGGTCGAAAGTGCACCCATTTGTAGACATCCAAGAAATTACACTTTTTTGCTTGGCGAGAAAGACTGTGCGAAAACATTCACTGACTAACCGTGTCGGAGATGCTTTTTACTCTCAGAAGCATTTTTTTTTTTGTAGTCTAAAAGCCAAGAGATGTTGCTGCGCGATTCACAACGAAGGCAAGACTACCGACAGAGACAAGATCCAGCACGTGCCACGTTCCCCTTGGAGCGCGAGGCGGCCAGTGCTCGCCTTCGGGCTTGTAGTACGGCCCCCGCCTCCGTAGGGCAAGCGGGCACGCAAGAGTCTCCATCCCTATCCCCTCCCCTGTTTTGCCGGATCGAACCAATAAAGTTGTTCTCTCTCTCTGCGCGATTTAAGACTATTTTTAGCCTGTCATAGCATAAGCGGGCACTTCAGCTGTTCATCCAAACAACATATTCCGCGCATATAAATTCTTGTGAGGGGCATTTTCCACTCAGTGTTAGACCTGTCAATGGACCAAGATCCAAATTTTAAAAGCCTGAAAGGTAAAAGTAGTGGGAATAAACATGCCCTTGCGAAATACCCGCCACACAGGACGGCCAAAGGTCAAAAGTCGATGGACGCTGACCCAAGCAAGCTCTTTAAAAAAATCCGACAGATCCCACGCATTGCGGGAACGAATCAATTTCATGCGAAGCAGTCGGCGAGTAGCAGCTTATGCCGGATATTTAGCTTTGAGTCAGGCGTTACGAGGTGCATCGACGTCTTTGTGTAAATGCAGTATATAGTTGTGCCTATATTCTGGGCTTGCCAGGCACGTCGAACACACTCGCATGTAAAGGGTAATTCATGGTAAAGGGTAGCCGACGTAACGTCGGTACTCACGTTAAAGCGATGTCAGTTTTATCTCAACAAAGTGCACGCTGCGGCTCGATGATGTGCCTATTAGAAGTAGAGGTAGTCGGCGTATTTGAGCAACGCTTCACTACAGCTTGAGGAGTCAACCCAGGAACGGCGAGAACAGACATTAGTCATTTAAATGCGAGAGCGTTAAGAAAAACCGATGTCGGCAGCGTTGACCAGACGAATGCAAAGAATGAAAATCCGGATCTCAGCAGGAATAGAACCCAAACGTTCTGCGTGGCAGTCAGGTATTCTACCACAGAGCCACGCCACGTCTTGAAGCAGCTTTGGAAAATACCGTATACAGGCGTAATGCCAACGCAACGTCAACTGTGGTTGCGGTTCTGGCTATCTAATCTTATAACAAAGCAATAAGCATTACATATGTACTCCTATGATAGGGGCGTCATGCCGGGTTAATATCTGTTGTGGTTGCAGTGTTGGCTCCGCTTTTACAGCAGTCTAATAAGCATTACATTTGTATTGCTATGATTCAGCAAGCTATATGTACTCAAGCGTTGCTTGACCCCGGAGGAATTAAGCTAACGAAAGTGGCGTGTGATATTCAAATGACCCTAGCAAAAATACCAATAGGATTTCCTATTGGTCCAATAGGAAATCGCTATTGGTTCTATAGGACATCTATTGGAGCTGTATTGGTTGTATAAGACTTCTATGGGTACCGATATACACCAATAGCCACCACCTATTGGTGTCTTATTGGACCAATAGAAGTTGTATTGGTCAAATAGGGGCTGCCTTTTGGTGTCTTATTGGACCAATAGGAGTTGTATTGGTCAAATCGGTGCTGCCTATCGGTGACTTATTGGGCCAATAGGAGTTGT
The DNA here is from genome assembly GCF_013339695.2 of Rhipicephalus sanguineus. Lineage (NCBI taxonomy): Eukaryota > Metazoa > Arthropoda > Arachnida > Ixodida > Ixodidae > Rhipicephalus > Rhipicephalus sanguineus. The sequence goes on from NC_051176.1 coordinate 194,005,201, forward strand.
ATTGGTCAAATAAGTACTCCTATTGGTTTCTTAATGTACTAACAGAAGATGTATAAGGCCAACAGGAGTTTTATTGTTCAAACAGCTACCGCCTATTGGTAGCTGTTTATAACATCTTATGACTGATTGAGCGCGTCGGACCCGATCCCGATCAAATTTCTTGATCATGATTGGCAGCATTACAAGCAAGCTGCAGACGGGATCAATTCACTTTTGATAAGTCTGATCCCGATTGAGCTTAATCGTACACCGTGAGACACCGTGTGCAGTTAGCAACTCACGCGACTAAAAGAGTTATATAAAAAGGCTGTGTGTCGACCACGGCGGTACGGTGTCTCCGTACATGCCGTGCGGTAAACGGGCACTATAGTAAAACACGCTAAAGAAGAACTTGCGAAGGAATCGACAACACAGACACCACAGAATAATAATAAAGAAACCGCCATGAGATCACAAGCGGATAGAACCACCCAGGTGACAAAAAAAAAAAAAGTGAGACGGTGCGCAGCGTGGCGACGCTGCATGTGTGAACATTTTTTTTTTACACGTTCCTTGGTTAAGCAGGCTAAGCCATGTGCTAAGCTTTAAGATAAGCTTTGGATAATATGTAAAGTTTATAACTATTTATGCTAAGCAATATAAGTAGTGCTGTAAAGATACAGGAGAAAGAATTGTGGATCTGCAAACGCGACCGACCGTGCGTTTGGCGCGCCATCCGTGCTCGGCCGATACGAAGACAAGCCCAGCCAGCCCAGCCTGCGGCCAAGCTAAGCCAAAACGTTGTGTCTGTCGCCCTAGCGCGCGCTTTGTGTGATCTCGATGCTTCACGTAAGCCTGCTTACACGATGTTTGCTTTAGTGTGCTTCCGCGACAATAACGTGAAGACTGTGTTCAGCGTGCACCAGATGGAGACGTTCTGAGCCATAAATGTCTTGGATTTCGACCGATTTCGACTCTACAAAGTGGCACCAAGAATAATGGCAAGACGAGCAACAAGGCCCATGTGCTCCGATTGTTTGGTGAGTTGAGTGGGCATGGTAGTTACTCCTATTTAGTATTTATTTGATATCACCTTTTTTTTTTTATCAAACTTGGGACGAAGCTGAAAGGTCGGGAAAACAAGTCCCTCGTCCTTTGTCTCCGGTATTTGATGACAGCGAGACCAGCGACGCCTCGATTGCAAGTCCACACGCTCTCAGAAGTTGAATGATTGGGCGCATATATTACTGCAGTTTGTTTTTGTGTTTGTCAGTATGCACAAAAAAACGTAGCATAGATTAGAGGTAAAGGACAGGCGCCCTGCTCGTGAGTGTAGTTGGAGTCTCGCAAGCCCTTTGTAAGTATTTACAACGTGCGTGTTAAGCCGAAAACGCGTTTATCGCCTTATAGTAAAACGCTCTAGTCGATGCGGTTTGTGTGTTGTAGTGCGCGCCAATCGGCTTATCATACTTGTTCGACATAATGTCACAAGAGCCACAGAAGGCCACATGATAATTCATTATACAAAATGTGCATAGCATATGTACTGCACTGGTGCGATTTTTTATTTCATATTTTTTTATTTTTACATACTGCAGCCCAATTAGGGCTATCGCAGGAGTGGGTTTATTAATGTTGTTGGCTTAATTGCATAAGCACGTAACATGCAGCATGTGTGTTATATCCAACTCATTGCAGCCTGACTGCTGTGTTGTGCTTGCAACGATATGGAATCTAGGCTGCCTTTACTACTGTCTTACATATTACCGTTGCCTCATCGTGAATCTACCTTAGCTTAATTTATTTCATGCCATCTTTAAGTTGAGATTTAGTGGCATGCTCTAGGTATGATAGTCGCACCACCATCGTGAAAAAGAGCACGTCACAGATAGTAAGTGATTATTGAGTTTGCTGTAATTTAAGGACGAGTTTGCAGTTCATTCTTGGGTACAGCTCAAAAAACACAGGACGCAAGCGTGTAAACGGGATAAGGTGCTGCTTAATTTTTAAAAAAATTTTGCCCCTTTCTTTTCCTTCCTTTTTTGCCGCAAAATTTTGCCGATATACTGTTTTCTTCCACGCAATAAGCCACAGTTGGGTGTGTAATATTTCACTCAGTTTTTTGCTATAGTTCAGCTCCTGCAACATTGTGAACATGTGCAGTGAATTAAGGTCTAGATAATTTCTCACTGTGCCGCCTACTTTCTATACATTGCTTCGAAGGTAAACTTTAATTAAACATGTGTTACTGTTTTCTGATTTCATGGCTCTGTTTATTTACAGAATCTTTCAGGCACTTCCTCGAGTGCTGATGAGGCAGTCCAGAAGAAATTGACACAAGACATAGTTGCCTTGGCAAAATAGTCGCCCGCAAGATCGTCAACATCATCAAGGGCCAGAAGAAGCACTTGTAGTTTTGATTATGAGAATATATTTGAACATATGCCTCATTCATCCACTGTGATTATCATTGCAGGGGCGCTGCCACAGTGTGGGCCTTCTGCATGACGACAAGACACCCATAAAACACTTGCGCAAGACTAATTCTAATGGGGCTGAGAAGTGGGCAAATACAAAACTAATACAATGCCAGCAGGCAAATACAGAACCAATAGGCCAATATAATTCCAATTGGCTAATAGAGAACCAATACACCAATATAGGTCCAGTAGGCTGATATAGAACCAATAGACCAATAGCCAAATACAGTTCCAATAGACCTATAGAACCAATAGACCAATAGGTGTCAATAACCCAATAGGCTATTGGTTTTTTATTGGGAATTTTTGCTAGGGGATCGCACCGCAAAGTGCACTTCGTTTCAATAATAGTGACGTCCGTGCTCTAACGTGAGTGCTGACGTTACGTCAGACTATAAGTTACCCTTTAAACACCAGTGTAGTCGACGTTCCTGGTAAGCCACCGTTGGGCCCCCAACGACTACACTTACAAAAAAACGTCGATCCACCTCGTAACGTTTGGCTCAAAGCCGAAAAATGCGCAGCGCACTGCGCAGCGCAGTGTGTCATCTTCTCAGTTGTCTTTGTGTCCTCGCGCTGTACGCCTACTGTCATGAATTTCCAACAAGCCCAAGCCTCCACCCTTGGCACATGGTGAAATAGGCCCGAAACTATTATTTCGTTATGAATTTAAGCAGCGCGCACACACACAAAAAAAAATTCGGCAGATCCCACGCCTTATGAGAATCGGTTTCATGCGAAGCAGTCGGTCAGTAATTGTGTATGCTGCATTTTTGTGTGTGTGTGTGTCCTTGCGCTGTAAGTCTACGATCACCGTGTGGACCGGAAGCAACTCTTATGTATACCCCCCCCCCCCTCCCAATTTATCGAGTCCGAAAGGAAACAAGCTTCGCAAAATGAAAATGAAGAGACGACGTATTCTCACAACGGTCTGCCTTTAGTGCCCGACTTTCCGGAGGTAGAGGTGAGAAGTAAACAGCTGTTGGAATGTAAGGTGAGTGGTCCTCGGCCGCCATTATCGTAAAAAACCTGCATCGCCATAACTCTGCACTTTGAACAATGAAGGGACAGGTCCGCGGCTCAGTAACGGCATGGGTAGAGTTACTCTATAAGTTCCCCTTGGGTCATATACAGTAACTCTACGTATATGGGCAGACTAGGTGCCCCCTTTCGACGATTAGGTTTGAACCCCCCCCCCCCGTGCACAGTACTATAATCCTATCAGAGTCAGAATTTTATTAAAAGTTGGGTAATATTACAGGCATTTAGTATACAGAAGGATGTCCCATAGTCAGGGACTGTATCAGAACCTCCTGTACAAAGACAGTTATGGAGGTCAATTCGAAGCAACAGTAGCACAAGGCAGTATTCAAGCGAAAAACAGAACACTAGCAGAACAAAATGCGCAAGTGATTACATACAATGGAACGATTTTAGCATGTCACATGATTGCAAAAAAAGAATTCTAAGGAAAAAAAGAGAAACAACAGGTGATTCGCAAGCTTGATAAAAAAAACCAAAAAAAATACACCGAACAACAAAGCAAACATTAAATGGAAAAAACAGTAGGTCTTCTGGTTAGTCTGCGCGAAGTAAGTAGCTCTTTCTTAAATTGCTGTAATAATCTTGCAGTTTTGATGATAAGTGGAAGAGTGTTCCATAATGATATAGAAGTGAATGTCACAGTTTGCTTACCGTAATTAGTACGAAATCTCGGTACAATTCTTGGAGTACGAATTCTTGGTAGGAGTGGTAATAGTACGAACTCTTGGCAATTGTTGTTCAACGCGAATCGGGTAGTAGTATAAATCATCAGGTTAGAAGGCAAGAATATGGCCGGCGGGAGTTCATCATTGATAATCTGTAGAAAAAAATACCTCTGTTGCATTTAGTGAGTTCAGTAACGGTAAGGATGTTATTCCCGTGTGGTAGTGGTTTGGCATTAGAAAAGCGTGAACCGCATGCAATTATTCTTTTAGGTTGGTTTTGAACAATCTGGAGAGACGCAGTATGAGTTATTGTATTTCCCCAACATGTTATGCCATAAATAAGAATGGACAAACGAGTGATGAAGAGACAGTAATGTGGCACGTGAGAAGTGAGGGCGCGTTTTAATTAAAACGCGTATACTGTAAGCTATTTTTTTTATGTGAGAAATATGATGCTGATATTTTAAATTGCTATCAAGTAGAATGCCAAGAAAAGAAGAACATGAACTTGGAGAGAGAGAGTGGGTACCAAAAGCGATAGGTGGTATCGATATTAAGTTTCGCTGATGTGAAGTGAATGGAACGAATCAGGTTTTCGAAGCATTAATAGCATGTTGATATTACACCACCTTAAAATATTCGCTAAATCGGCGTTCAGATTATTTACAAGAGATGCGATATCTTTATGAAAGGTAAATATGATGGTATCATCAGCGTAAAAAATGCACGGGGCAGAAGAAAGACAATTAGGTAAGTCATTAATATAAATCAGAAACTCAAGTGGCCCCAGGATAGAGCCCAATTGGGCCCACCGATTTTAGTGGTTCGCTGTCGGGAATAAACGTTGGAAATAGAAATAATTTGAACTCTGCTATATAAGTATCTTTTTAATAATAATAATAATATCTGGCGTTTTACGTGCCAAAACCACGATACGATTATGACGCACGCCGTAGTGGAGGGCTCCGGATATTTCGACCATCTAGTGTTCTTTAACCTGCACTGACATCGCACAGGACACGGGCCTCTACCATTTCGCCTCCACCGAAATGCGACCGCCGGGGCCGGGATCGAACCCGCTACCTTCGGGTCAGCAGCCGAGCACTGGGAACCACTGATCCACCGCGGCGGACTAAGTAGATTCTCAGTAGTGAATGAGCAGGACCGCAAATGCCAATGGACTCGAGATTAGTGAACAGAATATTATGATTTATGCTGTCAAATGCTTTTTTTAGATTGATAAAAAAAGTCACAGTTTCACCGCAAGGGCGAAGCAATGAATGCGATAGCAACAAATTGTAGTGTTGCACGAAGTGAGGCTGGCATCCTGTTTTGCATCCGATCTCGCGTAACTACAAAACGCTGGTGTAAGAGAATACGACCGCTCCAAGGAGAGATGCTCTTCGAAGTTACATTCGCGTCGAGAGCGAAGCACGTAGAAGGGTATACGAGCCGCCCTCTGTGATGGCTTTCGAGATAGCGCGCGCGCCAGCGATCGCCACCGCGCCCTTAGATTCAAAGTTCAAAGTTGCTCCTCGCGCGACGCGACGCGACACTCCCCCCCCCCCCCCCCCCCACACCCCCCTGTCTTTAAGATACTGAACAAAATTTTCGCCGCCGAGATAAATGGCCCAATTGAAAGACTGGGTGCTGAAGTTTGTTGAAACAACCTTCATTTCAGCCAGAGACTAGCAGAAAATAATGAATTTACTGCATTTTTTCGCAAATTGGCGCGTCTAGCGGCCGCGCCGCGAACTAGAGAGGAAGTGACGCGAAACTCGGCGGATACTGGCGGATACTGACTCGCCAACCGCGCTCGCTGCAAAATCGCTTACCAATCGACATCGCAAGCCACCACCCGCTGCCGCGCGTCTCTCTCAAAACGTGTTTTCACGGTCGGGAAGGTGTTCTCCGTGCGTGTTCTCAACAGGCAGCCAACGACTCCATTGCCGCGCTCTCGGCCGTATATTTGTTTTCTCAAGCGGAGCTTGCGTAGGGATGGTCGATTAAAATGTTTAATCGATTAATCGTTAATCGTTAATCGATTTAGCCTTTAATCGATTAATTGCTTTCGGTGGAAACTTTTAATCGATTAATCGATTAATCGACATTTTAAATGGGTGCTTTAAAACCGATATCTCTTTGTTTGAGAGGCATCGTTCGTGTTTGATATTGGCCCAAATCTTTTTATTAGACGCGCTGACGATCCAAAATTCCCACTTTCGAAAGTGTCGACGACGAGCCCCTTGTGTCCAGTGTGCGAAAATTCATACTTTCGCACACTGGACGCAAGGGGCCCGTAGTCGTTGGTTGATGTCGCAGATTCAAGCAGCATCTGTGGCCATCATCCCTGGACTATTCGGCAGCAGGTCGTATTTTCTCGAAGCCTCCCTACTCGAGCTCATCGAAAGCGGAGGCGCGTTCAGGGACCACACCGGTTGGAAAGTCGCAGTTGAAACATGCAGTGTGGCGGAAGGTGAGTAAATCCCGAGAAAGGTAAAACAGAGACGAGGCAAAATTTAATAAGACGCTCGCTCTAGTAAGCAAGGCATCTTTTCTCGGTTTGTCGGTTAGATAGTGTGGAAGCCCTACATAATACTATAATTACGGACTGACGCGGTCTTTTTCTAGGGTTAACCTATGCAGAGATTACAGAGAAATATACTGCCCTCAAATAGACCATCCGTACAGGCAACTGCGGGAAATAGAAGGAAAGAAGATGACATTTAGGGGCTCGTTTTTCTTTGTTAGACAAATTATTAATTAGAACTAACAGACAATATTGCCAAGGAAAAGTATAGGGGGTGTTATTTGTAATAATTGGGATATAAATCTGAAGAAAGTAAAGTGGACGGAAAGATAACTTGTCGCCGGAAGGGACCAAACCTGCGACCTTCGAATAACGCGTCCGATGATCTACCACTGAGCTACGGCAGCGGTCATCCCCCCGTCCACCTCATAGGGTATGCGTGTGCATTTAAATCTAGGAGTGTTAGTCAGCGCCGATTGCAGCCATGGCGGCGAGTGTGGAACACTCTTTTTCTGCCTTTTGGAGTCACGTAGCAAGTTATCTTTTTACGAGCTGGCAGCTGACCAATAATCCCTCGCATACTACCTGAAGGCACCAAGTCTGCCGGAACGAGACCCTCGCTATGAATGAAGGAAAGAAGATTACTTTTAGGGGCTCGTTTTCCTTTGTTAAACACAATAATAATTAGAATTAACAGACAATAATGCCAAGTGAAGTATAGGGGATGTTAAGGGTGTATGACAAAGAAAAACGAGCCCTTCAAATTTTCACTTCTTTCCTTCATTCATAGCGAGGGTCTCGTTCTGGCAGACTTGGTGCCTTCAGGTAGTATGCGAGGGACTTTTGGTCAGCTGCCAGCTCGTGAAAAAAGGTCACTTGCTACGTGACGTCAAAAAGCAGAAAAAGAGTGTTCCACACTAGCCGCCATGGCTGTGATCGGCGCTCACTAACACTCCTAGGTTTAAATGCACATGTGTACCCTATGAAGTGGACGGGGGGATGACCGCCGCCGTAGCTCAGTGGTAGAGCATCGGGTGCGTTATTCGAAGGTCGCAAGTTCGGTCCCTGCCGGCGGCAAGTCATCTTTTCGTCCACTTTACTTTCGTCACATTGATATCCCAATTATTGCAAATAACATCCCTTATACTTTCCTTGGCATTATTTTCTGTTAGTTCTAATTAATATTGCGGGAAATAGAGTGACATGAGTTTCTGCCTCCCGGCTAGAAAAAACAGCAGCTGGGCCAGTATACTCCGCAGGTTTCATCTCATCGAAGCCGTAACACGGCGCCACTCGCACCTTTTCAATCGTGCGAACAGCCTGAACTGTGAGCGCTATTTAGTGTATCAGACATTACAACATAAATTTCGCGACTGTCCTTCTTTCTTCTCACAGCAGAAGACGGGGGCCTCTAGCTGAAAGCTGTATTTCTCCCTAAATATGCGACCATACAGTATTGCTAAATGCTGCAAGGTCACTTCTTCAATAGTAATGCAATGGATGCTAGACGTTCGGTAAACCGACGCGTAAAGTTGCGGATTACATAAAGGGTCTATAAGACCCGTTTCACAATTCGCGAGTGCGCATTCCTGCGCTACATTTTCTCTCAACTAATGGCAGCAACTTTCGTGCTTCAAGAGAAGACGAGGTCGTAGTTGCGCATGCTGGCGTTTGTCTATTATGCGTGTTCGTGTCAAGAGAGCGGAGTCTACACTTTCCGCATTCCAGCGCAAGCAAACCGCGCTTGAACACTCTGTTTGAAGAAGTGACTAGCTGCCATTAATTGGGCTAACAGCATCATAGGAAAGTTAGCTCAACAATTATGAAAATGGTATATACCCTACAAGACGGACAGTTGGCCTAGTTGGTATACAGCATAATAAAAGATAGTCACTAGCGTCCTTCTCCTCTTTACGCTAGCAAACGTGTATTTTATGTATATACGGATTACCCAATCATCTCCCCATCATCGTACTTCATCACTCTTTTTGCCCCGTTGCGTTTTCCCCGGTGCAGAGTAGCAGGCAGGGGCGTACTAGCTCAGGCCTCCCTTTTTGCCTTATAATATATTTTCTCTGTCTCTTTCATTTTTAAACAATATTTTATTTGCTAAAGAGTAAAACAGAACGGCACTAAGAACCAGTGAGGAAATAAGCAGCGCATATTACAATGCCGCACTTACACAAGAAACGAGTAAAATCTGAGGGTTGAATAATATACAAAGAAAGTTGCGATTGACACTACAGATGACGAAAACTACTCGTTTATCAAATGTAAGCAGACATGCGTTAATGCGGCAACACGATGAAACACCGCGGCAAAAACCAAACACGAACAAAGTAAGCTACAAGATGTTGCCCTGGCACATATGAAATTTACAGAAAAGAATAAACTTCTCTGTTGAAAGTTGGCGAATCCATGTGCTGCTTACTTTCTCAACAGTCCCCTTTTGTTTTGTTTCATGGGGCTGCTGCTCCGAACCACATGCTTTTTTCTACAGAGCGAAGAAATGTCAGTTGCCCGAGATGCTCGGGCGACAACCGACACCTCCTTTGGGTCGCCACACATCCAGCACGCGAAGAAAGGCGCTCGGGTGCTACTGACGTTGCAGGAATTGGCAAATACTCCATTGCAACGTCAAACACATGATCTAGGCCAGTTCGCATGCTGGGCCAAGTCTCAAGTGGGTTCGGATTGGTGCGGCGATCGACTACAGGGTTACTATAGTATGTCTTGAACTGAGAAGGCATTTAGTTCATCGGATGTTACTCCAGTGCAACGTAATTTCGTAGAAGTGCGCGATCGACGGCATCCCAAATAGAACCAGAAAAAGTAGTTGTATTCGGCTTTGCAACTTCCTGCGTCTAAGGATAGCGTTCAGGACTGCGCCTCGCAGTCACGCGCTCCAGCCAAGGGGCGAGGTTGGGGGCGGGAGTGGGGGATGCCGTAATCGATTAATCGAATAGTTTTAATCGATTAATTTAATTAATCGAAGGCACAAATCGATTATGATTAATCGATTAATTGTGGACCTTTAATCGATTAATCGTTCATCGATTTTACCATCCCTAAGCTTGCGCTCACGTCTACGAATCTGCCGTTTGTGTTGTGCGCTGCTACGTAATGTGAGCGGTGAAGCACCTGGCGCAACGCAGAATGCCTCAACGCTGTTCTGCGCTAGGGTGTGCGAAAAGCAGCGTCGAGAGAGACGAGCCCTGTCATGCCTTTCCGACAGAGCCGAACTTTCGAAGGATATAGATTCGCGCTGTGCGCCCATCGCAGCCAACATGGGTGCCTTCAAAGCGTGACTTTTTGTGCTCCGAACACTTCGAGGATAGTGACTATGAGTCACTGTATAAATTGCTGGTCCCGGCTGGGCTATGGCGGCTCGTCTGGCTCGTCGTCCTTGCTGTCGCTTGAGGAAGCAGAAGGGGTCACACGCATATGGTTTGGCGCATCCGTTTTGGAGGCCTATCGAACTCGGAGTAGCAATCACCGCTCGTAGAACCACTGTCACTCGCACCTTGCATCTTTGCGCGCTCGCGACGCGCTCGGTAGTTGTAGTGGTTTTTGAGGAAGAAGCGCTATTTTGTCTCCATGTGGGGAAAAGAGGACTATACTCGCGGACAACTTTTCTTGGCAATGAAGGGAAGTCTAGAGAGCCGAACTACGCGTGTACTACCGCTGAAGATTATAGTCCCACAACTGTGTCCGTGTTTTCTGCGTGAGAATAACAAAAACAACATTACTTTATTTTCTACGGGGCGCTGTTTGAAGAGAGGGTCAGAGCGCACCAAAGAGATATTTATATTTGTTTTGCTTTATGCAGTGCCATTTCGCGTTTTTGCACCTGTGAAAACGCCGCACCTTTTACGTGCACCTCACAATCAAAATGGCGTCTTCGTCTTCAGGTGGGCGCTCGTCACCCTCCAGCTTTTCCGACGGCTCGTCGAGGGAGCTTGTGACGCATTTCACCAAAAAATGGCTGTCTAAGCCTGTGACGACCGCTCGAATAATCAAATGGCCGTCACAGGAGGTAAGGAAGGTTCACAAACCAAAACTAAATTCGAAACGCGCGCCGTACCGGACTACTTCGCGGAACAGTACATGTGCAGTAGCTCCGCCCCGTAGCCTTTCCTTCATTCCCAAGAAAAGTAGTCCGCGAGTATAGGCTCAGCGCCACACCAGCCACCCCAAGCTAAAGCCCCTTGGAGTTGGAAAGTAGCGACGCTCCTTTATCCACGCCGGCTCATAGTCTTTGCTCATCCTCGCCGCGCCGTCAACCTCCTCTTTTTTCACCCTCTCTTTCGCGGAGCCGGCGCATCCGCAACGCTGAATGGCTGCGACGCGCGATAGCTCCCAGTCAGGTGACCCTGACGTCACGAGAAGCGAGCGCAAGCAAACTTCGCGCGCTTTCAGCTGCTCACGCCCGCCATGAACCCTCCAGGCGTCAACACTCCAGGCGTGTGTGTACGGGTGTGTGCAAGTGTATGCGTGTTTGTATGTGCGCATATGTGCGCCTGCGTTTGTATGTGCGTGTGCGCACGTGTTAACGTGTGAGTGCATGTGCGTGCGTTTGTGTATTCGCGGTGTTTGTGCGTGTACGCACGTATGTGTATGCGTGCGCGTGCGTGTCTGTATACTCTGTATCACTTGTGCATGCGCGTGCGTTTCTGTATCGCTGTGTATGTGCGTGTGTGTCTGTATCGCGTGTGTATGTATGTGCCTGCGTCTCAGTATCACGTGTGTATTTATGCGCGTGCGTGTCTGCATCGCGTGTGTATGTGTGTGCGTGCGTGTCTGCATAGTGTGTGTATGTATGTGCGTGCGTGTCTATATCGCGTGTATATATATGTATGAGCGTGCGTGTCTGTATCGCGTGTGTATGTATGAGCGTGCGTGTCTGTATCGCGTGTGTATGTATGTATGAGCGTGCGTGTCTGTATCGCGTGTGTATGTATGTATGTGCGTGCGTGTCTGTATCGCGTCTATATGCGCGTGTATATGTATGTATGTGCGTGCGTGCGTGTCTATATCACGTGTGTATGCGCATGTGTATGTAAGTGCGTGCGTGTCTGTTCGCATGTCCACGCACGTGTGTCTATAACACGTGTGTACGCGCGTGTGTATGTATGTGCGTATCTATATTGCATGTGTATGAGCGTGCCTGCCTGTATCCCGTGCGTATGATCGTGTGTATCTGTGTGTGCGTGTCTGTATCGCGTGTGTATGCATGTCCGTGTGTGTACATATGTGCGTGTCTTTATCACGTGTGTATAGGCGTGTGTGTGTGCCTGCGTGCATGCATCGTGTGCGTGCGTGCGTGTCTGACAGCGGAATTGACACAAAAAGGCTTCGGGCTCACTCATTTGGCCCAATTTAAGTAAACCACCACATTCCTTCTTGGGTGCCTTCTTTTAGCTCATCAAGACCACAATTATGAAAAAAATTCTCGCCTATACTTTATGCTGGTTACATTATATGCCTTAATACACCGTGTTAAGGACAGCCCAGGCGGCGACGGGAAGGTAAACTAGGTAAACCGCTCAGCCGCCAGTTGATATACTCATTTTTTTTTCGAAGCGCTTATTTGTATATACCGACGCGTCTTTAAAAATATATTTGTCACTGTTCTATCGGAAGCCCACTTTCGTCATGACTATTGCTTAAGAAACAGGTTCTCATTTGACGCTTCAAGGGGCCGAATAAACAAGCGCGTGCAGTGATTTTAATGCGGCTGCGGCGAGCCAGTGGAGGGTTCAGCGTGCCGTGCGCAGCGCGCCGGCCAGGGGAGGGGAGAAATCCGAGGAGAATTGAGGAGGAAAACGCGCGCGCGGAGGAGAGTGTCGCTACTTTCTAGATCAAGGGGCTTTTGCTTTACCCCAAGCTCCCCAAGCCACCCTCGGTTCTTGAGAGGAGAGGTGGAGAAAGGGAAGTGACAGGGCAGGAAAGAGCGTGCCGGTTGCCCCGCTCTTGCAGGAGCATTCGACGTCACGGCCGTCGAAAAGCGCACTGGCGTGCAGCCGCCGCGCTCTCACAATCCACCAAAAATACGACCAACTGCTCGAAATTACGTGAAATAAACGCTGTTTATAAGAACAGTCGTGTCGTCCGAGTCGAATGTAAGTGTTTTCGTAGATTTTTCAAATTTTTGTTCAGTATCCCTTTAAGGCTCGTTAAAGACGGGCGGGGCATTTCCTGTCTGCTTCGACGGCAGGCCTTCCGAGCGGGGTGATGTTATCGCATGCACCCTCCGAGCGAGGGCCGTCTTGTTTGAACTCTGCTTCGGCCGCGTTCGTCGCCCCCGCTCGCGCGCTTTTACGCGCGGTAGAACATACAATGCGCGGTGGGGGAGGGGGGGGGATCTTATCAATTTGGACTTCATACCGGAAGGACGTACATGACGGCAACGGCGACGCCAAAAACCCGTCGAGACTGTCCATATAATTGCTATTGCAATAAAACTGAGGGCCAGATATTCGTCATTGGTTTTTTTTTTTTGTTGTTGAACAGTAAGATGGATGAGAGCCATCTTATCCATCTTACTGGCCCGTCTTCGGATAGGTGAGAGCCATGTGAAGATATTAAACATTGAACTGTGGATAAAGAGACATAGTACCGAAGTTAAGCATGCTGGCAAACACCATTGGGAACGTCAGTTCAGTTTATTGTTTTTAAAGACCCCCTGTTTGGGGGTGTTGCGTAAGGGGTATAGAGTACGCAATGTGACTTTACAGATATATGGTATACGTGTTGATGGCAGTTCAACTGTTATGTTTAGGACCTTGTTAATTTTTATGGCTTTTTTGCTTGGTATTTTCTTAGAGTGTACAGTTTAAGAAATAATGAAGGAATGTAAGACCGAAAAAATTGGCGAAGCTTGCACTAAGCCGCGCAAGGCTTGAAACAGCGAAATTGGACGATTCTGGAGACTAATCTGGGTGCTTCTAAGTTGTTTCTACGCTTTAGCTAGGTGATGCAGATTGTTTCTATTGCTCCTAGGTCGTTGATAGACCTTAACTAGGTGATCCTAGGTTGCTTCTGCGTTGATTCTCAGCGCAGAGAGGTTCGAGTTAAACCACAGACAGTTACATACACGACAGGAATGTCTAAACTGCACAGACAGAACCTCGCGCTGAGACCAAGCGTTCGCACCTCTCATAGATCTACGGGCACGTCGTCGTTGACGTAGGCCTTCTATCACTTCGCGGTCTGCTCGCAGGCGCTAGGTGATACAGGTTGTTTCTAGGTTGCTTCTAGGTCGTTTCTAGGTTTCAGCTAGGTTGTTTCTACGTTGATTCTCAGCGCAGAGAGATTTGACTTAAACAAGAGATGGTCACAGACATGGCATGGATGTCCAAACTGCAGAGACAGAACCTCGCGCTGAAACTAAGCGTTCGCACCTCTCATAGAGCTTTGGGCACGTCGATCGTCGTTGCGTAGGCCTTCCATCGCTTCGGGGTCTTCTCGAAGCCGTCGTTGTCTTTCCCGTTCCCTAGTATTCTCTTGTTGTACGTACTTGGGGTCTTCGGCTTGCCGCCGTCGCTTCGCAGCCATTTCTTGGGCTAACTGTTGCCTTTTTCATTTTTTTTTTGTGGATTAGTGGTGAGTAGTTGGATTTACAGCATTTCTCTGGCACATACCTGTTTATGATGAGAGTTTTTTTGGTTTGCCGGACAACGAACGATTTGCTAAACAGCTTCGCTGTTAAAAAGCGAGTATTTGGGGAGTATTTCTGCCCCACAATGTAATCGTCATCCACCTCGCGTACTTTCATCGCGCTATCACCGCGATCCCGGTACTTCCGGGTCACGAACGGCGCGCGCTTTATCAGCGTGACACAGCACCTTGATAGGGAAGTGATGAGAGCTGGGTTTTCAAGAAAGGAAACGCGAACAAGCCAGATGACGATTATTGTTGTGCGGCAGAAATACTCCCCAAATACTACATTTTTTCTTAGAGTGTTGTTGCGTGGCAGAAATACTCCCCAAATACTCGATTTTTTCTTACAGTGTTGTTGCGTGGCGGAAATACTCCCCAAATACTCAATTTTTTCTTACGAGTGTCCGTTCAGGTGAAAGCTGTGGAAGCTGTGCAAGAAGTTCGGTGGTCAGCAAAATATGTAAAGTTCGCGCGTCTCGCGCTTGGATTCGTCGTTGTAAACGCGGCCTCCGCGGTGGTCTCCGGCTGTGCGCTACCGGAACCAATCGGGGAGGCCATGCGATACGAAGACAAAGACACGCTAAGCGATTCAGAACAACCATTTGACAGCCGTATAAATAATGGGGTTTGTTTATTTCTAATGCACAAAGCATCTTGATATATTAGCGAGTCTAAAAACAGAAAAACAAAACAAAACAAACACACACGTACGGGTGGTAAAATCATTGAACTATTCCTTGGTGCGAACGCACCCCCTACAAGAAGTCTCGCAAGCTTCCACAGGGTTGCATCTATGAAACGGAGCGCAAGTATTATTATGAGCAAAAATCCCCGTCGATTGCCGTTGCAAGACCGCCAGAGCGCATCACCATCATCATCATCACACCATCATACGTCGTCGAAAGTGAAAGGCTGTGTTGGTTTCGCTATGGAAGACGTGTGGACAAATTTCAGTCCGGTGTTCTTGCTTTCTCTGGTCACTTCAGCACTTGTAGTATTCTTTACAGTTATTTTCGCGTACAGAACGTCGAAGTACGGCTGCTTTATAAGGCAAAGGAAAACGGTACGGAGTGTTGCACTTGCATGTAGTACCGATATCGCCAAACTGTGCCTGCGGCCCTTGTGTTTACGCTGGCGCGGTTTACTTTGCGTTTGAACGTTACTACGTACACACTAGGGCACAAGTGTCACAACAGATACATTCTGTCAACTTTCGATGTTGTAATATTATTCGATAAGCGTACCATTGATGCGTATTGGGAAGAGCCAAAATGCGAAGCTAACAATGAATTTTGTTTTTGTATTTCTTGCGCGTCTTCAAATGTCGTTAAGTTCGAGCTTAATTCACCTCATAAACGTCGACCCTGCATACAGATAGGGGCACAATCAGTACAATGTGATTTCAGGTTGATTTCCGATTGTCGCAATCGATTGCGACGTCGTTCAAAAGGTTGTTGACAAAATAGACATTGGCGGGTCAAGAAATGTCGTAAACAAAAATACCAAAACTAGGTTTCTTTTCTCCTGCGAGAGAGTACGGAAACGTGTGCCAGAAGCAGCATTTTTCTGCCTCTATAACGCCCACAGACTCTCACAATGGTGTTATTGATAGAGAACGTGCATACATTTGTGCAGAAATGCACTATGGAAGCTGTTTAAAGCTGGTTGAACCATTCTTACAGTTTTAAAAGCTTGTCAATACAACAAAGGTTTAATTTTGCAGACTTACATGAAAGTTCGATTCTTGCCTAAGCACACAAAAAGGCGCAATTTATTGGTGGTTTAAGTAGTGTTGCTGGCTGTAAAAAGTAGATGGCTTGTAAATGTGTGGTTCATGAATGTGTGGGAGCTCACTCCACTGTGCACATAAACGTGAAAGTGCTGCATATACCAGTTAAGATTATAACTTGTGTGGAACCAGAATACAGGTAACTTCATTACAGCTTTGGAATATTTATTGTTTAAGTCTAGGCAAGCACTAAAAAAAAAAAGAAAAGGATATATGTATAACACGTGTCATAAGGCAAGAATTATTGAGAGCTTCAGCGTACCAAAAATATTGCTAATAAGTAACAATGATGGTGGCTATTGCATTTGTTGTTCCATAAAAGGTTGTTTCTTAACTGGTTTTTAAGTCATTCTCTCTGCATACTGTGCAAGAGTGGCTCTAAAAAAAAGGGGGGGGGGGGAATGGGGGTGGCCCACCCCTACCTCCACCTTTCTACTATTTCCTCCCCGAACCTCTGCACCATTGCTCTGATACTTCCACCATGCAGTGCCACAAGATTGAGTTGTATGCCCTCATCAACTCCTGGTATAGAAATATGCCCTTTAGTGGCACCCTTGTATTTGTGCAGGAAATATTTTATTTCAATGCCATGTTCTTTATACAGAACCTGCAATTTTGTTGTTTCTCTTTTTCCTTTTAAGTTTTTCTTTTGAGTTTTAATGCAAAGCTTGCAATCATGGAAAAAGTGCCCAAGCTTTCTTGAAATTGGATGTCTCCTAAACAAGCTTCACAGAAAACAATAAGAAGTTGGTATAATATGAGTGTCAAATTGTGCATTTTAGATTGCAATAGGGATCAAATTGTTTAGGTGAGATTGACTTGTGGAAGCTATGAAAGGGAGCCAATTGTGGTCAAGAATTTCAACCCTGATCGGGCGCAATTGTGATTGAATGTGTCTATATGTGAACCAGTATAACCAGCCACCATAAGGTAACTCAAAACCTAAACACATGTGCTGTGAAAAAATAAGTGCTATGTGAGTGAAGTTGATGAAATACGACTTGCAGCTCCGAGTAGGCTTTTAGAGGTGTCTGCTTGTCTAGACCCATAAGCAAGAATTTTGAGTCAGAATGTGCTCAAGATAGAGGTAGTGCTATGACGAGCAGTTTACAAATGCTGTGAACATCTTTGTGTCGTTCTGCACAGTAATGATTGTAGAGTTGCTGTGATGTGGCATGGTGGCTAAACATCCTAGAGGACTTTTTTGAAAAAAATTACTAATTTCGTAACTGTGAGAAATTTTATTTTCCTTGTGAAAAGTTCTGGCTAACATTGAAACAATCCTTGTACATCACAGACATGCTTTAGGAGTTCAAGTGTCTTAGTTGCAAACAAGGTTCCTTGTGGCAAAGAAAGGCATTGAAGCCTTTGCCAACTACTGTTGCAGTTTCCATTCTATTTGTACGCATTGTCGCATGGAAGTAAGATACACACAGTATATGTTTAGAAGTGCAGAAATAACTAGTCATCCAGGGAGCTGTGGCACTTAAAGATAATGTTGATGTTGACATAGTGGGCCATATCCATAGTAATATCTGAAGGAACTAGAGACAGTGAACATACTTTGTTCTTACGTGGACTAGCTTCCATCTTGGCCAAGTTATTTCTATGCTTGTATGTACGCACTGTATGAAATTGTTTTTTGTCTAACTTATTTCCACGAGACAGTATAAAAGATGTTGAATTATGCCCTGTGGGCTTTTCGTAGCTTTCTTTGTGTGCAATTGCATCTGCACTAGGTAGATCTTTTCAAGGGATCACAAAAAGTTCTACACGCTTGGATTATTTCGTTAAATCGGGAAGTTCATAAGATCAAGAAGAGGATTTTTGGTCTTTCAAAATGTGAAGTTCTAATGTAGCAACATACAAAAGCTACCGGGGCACTTTATTTGCCACTAACACTGCCTGTGCATATGAAAAATCCGCGAGGGGGCCCATACATAGAGCTTCCCATGTCACGGTGATGCAGTTATGACAAGTTGCTGATATGCAAAATCGGCGAGAACAAATGCAGTGATTATGCGAGCAGGCCGAGCAAGAAAGTTGCAAGGAGACGATCAGAGCGACTTGTCGCATAAACCTTTACATAATGAAAGCAACCACTACGTTCCTGTGGGAACATTTCCAGGGAAAACAAACCGCCCCTAGTGCCATTTGGTATGTAAAAGCGCTACCGACTGTCAAGTCCATTGTTCCATGCATGGCTGTGGCATGCAGCCTCGTCAGAATAAAACTAGGGTCGTTACTAAGGTGGCCTGATGTGTAACGCACGCCCGAAGAATACACCATCTCCCACTCAAGGGAACCATGAGGGGATGCGAAGCAGCATTGGGGGCACACACCAAGTTTCCGTTACGTTCACTCGGCGTTTCCGTTAGTGTGTGAGGTTTGTATTTAGTGTTTGTGTTATCATTACGTTGTGTTTGTGCGTTGCTTTCCGTTAGCGCCGAGTGAACGAGTGGCGCCGACGTTGACGTTACAACTCATCTGAATGGGAGCAAAGCGAGAATGACGGAAGCCGACCGAGCACACGCGCGTATATATACATGAAATGGGGGAGGGAGAGGAGAGTGTGTGTTATATGCTGTATTTGGCTGCGGCGTGGCTGCATCACGTGGGAGGAGAGGCTGCGCCGCAGCTGCAGCGCGGGGGAGGAGAGGAGAGAAGGCGACCACACACCTGCATAATGGAGGAGAGTGGGAGAGGGTGTAGGCGCATGCGCAGTGGAGCGCGGACGCCACCACCGACGACGGACACAGCCCCGAGCAAAAACTGCTTTGCATCTAAAAACTAGTCTGTTTCAAAATTAGAAAAAAAAAATCACTGCATTTTTTACTCACTTAGTTCCAAAAAAGCTTCATTAAATCGGATTTGGTGTCATGATAGCTTTGTTAATTCGAGTTGAGAACACTGAACCCTATGGGTAGCTGCCAGGGAATGGAAATCTCTTCGTTAGATTGGGAAATTCGTAAAATTGGGTTTCGTTAGATCGAGTTTGAAACGTATAGGTAATTCGACTATAAAACATTTTATATATGGAAAATATTTTAAAGGGATTTTACAACTGTTCAATATACGCAATAATTCATTATATGTGAGTTCGGTATATGTGGGTTCTATGTATTTACACACTTAAGAGTTTAAGTGAGCATATTTCTTTTAAGTTTAAAAGAATTTGACGAGTGCATGCATTATTGAACAGAATCTCTGTTTACATACTTCTGAACCACTTTGCACATTGTATTACGAGCTCTTGCCTAATATTCATCAGCTCACAAGTAGCTTTTATGTTGATCAGATTCTTCACTAGGGTTATGTTCACTTGAAGTCCACCAACAGTCACTGCAGATAACTGATCAGTAATTTCATCTGAACGTGTAACCTTTTCCAATATGTGCATGCCATTTACTGCACAGTTCCTTTTGTAAGGAAATGTATTGAAGCCCTTGCTGTGGCTTCTTTTTCAGTGTTTTAATCTTTATTATCTGAGCACTGCAAAGGAAGCCTTTTATTCATCTTGGCCTGCTGCTCAGTGTACAGCAGGGGTACTATTGCAGAGCCATGCTATTGTGAATCTACGACTTTTTTGGTGCCTTTCGCCGCCATTAGCTGTCTGCCATTGGTCAAAATTTCCGGGCCGTGCCTTTTGACCAATGGCAGACAGTTAATGTGGCAAGAGGCATAAAAAAATCATATAATCGCAATACAATTGCTGCGTGATAGCACCCCAGCTTAACTTGTTTGCTGCACCAACTGGAGAGCCTGTCGTACGGACTTGTGTAGGTAGCAAATTAAGCTTTCTATTTCTTTTTTAAATTAGAAACCTATTTAGAAATGTCCCAGGCTTTTAGTTTTAACTTACTATTGTATGTTTTCCAAATGCTCAAGTTTACTGTTTATTCTTACCTTTTTTTTTGCTGCCATGTATGTGCAAGTTTATAAAAGAAATGAAAAATGTAGGTCTTCCAAGAGTTTTCTGGTTTTTCAGGACATTGATCTTGATGGGTTATCTGACGAGGAGAAGGAGCAGATGTCTGCGAAACCTCAGGCAGCCAAAGCAGCCGAGTCGCTAATTGAGGCTACAATGACTGAAGAGCAGAAGACATTGGAAAAAGAGTGAGTGCAGGAAACAGTAGCTGTTTCACTCTCTCTATCCATTAATTTAGTAGCCAGATTATTATTTTTTGTTATTTTCAGGTGGCAAATGCGCATGAAAGTTGATCTTTTCAAGTGTCATGTTTATGCTTTCCTGTCACCTTATCCGACAGTTTTAAAGTGTATCGTGGCTATCTGTGTGGAAACTTGCTGAATATTGAGCAGATTAGAAAACTTAACTTCAATTGATGGCGCAAATGTTAAGACAGGAACGTAGAAGACACGTAAGACACGGACAAGTGCGCTTGTCCGTGTCTTACGTGTCTTTAACATTTGCGCCATCAATTGAAGTTAAGCTATACACCAACTAGCCCGACAGCAAACGTTATTCAGATTACAAAAGCTGCATTCAGCCATGTCACATAGCTGCTGCATGCTCTGTGCTTAAATACAGTGTCTTCTTTTCTCGAAAGGAGAATGTTTAGGAAAATGAATAGCAAGACAAAATTTTTTAGTGGCATGTCTTTAGCTATGAACATGCTATGAAGTATGCAACGTGAATTGTGCAGTGAATGGAATTGTACTTTTTTTAACACATTGTTTATGATGAAGTGTAAGCATAAAAAAGGTAGACATCGGAACATTTCTGAAGCTGCAATGAAACTCTCTTCTAGGTCTACGTTGACGATTATGAAGTACATTGAATTATGCGTATATTTGTTGGTTTTATAACAATACAATGCAAAATGTGGAGCACAAAGATTGAACCCATGTGCAATGCACATTTGGCTGTGAGGATGAGAGAACAGTGTGCACAAGTAAAAACGACTGATCACTCTTGAAAATGTCAGTGTAGCCAACTTTACTATAACACGCATCCTATGTCAGTTTAAATACAGAGAAGAGAACAGGTCGGTCTTTGAAGCATTCTGCGTTAACAAATGAGGGGGATGGTTTCATTATCACTCCTTTTGTTGGCATCAGAAAGTAAGAGAAGTGCATTGTATGAGATTGTTTCTACCTCATGTTACCAACTGCGAAGTAACTGGCAGTTGTAGTCCAACATGTGTAATGTCTGTCTACTCTTGTTTTCAGATTTATCTTGTCAGGTAAAAACACAGCAGGGCCAGGGTTGCCAGGTTGAAAAAAAATAGCCAGAAAATTGGAAAAGTAGCCAAAAGTAGCCATGCGTGTGTGAAAACAACTGCAGCACTTTTATTTAAATGACTAAATGCAGAAGCCTCTTGGCTAAAATGTAAATAAATAGTACAGCATGAGCCCTTCAATACCAGAATTCCTTAGATTCAGGCATAAATTGTTGACTTTAGCAATTATTTTGTGCAGGATAATGAAGTTTTTTGCGCTGTTGCAAAAATGACACTCTCTTCATGCATCCTATGGCAAGAATAAAAATGAGTACAGCATGAGCGTGCTCAAGATCACAGTTGCTGGGATTGAAGCATAAATTGCAGTTTTGCAATAATTTCTTGCATAATGACAAATTGCAAACAGTTAATGTTGCTCAGTAGCAGTCTGTGCCTAGTAGAAATTACACAAGCAATTCATTGGACATTCACATTCTAATGTTTATGAGTGCAGGATACCCTGGACGTGGCGCTTTTGATTGTCCTGTTCACTTTCAATGATGGTTTAAAGTCGCATTTAGCAGTGTGTGGTGTGTAAAATGAGGTGCCATGCAACAGTTTTCCCAGAGTCCCAGCCACATATCCAAAAGCATTTTCTTTTGCATAATTCAAGTGTCAAATTCAATTTTGTGAGCTTGAAACACACCTTTGCCGCCATTTTCTGACACTGCATAGGTGAACGCCAATGGCTGCGATGTCACCCGATATTGATAATTTGGTTCAAATTGAGGCAACGAGAAAAAAGCCAAAATGTAGCGAAGTAGCCCAGCTGTTTTTTATGCCTCCACTGGCTCAAAAAAGTAGCCAAATAGGCACAAAGTAGCCATACCTGACAGCACTGAGCAGGACTCCACAAAAACTGCAAAGAAAGTGGAAGGTGCATTCTTTTCCCTACAAATGCATTGCTTAAAACTTTTCAGTGCGATTTGTTTGCTCACAGTTTTTTTAGTCTTTAAAACAATAGTAGCACCATTACAAAACTATACCTTTCGTGCTGTGCAGTGAAGTTCACTAAAGGCTTATGAATGTGCATGCAGATTTCATTTTGTCAAAACCGAATGTGCTGCTACATGATCTCTTTTTGATGCCAATTTGCTAGGGCTCAAAGGAAGCAGCTAGAAGAGATCTACCGGCTCATGGCAGCACACAGTGACAAGTTTGGCGACACTTCAATGGAGGACATTGTGAATCAAATGGCTTTGTATCGGTGATGGGCAGCTGAGAAAAATTTTCTGGTGTCACATGGCACGTGAACCCACTGTTGAAAACTTAGGTTTCCTTTGGTAATGAGTAGCTGATGCCTGTGTTTTAACTAGTCATGTCCCTAGTTTCTCTATTGTTTATAAGTCACAACATTTGCATAAAAGCAATTGCATAGCTATGTATACAATCACATTCCATCCACTTTGATAGCTTTCCTTTATGTGTGAACCATGTAACCCCACTGCACTGCCAGTCATACCAGCACAGAACATTACAAAGGCATTTTGTGAATGTTCTTTCTTCAGCACAAGTGACACTCCATTGATTGCAATACACTGCTGAAAAACAGCTTTGTGTGCATGCTGTGTAACATGCACTACCTACTTGCACTGTTTGCCATTCATCTAGTTGTAAGGTGGATTTTATGCATCTCAGATTGGCCTGGGAGACATAGGAACCTGTCACAGCTCTTAATACATTTCTAAAACCAATTGCACAAAGTTTGGGCCATTGGCATTGTTTGCAAACATACACATGCACACAGTGGAAAAAGCGTGCCATAACCTTCCCTACTGCATGTGGCACACATACATACCTTTGCACTTGCCGCATAATACTATCATACAAGGGCACAACTAGGAGTTGGTTACCGAAGGCTAATCCCGTACTATACTCATATTCTGTGCGGTCTCCTCAGCAGTTGAAAACTTATGTGCTCTTGGCAGTGCCTACAATATGTTTCTTGGCTTCTTAAAAATAGCTGGTTCTAGAAGAGCACACTGAATTCTATGTGAGAGGGCATGGGCACTAATCTAAAATGTGCAAATTTTATTACAGTAATGACATGCATGTTATCTAGCACTGTGTAAGACTCTTGAATGTCTTGCTTAATGTCATTAAACTTGTCATGGTATTTGGCACTGTTTATAGAGCTTCTAAAGTTGCAGTGATTTGCAGCTTTTGAATTTTACAAATTGTCACACCTTTCATCATCATGGGAAAGGTTATTGTTTGACAAAACAGTGAGTATAGCCTTGATTTGAAGCAATTGTATAACTCCATATTGCAGCTGAAGTATTTTAGAAAACAGACATGTTGCATGTATTCACAGCAGTTAATTTATATCATGAGCGTTACACAGTCGTAGCTGTGTTCCCTATGTCTAGCACTCATGTGCTTTCATAGCTAGTCATTGATTTCCAAAATGATAAATCTAAGCGATACATGTGTGGATTTAAAACACATGCCAGTGCACAAGTGACATGCACGACTCAGTCAAGCTGGTTGAACTGTGTAAATGATCAACTTTTGTTTGGCCATGTCAGGCAATCAAACTTTTTTTTTGTGCCTTTATGTGTTGCTTAACCCTTTCCCTACCAAAGACTCGTCCTCATGGTTTGTACCGCTCCCACCAAAGACGAGCTGGGCTCGTCCATGCTGAAAGAACCATTTGGGGGCATTGCTTAAGCTACCTTGATTCATTTTGCTGAGGTCTCTTTAGATTGAACAGATCGCGCAATAAAGAAAAAAAAAAAACGTGCTAATGCATGCAGCTTGGTCAAGAAAGGACTTGATTGTGGTAACCGGAATTAAAAAATGGCGTCGTCCTCTGCGAGCGCGTCGCATGCATGCCGACAACAGCTCTGTTCAGAAGAAAATAGGAAATAAACGCTTGTTTACGAAGTTTTGTGAGAGAATGTCAGTTATCCTGCGAGTGTGGCCGCAACTACACAGAACGGCATATTTTCTTAAAATCATAAAATTCAGATGACGATGGCATCTCGACGTATCGGTAGTGGATGCTGTTAGATGTAAACAAACCCCCACCGGCGCGTCCATGTTTTTTTTCACGGGCTCACTTGTCCCTGCAGTTTGTTTTTTAGATTTCAGAAAAATTTTCTGTACCAAAGGCTGGAGAGGTTAGGGAACTCTCCGTAGTGCAGTGCCGTGAAGCCAATCCCCTGCATACTAAAAAAAAAAAAAGTTTGCTTGTATCTTGCGAATAAAGCGCCTTTAAATAGTTTTCCGAGTTGTTTCATGACACGTAGAATCAAATAGGCCAATAAAAAAAATTTGTATTTTTCTATCATTCTTGCCCAAAAAACTCTGTAGGGAAAGGGTTAAAGTTCAAATCTGAGAACAAAAGGGTGTGGGAATAAAATTTGAGAATAAATCTGAAAATAAAAGGGTATGGTACTCCAGCTCCATGAAGCTATGGGCATAGTTGCACCAAATGCTTTATTTAAGATAATTTTATTTAAGATATTTAAGACGTTCTGTATGTGTCAGTGTAAAATTAATTTAATATTAGCCTTTATTGCCTTTCATTCATAACAGTTTTTGTCTATGTGCACTCATGTTATGCATGCTTCTAAGTATGCAAGTGTGGAATGTCGGCATCATAATTTTAGTAGAGTCAAAACTACGTTACGCCATGATGATGGTGGTTTGAATTGTGGCAGGAATAGCATATTGTTTTTGTTACAGAGCTACAAAGAGTGGTGTCAAAGGTGATGAAGCTGAGCTGGGACCAGTTTCCGGCAGCCATCTCGCTTGTTTATCGTTGCCCGACTTGTAAATAGCTTGTAAATACATCATTACCAAAGATATCTGCATTATTTCTGAAACTTGAGCAATCGGCAGAAGTGCGGGGTGTTTATGTGATACAACGGAGCTTCAAGTGGTTGCTACCTCAGCCTTCGCATGATGGACAAAGCAGGACAATCTGAAGCTGGGCCTACGGCAACATTGAACATGCCGACGGTTATCCTGTCTTGTTCATATGATCCAGGAATATTCTTTGGAACTGATGGTTTTGATGTATAAGACTGGGTTGTCATGTACGAGTGTGTGAGTACACATAACAAATGAGACCCGATGCTTGTTTTTGCAAAGTGATGTTTTATTTATGGGGCAGGGCAAAATGTGTGGTATTAACCAGGAAAAAGAGTTCAATGACTAGGACGTGCAAGCATAAGCTGAATTTCATTTGCTGTCCTGGAAGGCAGAAGAGCACTCCTATAAAAGAACTAGCAACACGTACCCAAATGTACATGGAGTTGTATGTTTCCTGCACACAGGAGAACCTATCTCTTTGCCATAAGGCAGACAGTGGTATAGCTGAGTTGGGCAGGGTTGGACTTGTTTTGAAGGGTATTGCCGATGACGTGTCCAACCTGCTTATGTGCAAAAGCTTCAGACTGTAGACGATATTCTCAAAGAGTGTCAACACCCTGAGCAGGCTAAGAGCTGTTGCATTACAGTACTGATCACAGGTCTATGAGATCCTATTGTGATGGCAAGCAAAGAGCGCAGCTGCTGTTGACATCAGGTAACTGGACGCAGCTAGTGTGGCAGGAACTTGAAGTAATATTTCCTGTCAACCATTATTTGCACCGAACGAACCTAACATCTCTACTGTGCCATTTGAACAGACCATGGTCCATGAAGAACTCACTATCTCGGAGTTCATTTTATGTGCGCTGTTTCAAGCTCATGACCCCCTAATGCAGCTTGCCCTGCAGCTGGTCAACGTTAACCTACGCACTACTGAAACCCAGCCGACCGGCAAATCGCAGACTATTCTTTTCCTGCTGTTGTATTGGTCATATTGCCTGCCATTGCAAGAACTGCACTGCCTTTAGAATGCATTAACTCTAAACTGTGGCCAGTGAGGAGCAACACTTGTAAAGCTTAACCATTTTCAAGGAAGACTGGGAGAGCAATTTCTTGGAGTGCAGATAGAATAAAGTGCTAAAAGTAGCATAGGTGTGTACTACGAGGCCTCTTTCCCTTCCTGTCTGTCTGTGTCTGCATAACAGCACTAACACAAGTAGAGTTCTTTAGTACCTATAGCTGCTGTGGGAACTTGCCATGAAGTCTCATAAGGTGGAAGAGATCAACAGTGGTTGAAGAAGGGTATTAAACTAGGGCACCTGTCTCTGTCAGGGCAACAGCTTTCCTTGAGGTATTTATACAGCTCACTTTCTCACCACCCCCAACAAGCAGAACAGAATAAGAGGATAGTTACAAATGTGAAGGGGTGGGGAGAGGTTGTGCTGCTGATTATTCTAATAGGATTAAAAAAAAAAGAATCTATGTGTGCAAGTGCACACTGTCAGTCTGGTTAATTTTTTGGGGTAAAAAAAGATAGGCTTTCTTCAGCCAAGGCATGTTAGTACATGCGGACATCTATGTACATAAATAACCTACAGATACACAGGCACCAATACAAATCACAAGACAACATTACCAGAGGTCTTGGAACAAAAATAAGCAACTAACAAGCACTAATGGCATATATGCAACCATAAGTTGGGCTCGTCTCTCAAGTCCTGTAAACTCGCTACAAAGCACAAATGTTACCTTAGAAAATTGCTATACTATAGTTACAGTAGATGTCTCAGTACTGAGGTTAGAGGTGCCTGTATAAGTATCTTGGTGGGACATTGCAGAGAACAGTGCAAACTAGATAGATTTACCAGCGCAAAAAGACAGGACATTTAGGAAGGACACACACACATAGCGCAAGTTGGGCTCGTCTCTCAAGTTCTGTAAACTCGCTACAAAGCACAAATGTTACCTTAGAAAATTGCTATACTATAGTTACAGTAGATGTCTCAGTACTGAGGTTAGAGGTGCCTGTATAAGTATCTTGGTGGGACATTGCAGAGAACAGTGCAAACTAGATAGATTTACCAGCGCAAAAAGACAGGACATTTAGGAAGGACACACACACATAGCGCTGCAGTGCTATGTGTGTGTGTCCTTCCTAAATGTCTTGTCTTTTTGCGCTGGTAAATCCATCTTGATCATGAACCAACTCGCCCAAGCAGCCGTTTTAGTGCAAACTAACTGTCAGTCAACTTGAGACATAAACCTCTGTGAATGGAAAAGCAGAATTCTAGGAATTTGTTGAACAGTGAAATTTATCAAATAGCATCATTATCATGAAAGGAAACACGCCACAAGTTCCCCAGAGTTCTTCAAGCTTGAACCCTTGTTGCCCAGCGTTGAAGTTGACAAGATGCCAATTTTTCACTTAGTCCACATGAACACAAGAACATAAGGATTAGTTTTCATCGCAATGCATCATCTGCTGATGGAACTTTAAACTAAAATGATGGATTGTCACTTCTGGGCAACAAACTAGAAGAGTACTGAGTGCAGGAGCTGACAACCATGCAGAAGCAGACGTGCAAGTGATTATTGTCCATCAATATAAGGGATTAGAAGAGAATAGCCGTAAAATAAATTTTCTTTTTTTCAAACCTACCTCTACTTTTACTCCTTCCATCATAAACCTATCAGAATAGGAGTTTAGCAGAGGAATCACTGGACTTGCCCTGTGTCATGAATTTGCAACAATGGGCATTTCCACCTTCTTGGTACGTACGTTGGGTGGAAATGGGCTGTGCGAGAAGTAAGAGAAAGCGTAGCAGGGATGCATTTTATCAGCACTAGTAAGGCAACATCAACACGCAGGCAGGCCAAAGGCAACTTTCATCAATTGTGTTGACACTGGCAGTGCTTTGAATCTTAACTTTGATTAATTACACTGCAATCCAGCATCGAGTGTGTGCATGTGCACAAGGCTCTCGTACTTTGTTTAGTTTTGAGCACGTAGACGCAACTCATAGGAGCGTCTAAGATAACTGCCGCATGTTGTGCTAATTTGTATATTATGGATGCACATTGAAAATGGATTTGGCACAGATAGGTACTTCATTGAAAGCCAAGAGGGACAACATGCATACGTGGATGAAGATGAGGGCTTCTCATGCAGATTTTAAGACACGTTGTGTATCATGAGCACTAGAAATGAAGATGAAGACCCAAATGGCAGTTAAAATGCACGCCTCTCAGCATTACACACATGATGTCGATGATTGTGCGATAGATGCTACATTTGCAACCTTGGAGTAAGCGTGATGACTTTATCATGAAGCAGCATGCTGAAAAAAAAGACACTATTTCAAAGTGAAACAGTGGGCAGTCAATGTCCACGGAAAACATCCGTGTGATGAAGAGGAAGCCCAAAAAGCCAGTAGTAAAGGCTGCCGTCAAAACACGGGGCTCTTGTCATTAGTAAAACACACAGATGCATCAGTGGTGCAAACAACCAAACTGCAAAGATTTTCATATGTGCCATACGGAATGTGGCACATATGAAAGTGCACTTGCACCTATAGTGGCACTTGCACCTCAGCGCTCGGGTGCCTTGGTGTATTCCTTGCATTAACTTTGCTTCATTGTGCTGCCAAAGCAGATCTCTGAGGCCACGTAGACGGAAGTGAATATTCGTAAAACCGGAAGTGAGAACTTGACCAGAAGTGCTTGGAAGAGAAACAAGAGTGTTGCTTTGTGCGTGTGCCACTAAAAATGAAGCTTTCCTCGAGTGAATTTTGAAACTGCATACATTTTTAGTGTTGGCCATGGGATGAAATGCCCAGTGTCATAAATTTGCAACATATGGATTGAGAAATAATATGAAGAAAAGCAAGAGCAAAATGAGGATTTGAGAAGGGAAGATGTTGTTGGTCAGTGGTGCAAGGACCAGGTATCGCCAGAGTTCCAAGAAATGGTATATAGCGGAATTAAGTAGAGAGTCTTACCACAACACGAAATTGGCAGAATGCATACTTGAGCAAAGGCAGCTGGTGAACAATTATCAGTGATGACAGACAAGCATGAAATTTACAGGGGTCACACTCAGTAATGTGGGGCACGATTTGAAAGGTGTACTAGCAAAAGCTGCACTTGACCCAACCATTTGACCACCGATGCCTGCGGTAGTTTGAAAAGGGTGGCAACTTTGCCTAAATGGTGAAACAATACTTCAGACAGGGCAAAACCTTTTCTTTAGTGCACAAAACAAACAAAATGAATAGGACAGCAGTGCACTCTGACACGTCTTAATCATTTCTTTCAGTGTTTTGTACATTAAAAGAATTCCTTGTCTGCAGCAGTGTCAATTTAGTGCCTTGGTCTTCATTAGTGGCTGCAGGGAAACTTTGTTCTCTTGAAATTGTGAATAAATATGCTCCATTATACTGATGTTCAAAATATGCGGGATTCTATGGACATGAAGTTATAAAAGTCAAATTACTGGCTGGTTGTATTGATGTTGGACTTTATGTAGTACTCAGACTTCCGATAGGATTAATGTCGACTACGAGCTAATTGTGCCTGCAGAGTATGCACTGCTATGTCTGTATTGTGAGCACAGCATTCATCCTTCATCTTATTTACCGGTACCTACTCATCGTTGCCAATCACCTTCATTCAGCACACAGTACAACCACATAAACAATGTCAATAACAGCTGTCCATCTTACAAAGTGGTGGAGGCTGCTTACAATCACTTGTGGCTCGATGATAAGTTTCCCTAAAGCTTAGTTGGGGTTTCCACTTGCTCTGCCTTTTCGCTGCCGTAACCCAAGAGGAGCAGCACCCTGGGCCCTTTGGACTTGCCATCACTGCCCAACTGGCCACTCGCTCTTGCACCGTCAGTGCGCAGCACCGTGACCCACCAGTGTTCTCTGGTGTCACTATGTTGAAGATTGGCTGGATAACTATGACTGAATGAGATCGTATGACCACTGGGACGAGTAGCTAAAACTTTGCAACATTGATTCCTATCTCGTGGACATTGCTAAATTTGGCTTTTTTAACCATGAGCACACCTTAGTACGGAAAGCCAGAGAGCTCTGGGAGACTTTTTGGAACCCTAAATGTCCACTCTGAAGTTACCTAGAGAAAAGTTGATAAATGCATAAAATTTACTGGTGAAATGTGCGCTTGTCACATTGAAGACATCCTCGCCTTTTGCTGCCTTGTTCGCTTAACTATAAAGGAGTGCAGAAATGTTCATCATGTTCCAAGGGGCATTGCACAGTGGTGGTCAAGGGTCCCAGTTTCGTTGCTGATGTCACCACAACTTGCCAACATCTGGACGAGCTGCAAGCCATCTGTATACATTCACATGCCTATGACACAAGTTGTTTCTGCATACTTTGATTTGGACCATCAAACATGAAGAGCCCCAGGTACATGCTTGGCCTATACTCTCATGCTCCAACCCCAATCTGCAACTGCTGGCCTGCATGACATCATCATAGAAAAGCAGTCTTCTGGGGCCTGCACTGCGAGCTGCAGTCCTTTGACTCCACCAACCGCATATGGCCAGGTGGAAGCCATGCAAACCACCTTTATTCATATGGTGCCTGCCATTTCTTTTTGGAACCATCTAGCATCTCTTGCACCTTGTACACCTGCCCCTGAATTTTACACCATATGTTGCTTCCCTCATCGAATTTGTTGCCGTCACGGCACCAAAGGTCATATATCACGGTTTTTGCACAAACATCATCAGTATGAATGGCAGCGCTATGATTTGTACAAAAGGGGCCAAATGCCATCCCAAGTAAAGTTGATACCATTGCCATCCTTCACCCTGTTTTTCTCTGCTTTGAACCACTCCCAGGTGCCGTCCATGGCACTACCGCATGACACTCCCCTTGCAGCTAGTCACCTGCACCCTCATCGCTCAAAAAACTAGAGGATGAAGTTTTGGAGGAAGAGCTGCATTATTCGGACACTACAATACCTCCAGAGGGCTCGGCCAATTCATTATTAGTCTCTGCTGAAGGTGTGCCTATGTTGATCGACAAGACTTGTGCTCGACTTGTGCTCTTGTCTCTGTAACAAACGACTTATGCTCTTGTCTTTGTAAGGTTACTACACTCCAGATATGGAGCTTCTTTCATGATGACAATCACTGGAAAAGTGCACCGTTAAAATTTTAATTGATGGATCTGCCACCATATTCAGTTTGCAGCATATCTTTGTGCTTACATGGCAATTCTAGAATGGGACTTTCATGTGCATCCTCTTTCATTTCTCGCCGACAACTCCTCGTTCATGACAGAAAATGATCACTCAAATGACATGCGCCAGTCACGCTTTCCTCTGCTGGTCGCCACCTAGCCACGACAAACTTCTTGCAATTACTTCCAACTCATGACAACATCCTAGTTTTTTAGTCAGCCCACTGCCTGTTTAAAAGCGATTGTTCTACCATCCAGTCTTCGATTTACCAATGGAAAAGCCATTCTGGCTGGCTTCAACATCACCAATGAGACAATTTTGCTCCCCCACTGTTCTGAGTTGTACACTACTTCACGATCAGCTACAGCTGCAGGCACTGCTACTGCTTCTACTCCTGCTAGTGCAATCAGTACCGATCTGAATCCACAGCAAAGGAGTTGCTGATGTTGTCCAAGCATACAGCTTCCTTTCACCTGCATCCTCCTCTGCTGGGACAGACTTCTGCAGCGGCGCATCGCATGCATGTGCACACACACACGTACACACACGCACACATCCATCATGTGCGGTCAACAATATTGCTTTTCTACCACTAAATGCCAGATCATCGGCATGCAAATTGTTAGCATGTTCACACAAAAAATAATCCCTCCGTCCGCAAGCCCATGGTTGTCACTGTTTGGTGCGCCAGAAAAATGGCTTGATGCAATTTTGCGTTCACCGCACCTTCAACAAAATCACCCAAAATGACGTGTCCTTCCTTTGCCTCACATTGACAATGCATTAGGTTCATTACAAGGAGCAGAGTATTTCTCCAGCCTTGATCTTTGCAGCTGACAAGAAAAAAAGCTTATCACACCTTATGGACTTAACGAATTTAAAGGGGCCCTGCAACACTTTTCCAAGTAATCATAGAAGCTTCTCCATTTTGTTCACACGATTGATGTTTTCTTAATTTGAGACAAAGCTGGCGAGAATCAATACAGTAGAATGTGGGGAAAAGGTGCCTTATGTCACCATTGCGTGCAGCATCACAAGAAGCATGCTGAGTATGATATTGGAAAAGAAGGCAGACTAGCGCCAAGGCATACTTCCACATCCCGACGAGTAGGCACAGCTGCGTATGAAGATTCTGAGGTGCTATTTACATCGATACCGTATCTTTTCGCGTATATCCTGCTCCTGCATATAACCCCGCATCCTTAAGAACAAAACCAGTAAAAATTCAAAAAAAAAAAAAAAAACTGCATAGATTTAGCTTTACAGAACAGAGCTGCCTTGTTCAAAGGCAGGCTTTTGCTAATGTAATTGACACACACATATTACTCCAATACAAAAGCATTTATTTCAACTTAAAGTAAAACCACAACATTGAACTCAAGTCTCCGTGACAAGTGTGCACATACAAACAGCAAATGAAGCATAAAAAGAGGCACACAACTTTGTAATGTTAATGAATTGACCTCTGAGGATGAGTCATTACATTGTGGTTTATTCACAAGCGAATAAAAGGGACAGAATAAACAATATTGTCAAAATTTATGTACAGTGATACTGGGCAGCTTAATTTAATGCTACACATTGGATGTGCAGCACATCGGCCAACAGGAATAGCAGGCAAAACCTATCACTCTCCACACATAGTGACACATACAAGAGCTATTTTACAGGTCTAAAGAAAGTGCAGTCCAGCAGGTCACAGCATGAACATGTCTACGTTCGAACGATGTAGAACAAGCGATGCCTTCATGTACATGAAACACGTTCACCATGCTGCAGCCAGCGCTGCGTTTCATCACAGCATTAAAAAGAAAGGTTAAAATGAGGAAGAATACGCATATCCTCTGAAGAAACTAGTTCATATTCTGTTCACGACCACTGCTTGGAGGATGGCTGCTGATCCCGTGACAAATGGATGGGGCTCCGCCCTAAAACAGTTAAAACAAGTAGACATATGTGAATACTTCTTAGTAAAGTAGCCTACGCCTCTAGGCTTATGAGATTGTTCAAATACCCATGCACACACATCCAACTGTTCAATACTCCCAAGATATTTATTCTACAAATGTGCAAGAGTAAACAACAAAATTGAAAAATGAGCTTTTGTTTTCCCTCTTACTATTACAGGGAGCCTCCAACACTCTTGAGGCACCATTATTTTATTTGTGATTTGTGTAGATTGACGGCTGGGGATAACTTTGGCATAGATCTAAGCATCGATATCAAATGATTTAATATTTTAATCATGCAATAAAGTGACTACATCGCTGCCGACTGCATCAATGCGTATTGGCGCTCGCCAGAACTACTGCGGGCAGAAATGACAAAAGAGCAGCGCAGGCCTATGCATGGATAAATGTAACGTTAAAAATGATTGTTGTGCAGCATCAAGACTGAGATTACTATTGGATTTCGTTTTTCTTTTCTGCACTTTTTCATTTACACCCATTGCAACAACAACAACAAAGAAGAGAGATCACCACAACTACAAAGCACAACAGAGGCGCTGGCAGCCATTTCGCCTCTGGCTTTTTTGCTAGCGTAGGTCAAATGTCCATACGAGAGGCTTCTCTTTTTTTTCCTCTTGCTGCTTCAGCGGGCGGCTCGTATACCCTTCCACATGCTGCGATCTCAATGTGAAGACACTATGCAGAAAGCGCATCTTTCCCTGGAGCGGACATATTCTCTTACACCAACGTTTTGTAGAGCTACGCGAGATCGGATACAAGAGTTTGCTGCCAGCCTCACTTCGTATAACATTACAATTTGTTGCTATTGCATTCAGTGCTTCGTCCTTGTGGTGAAATTGTGACTTTTCTTTTGCGGGGGGGTTAGGGTCTAGGCGAGTATTGGATGATGATGCCCACAGTGCAGATGACCAACGCAGCCTCCATTTCTTGCTAAAATTTGTGCAACTGAGAAAATTTTCAAGCTGGTCGGGCATTTTGGCGCAGCGTGGCGCAATTTCAACAAAGTTCACGGTTCTGGCTCATGGCGCAAAAATAAGGAATTGTATCAAATTGGCACAATTGGCGCAGCGGTTGCACCCCTTGTAGTGGGTTCCTCGCAAGTGCACTTCTCTTGGTTGCCAAGGAAGCCCATAAGGCTCCCATGATCTATTTCCTCAGGGTCTCAATAAAGTTAATTCCCTCTCTCTCTTTCTCAGGTTAACGCACGTTGTAAAGAGTGGTGGGAGAGTGAACTAACGACCGGGCGTCACACAATGCGAATTACGTAACTAGTGGGTCGTTTAAAGCTTCCAACCCATTACAGAAGGCTCAACCATAATTCTACGTCATCAACCCTCGCATCAACTAAAGTGCACATAATGTCTTACACATGGTACCTCGCTTCTCTGCAGAATGACGAATAATGTCGTGGTGGGTGCTTCCGAACTTCACAAAAATCATGATTGTGCCATAGTGGGTACATTGCTAGTGAACATGTATAAGTAGCCACAAGAGAGTTTACAACGGGCTCTTGAAATGCTGCTCTTTCAGCTTTCGCTGTGACAGTGCTGCGCTTTCCACGCAGGCCTGGCGTTTTTTTTTTTTGTTGTTGTACTTTGACATTTCTACAATGAGTAACTTCAGACTGCGTGCCCCTATCGCTGCCATTCTTGCTGCACTAATCTGTCCATACTTCAGTCTACGGTGGTGTACCAACTTGTTCGCGAGTATGGGGGCTGGCGTCGCTCACTCCCTCTGCCGCACGCACGCGCGCGCACACACACACACACACACACACACACACACACACACACACACACACACACACACACACACACTGATTTGAGGTGATTTTTTTTATATTCATAGAGCTGATCAGATGACTTGCTTTTCAAAACTGTTTGTTTTAAAGTGGTCATGAACCACTTTTCCAAGTAATTATCTAATGACCTCAGTATCGGAGTTTACTGCCTCCCGAATCGATTGCCGCAAAAATTTCTCGAATCCGTCAAGAATGAGCGGAGTTACGGGAGTTTGGCGCACACTCTCAGCGCTTTCTCTCTTTTCTCGTGCCGACGAGCGCACTGGAAGCTAGACAGGGAGGGATGGCACGGGGGTAAGAAGTTACGTCAGCGCACATCATGAAACGCGATCGCACTCCCGCCGTGATTCGCATGCGCAAGTGCGGCTACCGTGTAAATTTAGCAGACTGAGGAGTGCGGCGCGGGCAAGTGGCGGCACCCCGTGGCAAGAAGCACATCTCATCCGGCTATCGGCCAATAAGCATGCTATATCTCTTGCGACGTAAACTGGCAGATCCGCGACGTCAACGTGCAGACGCCCCGCCCACCGACGAGAGTGAGAACCGGCAACTTCGCGCTCCGCTTGTGGCCTTTACGCGGCGCGCACGACTAATATTTTGCAGAGCAGTTCATAGCCGTGTCAGCTTTTCGCAGGATGTGTTTTTTCAACAAGCCCAAGGGGTGTTTCATGACCCCTTTAAATCAAGGAAGAATCTGCACAAACAGTACACCCAAATTTAACTTGATCATCTGAGCATTGCATCAGCAAACTTCCCAGTCTAAGTTTGGCGTTGTAGATACGATGAGTATCAAGATCCTGCTACGTGTAGCTGACAAAGCAAGCTACTTCGCAGAAGTCTTCAGGATAAGCAGAGTGTCAATTTCTTTGCTGTTAATCGATTAATACTTAAGCAAACCACATTGAGCTGGTTGTGCATAGTTATAAGATTATAAACGACTACGAATTTATATACTAGGTGTCGTTCCTTGCCCTCCTACTTTTCCCAGCTTCGGTGGGGATGGACGGAAAAGCGACGAAGTGGCCCTTTACTCCTCCCCTCTGGTTTCTCCAAGTAAATAGCCTACGTAAATTGTGAAAGCTCACATTTTCCTTGAAAAATGTGGGCGATTATAATGCTAAACTACCCCGTATTGTTTCCTTCCGTATAGGTCGCTAGCTGTTAATGGTTGGTCGAAATTTTCTGGGTCATACTCACAACACCTGCTCGTAAATCGACAATAAATTACGCGTAAGTGATCCGCCGCGTACTCACCACGTACGCATTACTACGTAAAAAAAAAATTTCATGACAGCGTATTGTTTGTCATTGGTTCTTCGCTATTCGTCAAAAATTTTCAATGTGCCACAAAATTGCCCCCTTGATACGCGACGTCACAAGTCTGCGAAAACTCGCGGCGTTAAAATGAAGCATCCCCCAATAAGCAGCACATTACTGTGCTGAACAATAAATTGTTTTTTTTTTTTTTTTTCGGAATAGCCAGACAGTGTATCTTCGTGAACGTAATTTAAGAAGGCTGCCTGCCAATCACATTGGCAGCGGCTGCTTATAGCAGCGGGCGAGATAGAATCATCATCATCAGCCTGTCTACGCCCACTGCAGGGCAAAGACCTCTCCCATGTTCCACCAATCAACCCTGTCCTGTGCTTTCTGCTGCCACGTTATACCTACAAGCTTCTTAATCTATCTATCCACCTAATTTTCGGTCTCCCCCTCACGCGTTTGCCATCTCTTGGAATCCAGTCAGTTACCCTTAATGAGCACCGGTTATCCTGCCGACGTGCTACGTGCCCGGCCCATATCCATTTCTTCTTGATTTCAACTATGATATCCTTTACCCCCGTTTGTTCCCTAACCCACTCTGCTCTCTTCCTGTCTCTTAAGGTTACACCTATAATTTTCCTTTCCATCGCTCGCTGCGTCGTCCTCAATTTAAGTCGAACCCTCTTTTTAAGTCTCCAGGTTTCTGCACCGTAGGTAAGTACCGGTAAGATGCAGCTGTTATATACCTTCCTCTTGAGGGATAGTGGTAGACTACCATTCATGATTTGATAATGCTTGCCGAATGAGCCCCGTCCCATCCTTATTCTTCTAGTTATTTCACTCTCATGGTTCGGCTCCGCTACATGCTATTTACAAAAGTAATTGCTAACAGAATTAATACGACATCACAGTTCACTCAACCAAGGGCGCAGGCAGGATTTCGTACAGGCTTCTCAACAATAGACCATATTCTTACTATCAATCAGGTGATAGAGAAATGCGCGGAATACAACCAATCCCTATACGTAGCCTTCATAGATTACGAGAAGGCATTTGATTCGGTGGAGACATCAGCAGTCATGCCGGCACTGCGGAATCAGGGCATCGACGAAGCCTATATAAACATAATGGAAGAAATCTACAGCGCATCCACAGCTACTATAGTCCTCCATAAAGAAAGTGACAGAATCCCAATAAAGAAGGGCGTACGGCAGGGAGAAACGATCTCTCCAATGCTATTCACCGCGTGTTCACAGGAGGTTTTAAGGGACCTAGGTTGGGAAGAATTAGGGATAAGAGTTAATGGAGAGTATCTCAGTAACCTGCGATTCGCTGTTGACATTGCATTGATGAGTAACGCGGGAGACGAATTACAGCTCATAATGACTGAACTGGATATGGAAAGCAGAAGAGTAGGTCTGAAAATTAATATGCATAAAACTAAAGTAATGTGGAACAATCTTGGCAGAGAACAGCGCTTTGCGATAGGTGGCGAGACACTGGAAGTTGTAAAGGAGTACGTCTACTTAGGACAGGTAGTAACCGCGAGATGGAATCACATCTGTATAATAGATACCTTCAGTTCTAGTATAACGATGTTGAGCTGTTTTTGAGCGTGTACAACTCTCTGTGAACTCATCGTTGCTGACACCGAGGTAGAGGGAGAAATAAACATTATTAGGAACAGACACAATCTTTTGCAGGTAGGCAGCCTTCTTAGTCCAGGAAGCCGTGGACGCTGATCATTTCCCTGGTGAGGTAGATCAAGTAACGGGGCAAACTTGAAAGCTGGGCTTCTCAATGTGCTCGAGTCCACTGCCTTGTTACAAGCCGCCACGATCGCTGCAGGCTACCAGATAATAAGCCAAGTGTTTTGTGGCCATGCTGGAGAAGTGTTGCATGGCCCCTTTCTTCTCAGCAACAGACACGGCCAATGGCTGATTTCATGGTCGCGAACGCATCGTCGGTAATGTTTACATTGGTAGTTTCAAGTTCAATAAACAACAGATATAAATTTATCTCACTTCGGAAGCACCGAAGTAAGCCCTCTTAGTACTTCCCGTCTCGATCAATGGTCGTCTGCTTATTTTGTTTGTTTCCATATTCATATGAGGCGGCACGAGGCGTAGTAAAGCCCCTGCTATTTGGAACTCTGTACGGACCTGAGTGGGTGGCTTGCCTTGCATTGAACACACTACCACCATACTTACAGATTCATAACATCAGTTCCAAATCCACTGGCACGCTGGCCAGTCTATGCTTTCTCTTTTATGTGCTTCGCAAGCTAGACGCCTTTGGCAGATGCCGCTTGGTGCTTAGCTAATTGAAACTGCTTCAAAATGCACTATCTGGGTTTCGCTACTATCCGTCAGTCAACCTGACGCAGTACAACAGCGGTGAGCACCAGGTGCTCGCAGAGCCTGGCCATGCTTCAGAACAACCGTAGCATGGCAGCGCCAGTAGTGCTTGTATGCTACATAGTTACCGCGGGCACGATGGGGTGCCGCGGCAGTGGTCTCGCGATCTTACCGGTGCTGTAGTTTTTTTTTTTTTTTTTTTTTTTTTGAAGCAGGGTTGAGGCATATTATCGGGAGATTTATGGCCCCGATCGTACAATCGGGAAGACGGGTCAGAAATCGGGAGTCTACCGGGCAAATCGAGAGAGTTGGCAGGTATGCACCTCCCACTGTTTGCAGCATGTGCTGTTTGTACGGCTTCACAGTCGCCACAGATCTAAAAAATTGAATTATAAATGTTTGACGCCGTTTTTCATGTTACCATTCCGTGATTAGATACTGAGCGACCGTTCAGTATCTACAGTATAACCTCGTTACAACGGATCTGTTTTTAACAGACATTCGGATATTGCGTACCAATTTGCGGCGTTACGCCGACCTCCGTATTTGTTCCATTGATTGAGCTTCGTTTACAACGGATTCTGGTACAACGGACATTCGGATATA
This sequence comes from Rhipicephalus sanguineus, assembly GCF_013339695.2. Lineage (NCBI taxonomy): Eukaryota > Metazoa > Arthropoda > Arachnida > Ixodida > Ixodidae > Rhipicephalus > Rhipicephalus sanguineus. The sequence goes on from NC_051176.1 coordinate 194,044,619, forward strand.
ATTGACTAAAATGTCAGGCCAGCAAGGTGGTCAGGACTCCTTTAGAGCGGACTTTTCTACCACGGACATACCAAATTCAATAACTTCCGACTTCAAACATCGCTTAGCATACTTTCGGGACGGGAAGAGCGCGCCGCGGATATCGACGTACCGATTTAAGAACGAAGGCCGCCGACCTCCGGTCTGTGAATGATCAGCTATGCCTAGCTGTAGCGACAAAAAATCGGCACGCAGCGTGCTTCGTGTTGCGTTTTGGGACGCTGACGCGCGAAATTGTTAGCCGCTGCCACCGCTTCTCCGAGCGGTCGCTGCGCGGCGAGCTTGGCTGAGGGGTCCGCTGTCGATGTGCAAAATGCCCATCCGCAGTTCTGAGGAGCTAGCGGGCGATGCGATTCGTTGCTTGCGACGAAGGACATTGCGGCTTCTTTGCTTTCGCATGTCCGCTAGCGCGATGTTCTTGCCCGCAAAGTTCGGATTGTTCTCGTACATCGGCACCGTCAGCGGAGTTAGGCCTAGCCACGACATCGAGTAGAAAGCTCAGTTGCAATGTGCGCGGCCGCAGTGCCCGATGTTTCAGAGTACGTCATGCTCGATTGCGAGTTCAGAAAGTTGTCCCGCGGTGGTCTTCGTCATAAGCTCCGAAGTGCTGATAAAAAGAACCTAGCTCTAACAGCGGGTCCAACGAATACGTTTGCGATGTTCGCGACGAGTGCGGCGCGCTATCGTAATCTGATGATTGAGCTTCCGCTTGCGGCTGCCAAACTAAAGCGTTCTAAATTATCGCCGACCCGTGAACACAGAACGAGTGCGAACGCGTCACTAAGTTGCGCAATTTTCGACAGCCGCGACCTTGCGACGCACAAGCAGCAGACGACGATCCCGCAGCGAGCATCACGGCAGAAGCAGCCAATCGGAGGCCTTGAATTGAACTTCAAACATGTGCTTTTTGTACGCTTGTTACTGAATGGAGGAGCTAGCTGAAACGGAGAACTTGAACACGGAGAAATGCTCTTCATGACGAGCCCAGAATAGTGGCGACCGGTTGCGCCGTTGCCGAGCTATAATTTTGAAAAACGCTGTTTTTTTTTTTTTTGCGATTTCCGCAGTTTTATCCAAGTCGGCAGACGCAAAAAAATTTTTTATAGCACTTCTACATAGTTTTCAGTGAAGATATTTTGAAATCAGATAGAAAATGGGCTACGAAAACTGAAAATGCGATTTTCCAAAAATCACTTTTTTTTTGGTCCCCCGTTAAAAATAAGACCATGTTTGTGACTCGTAATTCTCTCTGGTTATAACAGACCCATTCAGCGTTTACATAAAAGTCTGTTGTAACAGTACTTGGATTTTACATACTCCCTTTACAACCGACCAAAATCCTCTTCATTATGAAGGTCTGTTGTAATGAGGTTATACTGTAATTACGGAATGGTAACACTGAAAATGGCGTCCATTTTCTGAAGCTTTCCACTGCACTAAAGAAAACAGGCACCATAAAAGTCGCTTGTCGATCCCTTTAAATGATGCTTATACTTTTCTAATAAATACACAATACCACATGTTTTCAATTCACAGCTTCAGCCTTCTCTTGAACATGGTTGCTTTGTTTACGGGGCTTAACGTCCCAAAGTGATTTAGGTCATGAAAGACGCCTTTGTGAAGGTATCGACCACCATGGGTCCTTTATTGTGCACTGGCATCACACAGTGCAGGGATAGGCCTCAAGCATTTCATCTTCATTAAAATGCGAATGCCACAGCCACAATCGAACCTGCGAATTCCAAGTCAGCAGCCAAGAACACTAGTGTTATTTCTTTAATAAAAGACAACTTTGCAAAAGCTCACCTTTGTTTCCAGCACACTGTTGTTTTCTGCGCAAGGAAAAATGATGGCACCTGAAGTCTCACTTCTTGTGTTTCTTACGCTGCTCAGAGCCCTTAGTGTCAGAGTCACGCCGCCGTTTAGCACTGCTACCATTCTTCTGAGGGCTTGCAGTGCCCTTCTTAGATGGACCTCTGGAATCTTGAGCAGGACGTTTGCGGTCCATTCCTTTTCCACCCTTGCGTTTGGTGTATTCGTCCTCAAACTCATTGCGGTTTCGGTCAGCTGCATTTGAATTCACAATTCAATAGCACAAGTGTCAATATATGTGGGAGCTTAAATCACAGTGCATTGTATAGCAGCAAGCAAATTGAACAAGGAAATTGCCAAACACAATATTTTTTTCTACATCATTGGCAAAAAGACCAGTGGTAGAACAGACTCGCTACATGGAGCAGGAAAAATGCTAATTTGGAGCAGGTGACTTGACCTTGCTTTATGCCGTTACGCACTTGTGCTGCTGGCAGGTACCAGTTGGACAGTGCTCCGCATCATATAAGTACAGTGGAACCCCGCTGTTACGTTCCTCACTGCTGCGTTTTCCCGGCTGTTACGTCGTTTTCCGCCGGTCCCGGCACAGCTCCCATAGGATACAATGTATTGGGAACCCCGCTGTTACGTCGTAACTGTCGGACCGTTCCCGTATGATACGTCGCGAAGTGCGCTCGGAGCCGACCGAGTGACTACCAAAGAGAGCGGCCATGATGCATTTTCACGCAGCTTGGCCTCGTTTGACCGTAATATTAGCCGCATGAGAGGCGCAAGCAACAGAATATTTCAATTGATGCAAACAAAAGCATGGCCTTCGAGATTCAAATTGCAAAGATGGCGTCTATGACGTAACTGCTCGCGAAAGCAAGGCCTTCGAGATTGGCATTTACTACAGTCGACTCCCGATAATTCGAAGTCGCTTAATTGGAAGTGGAGTGGGGGTCCCGTCAGTTTTGCATGCAGTTCAACAGGAAGAAATTCTCGGTAATTGGAAGCTAGAGGTCTGAAATTTCGGTTAATTCGAATTTATTTTCAATCGAATTCCCGGAGGAAATCGTAATGTTTATTAAATTTCCTATTTTTGAAGTGCTAAACAACAATGCGTGTGCGACCGGCACCCAAGGGCATCGCAGTTGACCACAGCGCCGCAGCTCAAAGCGTCAGCTGATGGCATCGCAGTTGCATGCAGCGCCCCAGATCACGAAGCGGCTGCTCCGGCGGTTCCGGTTCCGGGCCTCATTGTTGATCTCGTTACGGTCGTGTGCGGACTCAGCGTTTCCACGTGTGACGAAGCTCCACGTGCATTTACTATGGCAACTCGCGGGCCTTATCGGACGCGTGACTTGGCGACGGAAGTCAAAATTTTGAAAGAAGTTGAACAAGGAGGCACCGCCAAGCAAGATATTGCGCGGAAATACGGCATCAAGCCTAATACCCTGTCTAACATCCTGAAGAACAAGCGCTCGGTACTGGACGCATTCGAAAATGACCAGTTCAAGATGTCTCGCAAGAGAATGCGCACCGGCGCCCACCCGGAGTTAGAGCAAGCGCTGCTCATCTGGATTCGGGAGGCTCGAAGCAACAGACTTCCTCTCAGCGGCGATATCGTTGCAGCGAAAGCGTCATCGCTTGCGATTATGCTAGGCATCGAGAACTTTGCTTCGTCCGATGGGTGGCTCACACGGTTCAAGCAACGCCACGACATGGTGTTTAAAAGCGTGAACGGGGAAAGGGCTGCCGTCAACGCTGCAACATGTGCTACGTGGAGGGAAAATCAGCTTCGCAAATACTTGGGAGAATATCGGCCGGAAGATATCTTCAATGCCGACGAGACAGCACTTTTTTACAGAATGTTGCCCGAGAAGACGCTGACCTTTAAGGACGATGACTGTGCTGGAGGGAAGCGTAGCAAAGAAAGAGTGTCGGTGCTGATAGCGGCGAACATGACGGGCACTGAGCGATGTCGCCTGCTCGTGATAGGCAAAGCTGCTAAGCCTAGATGTTTCAAGGGCGTGAAAACGCTGCCTGTCGACTACGCGTCTAACAGGAAAGCGTGGATGACCGAAGACCTATTCAAGGATTGACTGACAAAATTGGATCGCAAGTTCGCATTATCTAAATGCAATGTATTGCTCCTTGTGGACCAATGCAGTGCACACATGAATGTGCCGCCCTTGAGTGCAATACGTGTCGCCTACCTGCCAGCGAACACCATCGGTGTTACAACCACTGGACCAGGGGATCATCAAAAACGTGAAAGTACTGTACAGGAAGCATCTTCTTGAGCGGATGCTGTTGTGTATGGACAATGCATGTCAGTATGAGGTGAGCCTTCTCAGTGCTATCCATATGCTGGCGCGAGCGTGGGGTCGCGTAAAGGATGAAACCATTGCGAACTGCTTTAGGGCGTGCGGCTTCATTCCAAGTGGTGCAGATGATGATGCGTCTTGTACAGTGGGGGAAGAAGACACAAGTGAGCTTGACGTCGACGGTCTCCTGCCAGCTCTCGGCGACGTCCCTTTCGAGGAGTACGTTGCCACTGACAGTTCGGTAGAAACGTGCGGTGCACTGTCGGACGCTGAGATCGTGGAGATGGTTCTGCCCAGCGAGCCTAGTCACGAAACTGAGGTTGACGACGACGACGCCGCAAGTGAGCCACTACCGCGGGCTGCTGATGTAGCCGCAGGCCTTGCCCTTGCGCAGCGGTTTTTCACTGCTGAGAGCAACGCCGAGGAAGCACTCAGGCACATATACAGCCTGCAGGTCTTGCTTTCTGCTGCAAGATTCAGCAAACAGAAGCAAACGGCAATCACAGATTTTTTCTCATAAACTGCTTTGAAATAAATGTATTTTTCGTTCATTGTGGTTAATTGGAATTCCGCTTAATTCGAAGTTTTTCGCGGTCCCCGTGAACTTCGTATTAACGAGAGTCGACTGTATTGACAAAACCATAGCCTTTGAGATTTGTATTGCACAAACATGGCGTGTATGACGTAATTGCTTGCGAAAGCAAGGCCTTCGAGATTGGCATTCACTTCTGCCATCGCGTTGGCGTAGACTCATCATCATCGTTATATGTCGGAGAACGGGAGGAGTTCGAGCTGGTTGGAGCTCGCATGGTCGTGCGTGCGGTTCGCGGTCGGTCTCGCCGCGCCGGTCGTGATTGCGTGTGCTTAGTTTTTTCATGTCTACAGCTGTTGGTGTTAAAAAAATCACATACGTTGATTACATTTCTGTGGATGAGGCCGTCCTAAGCTCCGCGTTTCTATCCATCGACTAGATCGCGGCTGAGCGCGCCAATTTTCGTGCTGCTCGTAAGAATTGAAATAAAATTCTGTACCACTAAATATTTTGCCGTTTTTCCTGTTTTTCGGCTCTTACGTTTATTTCCTACGGTCCCTTCAAAAACGTATCAGCGGGGTTCTACTGTATCAGTGAAGCTAGAAGCATATCTTCAAATGAAACTAACAGCAGTAGTGAGTGCCAGAAGATCATTTGCTTTGCGGTCACTGAATTGCTGCAGCGGTATGGCACTGCCTTTCGTGCTCGGCTTCTTTGGCACGTTGCGATCACCAGCTCGTGTGATCCCCCGTGCAAGCGCCTCCTCTGTATCACCGTATGATCAAATAAGGGTTGCATTTTGCAATCAGTACGTGATTACAGTTTTGAACTTTTAACAACCAGCACTGACTCACAGCTGTGCTGTTTATTTATCACGAAGTGATCCAACAAAGCAGCAGCAAATCAACGAAGTTCTTCTGTAAACTAGTGGTGGTCCAGCCAGTTTACGATATGGAGCAATTTTTGGAGCAGTAAAAAAGCCGTTTTGGAGCATGTTTGGAGCAAGAGGGACTGTGTTTTGGAGCAGGTGTGGAGGAGATAAAGAGAGCATGGGATCATTTGGAGCAGTACAACAGTAAATCTGCAAATGTTTAGTGTATATTTTTTTAGTGTGCAAACAGGTCAAGAAATTATGCCACTGCAGGTGCTCAAGAACACTTTGTGCTGATCTGGTGTGGCTAAAATGCACCAGGCAACACTGCACGGCTTTTTCTTGCGTAAGAATTGGCAACTTTCTGTTGGACTGCACCGATGACCCCAGGAATGACACTGCCGGCACCAACAACGAATCTTGTGGTGATGGCAGTGAGGACTCAGACTCTGAATAAAGTGAGTGGGGTCAGTAATAGAGCAAGAGAAAAATAGAAGGGCAGTGTGCAATTTATGTAGCACTTACATAACATACCATCTTTTTTAAAGGAAAATTTACTCCACGTAATGATAGCACCTCTAAATTTGCATCAATATTTTTTTTGGGGGAAAAAAAAAAAAGAATGCGATCATTATGCAAGTAAATACTCAAACCTCAATATAATGAACACGGATATAAAGAATTATTGGTTATACCGAAGTAAATTAAAAATAGCCTTGTCAAATATAGTGCTATGAATGCACGTTTATAACAAATTTTCGGATATGACGAAGTTATTTTCGTGCCAGATGTGACTGTTATAATGAGGTTGTAGTGTAATTATAGTACAGAAGCACTATAACTCAACTAGATACTGTTGACTTACACTGCTTATTCTGACCACATTTAATTTTGACTGTATTGGTAAGTAACACAAGCCATCTACATACACTTTTTAAAAACATTTCTTGGACTTCAAATGTTCGATACTTAAAACAAATTCTACAAGCCTCACAGAGGTTCGAATGATCAAAGCTATAAATACATTTATAGAATAGCAATATAATTAAATGAGACACGCATGACAGAAAATCCTACCTTCTCTAGCTTCTTCTTCAAGCTCAGACCAGTCTTTCCCACTCTCCTCGCTGCTGCCAATGCCACCACCTGTCACAAACAGAGAGTAATAATACTGTAAAAAAGGTATCTACATTTCAACCATGCCAGGACAACACCACACCACACAAGAAAAATTCAAATAACAAGGAAGACTTTTTGCACGGCCTAAGTACTAATTCCAGAGAATTAGCAGTGATGCTACTGAGGAGTTCTGATTTGGAGCAATTTTTGAAGCAGCAAAATTTACATTTTGGCGCAGTAAAAATTTCCATCTCGGAGCCCTTTGGAGCAGGTAATTTTGCATCTGGGAACACCCTGGGAGCAGCTAATTTTACATCCTGGAGTACACTGGAGAAGCAAGTTGCATTTACATTCAAGCCCCTGAATATTTATTATATGTGGCTCTTATGAAGAGCAATACATATTTTGATTCATTGCAAATCTCACGGAGAAAATCATCCGTTATTTCACTCGATAATGCACAAATAAGGGCGTCATGCAGTTAACCGTTCTAGATTAACCTCTTCAGCGATTATTTTCGACTCTAGCAAATAAACAGAACACTGGATCAATAAAATTGTACTTTATGAAATGGCACTCTCAATACATCTATGTGGTTATCAGCAGATGTGGTAGAGAAACAACACGACGTACAACAGTAACTCAATGCTAAAGAAGAGGAATTGTCCCAGGGGCTGGTTCTCTGTATTATACACAACTGATGAAACCGACAGACAATTAAGCCAAGGAAAGCATAGGGGACATTATTTGTCGTTTGTTAACTGTATTGTAACGATTCTCACTTAAATTGAAATAAATTAAAGTGGGCGAAAAATCACCCTTTCTGTCGGTGGGATCCGAACCTACAACCTTCGAATATCGCGTCTGATGCTCTACCATTTGAGCTAGAATGAAGGGTGCTCCCCGTCCACCTTATTGTAGGGTATTTGTGTGTGCTTAATACCTGGGAGTGTTAGCCAGTGCCACCTGCAGCCCAGGCGGTGAGTGTGGAACACACTCTTTTTGCCAGAGGGCGTCACAGGGCACGTGATTATTACAATACAGTTAAGAAAACACAAATAATGTCCCCTATGCTTTCCTTGATTGTCGGTTTCATTAGTTGTGTATAATACAGAGAATGAGCCCATCAGACAATTCCTCTACTTTCATTCTTTCATAACAGGGCTTCATCCCAGCAGATTTGATGCCTTAGGTCACATGCGAGGGTTGATTGGCCAGCCGCCACCTCATGCAAAGACCACGTGCACCATGATGCCCTCTGGCAAAAAGAGTGTTCCACACTCGCCGGATCCTACCAACGGAAAGAGTGATTTTTCATCCACTTTAAATTCTTTCAATTTAAGCGAGAATCATTAGAATACAGTTAAGAAACCACAAATAATGTCCCCTATGCTTTCCTTAGCTTAATTTTAATTGTCTGCCGGTTTCATCTTTAAAGACGATAGTCTTTCTTGGGGAACTTAAACGCAGAAATTTTGGTCTGTCTGACTTTCTGTTTGTCTGTCTGTCACCCGATTCAGCCACCCGACCAAAGTTGAACCACTTGCTTACCGCCCACCCATCTTGAACTGGTACGGCTGTTCATACTTGTGAACGTTGTCGATCAAAAAGTAAACATTACGCATATCTGAGGTGCAACTTCACTAGGTAAGTATTAGGTGGTGTGTTCCTTTAAGGGGGGACATGGGTCCTGAAATTTTTTTTTTAATTCTTTGTCGATTGAGATGAAACTTGCGGAGTTTATGCATATTGGTGTGCAGATTTCAAGTATGCAATTATTTTTCTAGTATAACATGTAGTTTTTAAAATATCAAACATTTCATATGCTTTTTGGGAGCCCCAGTTTGCCTAAACTGAGAGAGTTACAAAGTAATTAGGCACATTAGAATGACCTGGAATGAGTACAGAGTGCAAGAAAACAAGAATGGATGTTCTAAGCCCATTTGAACAAAAGTTGTGGCATGTTGAATATTTGTGGCTGAAATCCCAGCTTGGAGTAGACTAATTTGGAATGTTCATCGTGCCATAACTTTTGTTCAAATGGGTTTAGAACATCCATTCTTGTTTTCTTGCACTCTGTACTCATTGCAGGTCATTCTGATGTGCTTAATTACTTTGTAACTCTCTCAGTTTAGGCAAACTGGGGCTCCCAAAATGGCACATGGAATTCAAAAACTACACATTGTACTAGGAAACAAATTGCATATTTGAAATCAGCCCACATATATACATAAACTCAGCGAGTTTGATTTAAATTGGTAAAGAATTGTAAAAAAAGTTTTCAGGCGCAGTGTCCCCCCTTAATAGAAAATACATAGATACATAATTCTAAAGACCCTAGTTTCTTAAGCTGCGGCTGCGCTGAAAATGGCATGCTATGCGCGCCGACGAACGCCCTCTGCCACGGAGGAAAGAAACCCTCTGCACAAGCTCATGTTTCCCGATGTATTGCCAGATGGCGTCCATATCTCACGCAGCGTAGAATTACTGTATATGCTACCTTTAGGTAGTAGAGTTGCGCATCTGTCTTCTAAATGCCGCTAACAACCATGCATTGCGAAGAAGCTGTCGCGCGGGCCAATTTCTGTATTTCTCGACGCCGCCGCTGCAGCGACCTGAATTAACACTATTCTTCGACAGCCAATGTCTATCGCTGGTGACACACCAGACATGTTAATCGGCGACACGATAGGCATGTCGCCTGCAAAAACGGAGTGAGACTTCACGGTATAGCTGTGGTTGTTAGCTGGACCTATGCGCAACTCTGCTACCTAAAGGTAGCATATACAGTAACTCTAACGCAGCGTAGACGCAGCGCCTCCTCTATCGTCTTTACACAGCATTTGCTGTGGAGCATGCAGATACGCGGCAAATTTTTTGTGTATCAATGCTAAGGAGTCACACTGTCCCTAATGCAATCCCCTAAGATGACCCCAAGGCGAAAGCCAAGTACTTTTTCTTCTCGATCGATTGTACTGCTGTGCGCAACATGTCACTTTGCTAGCCTCAGAAAGCCAACCTCCTCAGACACTTCCTTCCCTCTAAGGCCTCTCTGTGCTGCAGCAAGGTCATTCTTACAGTGCTTCCAGACTAACGTTCGCGCATGCGCCAGGTTGCCTGGAAGATGGAGATCCGCTTCAAGTTGAGCTTCCGCAAAAGTGTCCGAGTGCATTCAATGGGGGACTACATGATTTAGCAAACTTCGTTTTCCTTTTACATGGGTGAGATGGCTGAAACTGAATTGGGAGCAGTTTTCGGAGCAGCAAAATTTCGATTTTGGAGCAGAAGAACCTTGATTTGGCGCAGTTAGCGGCATTTAATATGTCGTCCTGGGAGCTTGAAAAAACAAATTTTTAGCAACTTGGAGGAAACAAGTACATATTTTAATTGGCTTAGAATACACATAGCACTGAAGTAGCCTTTGGAGAAAGATTTTTCAGGAGATTATCACCAGGTATGAACTACACTACTTTTTATATACCACATGAAAAATTGAGAAAAGGTTCTGTAAACTAGATTCTCCTCAAACATAAAAAAAGTGAAAAAGCATCACACTGATCAAAAATTTTAAAAAATTGTGATTGCACAATTGTAGTTACATAGCAGCAGGCCTTTGCTTAGGATTAGTGATATGATTTAGCAGATTACTGCTTTGGCTTTTTGTACGTCTGCTTCGTCTGCTTATTTAGCTTTTCAAGCTTCCTAAGAGCTTCCTGTAGGTCAGTGTTACTCTATGTCAGGAGAACATCACAATAAGAGCCTTCAGCTATCTGGTCGGCCATGTTGTTACATAGTGTCAAGCGTACTGCACGCTTTTAACCAGACAACTAAAGCGTGCTGCACCGCCACTCACTGCCACCTCATGCGGGACACCCTTCAACAGTGCGGTGCGAGTGCCAAGAAACCTCGCTGCACTGACAATCTCGTCAAATGCGCGCATATGGTACTGCAATAGCGCCACTCGCTTCTACTGGGTGACAACACAAACACGCTTCGCATCAGTCTGCTGCCGCCTTCTCGTGCAAAACCACTAGAGCAGGGGTTCTCAAACTTGCTGGCCTTGGGGAACCGCAACGGCTTTTCCAGCGTGCCGTGGAACGCCTAACTTTTTCTTGAACATGAAGACAACCAAAAGTGTGTGTGTGTGTGTGTGTGTGGTGTGTGGGGGGGGGGGGGGGGGGGGGGGGTGAAAACGCTTCTTGACGTGCGCAACCATAGTAGTATTAACACTGCCCGCGTTGGTCTGTTCTCTCTTCTTTAATATCGAAGGCCATCGCCCCCACCACAGCCCGCGAGTGGCGCAAAGCACCCGCTGGCTGCACGATTCAAGATTCAGGCACCTCGCACCGTAAGCAATCTGTTCACGCAAACAATGCGCCAGACGTACAAAGGGCAGTTTTATTTTCTGCAAAACAAGACAGGAGGCATGCCAGTCGCACAGCAAAACAGCCGTCGACCGATGCACCAGTCGTAAAGCTAAGCCTAAATGCTCGTGTAGCCCACAGCCAGCACAAAGCGACGCCTCTTACGCGTATCAAAGCAGTCGTCGTCAGTTTCAATTACAAAATCGACATAAAGCAGTGGCAAATCACCGTGTATGAAAACTGTGTAATGTGAACGCTGACGCAACATGAGCCCCGAATAAAGCGCCGTGCCAGTTAATATCGTTTGAACTGGTTTTTGAACGCTCACGAGCATGAATTACCAGCGCTGCGTGCGTTCTGTCTCTACGGGTCCGCAAATTGTGCAAGTTTCATGGCGCACACTAGACGAGGAATCTTTAGTGCTGCTTCCACGTGGGTCTCTCGCTACCCGCAGTCACCTGATGTGCGGATACGGCGTGCGATGGCTTCGCTAAATGCAAAATGCAATGCAAATTTGATTGTCTAAATAAATAAATTAGTTGATAACGGGGGTAAAAAGGGAGCGGGCTGCATTCGTTCTGGCAGCTCGTGGAACCCTAAAATGTCCTTCACAGAACCCAGTTTGAGAGCCCACGCACTACGGCATCGCGGAGATGCATTGCGTGCAGGAAGCTAGTTGCACCATGTTGACACCACAAGGTGCTCGCAACGGCAAATGCACGCGTAGGTGACCACATGCAGCAGCATCGACAAGATAACCGCAGTGACAGCAGGAACAAGCTATGCACAACAAAGAACCTGCGATTTTTCTTTGTAATATCACATATTTTAAAGAAAAATGAGCATATTTGTCACAACCCAACTAACCTGCACAGTATTTTTTAAAATTGAAACAGGGCATGTGCAAATGTCATTCTTTTTGGTTTAAAGGGAAGTGGAAGCAACTTTGAATAGTAGCAGGATTTGACTTTCGGTAGAATGCAATAACCTGAAAAATATGTTACGTTTTAAAATTTACCATACTTTGAGCATACAAGCCGGTATAACTAGGTTTTAAACTTAATAAATGATGAATGTGAGGGTAATATGTTCATTTGACCTTGAGGTAGGGCTTCGCGGCAGGGCGGATTTCCCCTGGATAGGTGTATTCACGGTAGAGCACCCTTCCACTGCAGTGAAACCACCTTTACAGGGGTTACATGTGGTTTATATATGTCTATTCGTTCATTTCAAATACTTCTGGGGTTTAACGTCCCAAAACCACGATATGATTATGAGAGACGCCGTAGTGGAGGGCTCCGGAAATTTCGACCACCTGGGGTTCTTTAACATGCACCTAAATCTAAGTACACGGGCCTCAAACATTTTCGCCTCCATCGAAAATGCAGCTGCTGCGGCCGGGATTCGATCCCGCGACCTTCGGGTCAGCAGTCGAGTGCCATAACCACTAGACCACCGTGGCGGGGCCATTTCAAATACTTCGAAATTTAGAATAATTTAAATTCGTTTTGAAGCGAATTTGAATACTGTAATATACGTTTGAATATTCGCACAAGTCTAGTTGTCAGCGATTAAGTCGTACTGGCACATTTGCCGCCTGCCACCATCATGCCTCTGTGCATTTCCAGTGCTTATCCGTAAAGACATCGGCGCAATGGCTGCACTGCACCTTAGCGCTGTGACATTTGCCCCTTCAGACTTTCGAGATGCTTCACCCTATCACACTCTGGCATTGCGGCAAAGTTGCTTTTCAGACTTTGCTACGGCCGCAAACGGATCGACTCATGAAAGCGCTGGTTCGACGCTCTCACCGAACAGGCTATAAAAGCAGCATTCGATCCAGCGTGGCCATGTTGCTGTCTACAAGCCATGGCGGTCTGGCACTGTGCGAACTGCGATAATACACTGGGCCAGTAATGTTATCGCTCAGTGTGATCACTTGCCAGATGCGGGAGCCAACATCCTCAATGGCTGTTTATTAGATTTATTGCGAGATGACGCCGCAGGTGCTCAAAAATCTGTGCTGTTGGCGCATGAGTAAGTGCACCAAGCAATGCTGCATGGCTTTTCAAGCGCAAGGATCAAAATAAATTTCTGTGCTGTTGACTACTACTCTAATTTTCAAATTTTTCCTGTTTCTTTGCTCTTGCTTTTCTCAACTTACTCCACACCACCCTCTAACCATCCCATTATCCCGTGAAAAATGCATAAACAAGGTTCTACATTAGTATGCTGCAGCGATTTCAGAGTAACAAATGTTGGAAAATGATGCTTACCGCCGGAATCTTCATCTTCACTGACTTCTGAGGCTGAATAGTCCTCGGAGTCATCCTCTTCATCAGAGTCAGATTCATCTTCACCAGAGTTTTCTTCTTCACTCGGGTTATACTGGTCATCTTCCTCAGAATCGTCATCCCCAGCACCTTCTTCACCATCAGATTCTGGGTCCAAAAAGGACCAACCACCAGACTCAAAGAAGCCCTCTGGGTCATCAGTGATAGTCTTCATTATCTTGGTCCAATTCAAACTTTGAATGCCTTCAGTGTAACGAATGTCGCATGAACTGCACAAGAACGAATACAGTTTTATACGAAGAGCCAATAAAACAAAATGTGAACAAGACAGCAGCCACACATCTACAAGCATATGTTTATGAAATGTTGGCCTCAAGACATTGCACAGAGCGGAGGTCAAAAATTTTTTGGACTGCTTTAGTATATGGACATTTCTTACGACCGATTCCATATAAAAAAAAGCTTCAGTACAGAACAACCGACCGTTTTGCTATTCATCATTGACGACTTTGCGCAGACAACTAACCAATTGTGACAGTTCAGTGCATCAAAATTTGTCTCGAATGTATGCCCTGCAAAGCACCGTAGTCGGAGCTCCTGTCTATCCTACTTCGCTGCCATAACTAACCAGTCAACATAATCACTTGTGGGACGTTAACCCAGGTAGGTTTCAAGTGTGAGCTCTTCAAGTTATTCTCGATAGGCACAAACATGTTCCTGCACTTCATTCCTTCCCGTATACATTTACATGAATAGCACATTTTCCTATGGCTTAATGACATCAGTGTGGCACCGACTACATGGCAAAAAATTTGCGGCAGGACTTCCACAAGTGTGCTTTAAACGTGGTTAATGTATACAGTTGCAATGCAATAACTCATGGATTTCAGACTAGCTTTAAAAAGGGGCTTGTGCCATTTCAATCAACACCAGGTGAAAAAAAAAAATTGCATTCAGAAAAAGCAGTAACATTATTACAATGAGGGTGCTTGAAGTGACTTGAAACCAAATATCCTTAGGCCACCTGTGCACTGCTACAGTGTTTCTGACAGGTGATGCACAGCTGATTCAGCAGAATTTCTATGTGTTTGACATGAAAATGCACCACCATCACAGAATCAGTGGTGAACAAATAAAATATCAAATACACGGAATGCACCACTAAAAGGCATTTAGAATTTAGGGTAGTATCTCGTCATGCCGTACAACAGAGCCCTACCCCAGCAAGTGTTTTTTTCTACCAGGCCCCTTGACAGGCACTCACAAGGATTAGGATGAATATGAGCTAATCAAAACAAAACGTGATTCGCACACTTCCACATGTCATTTCCACAGACAGCATGCTCAAACTGCATGATACTAGACAACTCTAGGGCCTTCAAATATTCCACAGATGAATCTGACAAAACCCTGGCTATTACCTAGCTGCCACCTTTCTCTCACACTGCACCCCCCCCCCCCTTGAGTACAAATCCTTGGCATTCACACTTAGTGTTTTGGAGCATCTCGGATGCAATTCAAGGCCCTTTCAGAGTTTAGGGCCAGTAAGTTGGACAGGTAGCACTTTGGTGCCATCAGCACAGTGTTATCACCCTTGAATTCCATGTAGTATCAATAAAATAAAAGTGCAGCTCTCACTGCAGCTTAAGGAAAGCCTAAATACAGTAGACTTCAAAGAAATCTGAAATTCCTGGTTGGCCCGCTATGTTTTTAATTCATTTTAAAGCCACTTAATTCGGACAGCTCCATGGCTTCAATTCATACTTTTCACTTGTCTGTGATGAAAAATACCTGCTGCCTTTGTAGCTTCTGCTGAACATTTGCATTTATAGAGCACTAGCAGTCACAAATAAGGCCAATCGTCTGCCTACGAAGCGGCCAAACTAGCCAAACTGCGTGCACCAGCAATTGCACATTAACAGAGGAAAAAAAAAATTGAGACGGTCTAACCTTAACTATCGCATGCAGAATGATTAAGTCTCTTTCGCCGTAGTACACTCCTGTCACATTGAAAAGCACACAGATTGGGAAGGGACTTTCATTTTTTTAAAATTTTTTTAGAAAGAAACCCCAAACGCGCTCATGACGAAGGTATTACACGGAGGGAGGAACAGGCATTGGTTACAGGTTAAGCATCTCAAAAGATGAAACAAAAGAAAGTACTTCTAGCCGGAGTTGCCATTTACACCTATAATAAGCTGATTTGGGTTTCTTTTTTTTACAATTTGCTTGTAAAATTTCCCAGTCGCTTGTGACATTTTCAGGGCTTATTTGCATGTTTCCTTCAAGTTTGGGTATTTTAGTGCTTATCATGTTCACTGATAAAGAGTTTGTCAATGACTTTGCGTAGGTGAGCATTCAAATAAAGCATATGTTGGGGGAGCTGACAAGAAATATTACTCATGCACTGGCAAAAGTGCAATGAACAGAGTGGACACTACCCTGGAGACTATGTTAAAAAGTGAACATGCACTTTTGTTCACAGTTGCGCATGTTCTCGCTGTACAAAATAATGAACGTAATTTTTTGTACCTTCTCAATGCATATGAGCTACTTTTTTATTATACTTAAGAATATTTTCAAGAATGAGAAGACTTACTAAACCTCTGCTTCTCTTGTGTTTTCTTCGTAAAAGTCGCGCTGCTTTTCTGGGCTTTTTGGGACGATTACTTGCTAGTTAGGTCAGCGCTCTGCTTCTGTGACTAGTACAGCACATCTGTCCCTTAATTAAGCATGCATCCACATACCGTAAAATAACATGAGTACCAGTATGATCGCTCACATCTGAAAACTTAACTGACAGTCATTCAGAGCTAAGACATTGCTGCTTCAAGAATTTGCGTGAAATACAGCCTTAGTTGCATTCTAGGGGAAGCAAGGCATGCATTGTGGGTTGCAGGCTCTACCTATGATTACAGAACATAATGAAGACTAACTTGAGCCACTCCTTGACATGGTCAAGCATGTTCATAGGTACGGCATTGACCATGGCACACTTTCTGTGGTAGTCCTTGAATACAAACACCATGTCGAAATTCTTGAGATGAAACTGCACTCGTTCAAAATGAACCAATTCGACTTCTTCCAGGGTAACGATGAATGGCGGCTGTATTTGGAAGAAAAAAATAATGAATATCAAAGCAACTATGTTTATGTAGTAAAACTTCGGTAATAAGTATTTCTGTGATACGAATTTTCAATACCCCCTGATCTAAATACACTGTGTACAATGCACAAAACATCAGCTATTGCTGCACCACCGTGGATCATGAGTGAGCAAGCTGCAGCCACTATCGCAGAGGATCCACCAAACTGGCCAGTGCCGTTGGGATGCTGATTGCCTGACGCCTCCAGCTCACCAGGCAACTGGCTACGTCATGTGGCTTAGCCTATCTCATCAGCAAAAGAGGAGAAGTAAGCAGGAGTAAGACGCCTTGATGTGCATTGTCTTCCCCTATGCCCAATGTTGGACGTCCAGGCAAGAGGAAGAGGTGCACGGCAAAGAAGCAAGTGCACATCTCTAGCATGGGTGTGGCAGCTGCCCATACGGCTCAATGCATACACGGCCCACGTACCCTGTCTAGGCACTGCCCATTGACCTTGAGTAAGCATACCTCAAGGATTTAAAAACGGTAAAAGCGAACTAGAGACAACGACAAAGAAGGCACACACACCCACACATAGCGCTCTAGAGTGCTTTTACCATTCTTAAAAATGGACTACCAACGTGCCCAGATTGCCACCTTTGTTAGGGATTTAAATTCTTAGGAACTCCTGGTGATCACTGCTTTCATTGCTCACTTCACAAGCCACCATCTGCACAACCATGGTTTGCATTTCCCTCCAGTATGCTATGAGGTGAATCCAAGTGCCAACCAAATAATGCAACGTTGGGATTAAACTTCAAAAATTATTTTTTCTTCGTTAAGGGCCCTGCAACACCTTTTCAGCATAGCCAGAAAATGCTGCCGATCGGTAGTCGAGGCCTTTGAACACGCGAGCCAAACATTATTGCGCAGCACGGCCTGGAATTTAAAATTAATTTTCAAGGTCTGCTAGAAATCGTTCCCTATTCTTTCTACAAATGATGCCATGTACCCAAATTTACAGCCATTGGCCAATTTGAGCATCATCTGCTGCAGTTACCGAGGCCGCCGCAGGAGGCTGTCACGTGGCTGCGATCACACTGAAAGTAAGCTGCGAGTTTGAAGAAAAAAAAAAAAAAATGCTGAAGGTCATGACGCGCGCGTGACATAACTTATTTCCCCTGTGCCATCCATCCCTGCTTTGCTTCCAGTGCGCTCGTCGGGAGAGGGTAGAAAGCAATTACAGCTTCCGACTAATCTCTAACTTTGTTCGTACTCGACGAATTCTAAAAATTTTAGCAGCAGTCGATCCATGAGGCAATAAACTCCTTTAATGAAGCCATTCAATGGTTACTTGTAAAAGTGTTCCAGGGCTCCTTTAAAATGCAAATTACTTCAATTAATGAATCCAGGTGCCAACCAAATAATGCACAATTGGGACTAAGATAAAATTTTTTTTCTCCATTAGAACACAACAAATTACTTAGATTAAAAATACTATCGAAAGTTGCTATGCTTCTATATCATATGCGCTTTTCTGCTTATTTTTTCTTGGACTCCTGGACCACTTCAGTGGGTTACAGACATCTCAACATAGGCCAAAGCAGCGTTATTGCAAAGTTCAGGATTTCATTCTAGAGCCTAGTTAGTCCAACATAGGCAAAACTAAAATTTTAGGAGATAATACACATGTTTTCGGTCTATGACAGTCTTTTGTGAAGAAATTCCCCCTAAACGCTGTTAGCTCAAAGTTACCTGTGAGCTAAGTTAAAAACATCATAATTTTTTAAATGACTTATAAAAAAGCACAATGTTCAGAAATGCAAAAACACGAATATTGAAAGAATGCACTCAGCAATCACCACATAGCTTTTTTTTTTTTTTTGCGCTTGGTTTTCCAGCATTTTGCTAAATTCAAATGGCCCTCATATGCGCAGACAACTTTTACCACGCAAAATATTTTGAAAACACTGTGGAACAAATGTTCATAGGTGTATAACTTTTGGAATTTTTTTAACGAAAGCAATTTTGGCCGAGCACCACAATTGGAACGGTTGGCGTGGAATGACCCAAATATATCAATAATTGTTGGGGTTTGACGTCCCAAAACATGACATGAGAGACTCCATAGTGGAGGACTCCGGAAATTTCGACCACCTACAGTTCTTTATAACATGCACTTAATTCTAAGTACACGGGCCTCAAGCATTTTTGCCTCCATCGAAAATGCGGCCGCTGCCGCGAAATGACCCAAGTAGGCGGTGTCCATTACAAGTAATTACAAAAAAAGAAAGAAAAAAAAAAAAACGGCACGCTTGCGTGGAACACGCAGCACAGTCTCAGTGAAAGCTGGAAGAGCAGCCTTTCTAGTGCCCACTGTAGGGGCAACTAACAGAAGAACACTAGCAAGGTGCCCACTACGCCATAAATCGTAATTTCTGTGAAGTATGTCATTATTTGTCATTCTGCAGAGAAGGAGTTAACCGCTACACATCTGCAAGGCATTATATGCACTTCGTTGATGCTGTGGCTGATGATGAAAAATTACGGCTGAGCCCGGAAACATTAAACGACCCCGCTCACTACACAACTCACACTGTATGAAGCCTGGTTATTTTATTCTTCTACTAGGCTCTATTACGTACCGTATAAACGCGTGTAAGGGCCGCACCCTGTTTTCTTGAAGTGCATATTCTTAAAAAAAAAAAAAAAAAAAAAAAAATCCGCGTAAGGGCCGCACCCACACTTTCCTCAACCAATACGCATAGTCGATAGATAGCGCAAGGCAACGCAACCATCATCACCGTCACCAGAGTATATATATATTTGGATTTTATTCATGTTAAGATGTTCGTGAAGTGGGCTAAAAATTTTAACTTTTTTATTAGTATTCATAGACCCGCCAACAAAAGGTTAAAGCAGGATTTTATCTTTAGCTTCTCACATCTCTATACAAACGCGCTATCGGCGCTATCCATATCGGCATTAGCATCACCAACTTTGGCATGGCATTCGCGTTGTTCGGTTTGTGCAGTTCAGTCAGCCATTTGCTGTAGTTTTCTGCACTGTTCGATGACCTTCGTGCTAGCTTGTTTTCTACACGGCATTCACGTTTTGGCAAGATGGGCAAGTACCTGAATAGCTACACTGCTGGCTATAAGTTGAAGGTGATTGAGTATGCCCTCGAGCATAGGAAATGTGCCGCCGGCAGAAAATTCGACGCTGACGAGAAGCGTGTTCGACGTTGGAGTGCTCAAAAAGAAGCCTTGCGAAACACCAACAGCACTCAGGGCGCTTTCCGAGGAGAGCAGTGCAAGTTTCCCGATTTGGAAGAAGACTTGCTCCGCTATGTGATTGAAGTGCGGAATGATGGTCTTGCACTCACAACGGACATGCTGCGTGTGAAGGGACTAGCCTTGGCGACTGTACTTGGGTGGATACTGTCTGCGTGGAGCTCGGTGTCGACGGACATTGTGTTTTAAGTCGCCGAAGTTTTAAAGTCGCCGGGATATCTAACAGCTTGGATGGCACGGAAGATGACTACTTGTGGGGTGACGGCGCTTCGCAGCACACCATCTCATCTCGGACTCCAAATTTGAGGACTCGCCGAGTGACGACGATTGAGCACGTATGTCGCAAGAAATGTTGTATACTGCAATAAACGCTCTTAGTTCGCTAACTGGTGCGTTTTTACTTTAAAAAAAAAAGTTGCGTGTATGGGCCACACCCTGAAAATTGACCCTCATTTCTTGAAAAAAAAAAAGAAGTGCGGCCCTTACACGCGTTTATACGATAGTAACGCAAATCGTTGCCCAACGTGACACCTGTATGGGGTCTCTTTGCGAATGGATTTCAAGCACTAGCATTGCTTTGAGGTAGAATACGTACTCTAATGCCACGCAGGGGCCCGGGTTCAAATCCCATCCAACCCAGGATATCTTATTTTCTCATTTTGCGCGATAGCGGTTACAGCAACCGGTGGTGGCGGATCACTGCAGCAGCAAAATCTGCTGTTGTGATCTCATAACAGCTTTCGCTGTAAAACCAACCTACAGTACAGTAGACTCTCGTTAAACGGAACCTAAAGGGGCCAGGAAAACTTGTTCCATTTAAAAGGAGTTCCGTTTAGTGAGAGGTGAACAGGGATGCAGAATACAAGCCCAAAACCAATCATATAAGAAGCAGTTGTTCTATTTAAGCAACTGTTCCGATTAAGCCGCAGTTCAGCTTAAGAGATTTCCATTTACCAAGAATCTACTGTATATGCAATACATCTCTGTCTCAATATCAGGAGACCAAATTCACATCTAAACAAACCTTTACAGGCTTAATAGTAATTCTTGTTCTGAACCTTCTCAAACACAAATTGAGCACTACAGTAGACTCCCAGTAAATGGAATTAAATCTCTTAAACGAAACTGAGCTGCCTTAATATGATTGGTCTTGTACTTGAATTCTTCACCCCTGTTCGTCTCTAATTAAATGTAACTCGTTAAATGGACCATGTTTTGCTGGCCCCTTCAGGTTCCATTTAACAAGAGTCTACTGTATTTCATGACATTCTTTTCTTTTTTTTTTTTTTATCTGTCCCCCCCAAAAAATGTATCAGCAATTCTACTGTGCAATGCATGGAATGGAAGAGATCAAGGTTGAGGGGTGACATCCAGCACTAAAATGCACTCCAGGGACTGTGCGCATCGACTGATTGAAGCTTATGTTGTGACACGAAATCCTCAAGATGTGCCTCCTCACCCAGTCTGTCAAGTTGACTAAGCAGCCCGAGGTTGGTTGGAGGAGTACAGTGCTGCGGTAGGGTACGCCAGGGAAGCCCAAGTCTCTGAAGGGTGTGTCAAACTCAATTTCTCCTTTGGTAACTGCCTCCACTTTCTCACAGAATGTTTTAAAGGCAGTCTTGAGCTTCTGGCGCAATTCCCGCTCAGCCTATGGGAGAAGTAACAGGAATTTGGGGAGTTCAAAAGTGATCAACTTTGGCTATTTTGTATACACAGAAAAATGTGAAACCGTACACCTAGTTGCCTCACCAGGACTTTTAAATGGCTCTTACAAAAAATGAGTTTATTCTGTTGACATTACCGAACTGACAAGGTTTCTCCTTCAGGGGAGTGAAAACGAAGGTGGCCATCTGTTAATCAATTGAGACTCTTCAAAGTTGCACCTCCCTATGTCGATCATCACTCCCACTATAGGTGATAGGTGATATTGGTGATACAGCATAGATCGGTGATTGGTAAAGCATAGTATAGACAGGTGATGACCCAACTAGTGGTTTCCAAAAAAATTCTTCTGCAGTTTTTGCGAACACCCCAAGCATGCAACCCCTTTTCTGGAGCAAATCATGCAATGCTCCAGTGAACATAAGCGTTTACTACAAAGGTAGGCTTAGTTTAATTCGATTCTTTGGTTACAGTCACGGTAACCAATATCAGAATTCGCACCTGAAACTTGTTTAAATTCTAGGTACTCCAGGTTCCCCCAAAATTTTATCCTGCAGAGTGAACACACACTTTTAAGTCTGTGTCAGTTAAAGTGCGATAATTAAGCGAGTAAACACGATAAGCATGACAAACAATACAGAATACTACTCACCTGCTCTGCAGCAAGATCATCTCTATCATGCATGTGTTGATGTTTCCCCAAATCTGTAGTGATTTCTCCAACTTCGGTGTAGAACTGCACATCGTTGTGTTTCTTCTTGCCAAACATGATGGCATTCTAGAGAGCAATGAGCCCACAATAAGCAACAATACAAATCACTTCGTATGACGAGCAAAGACAAGGAATGTAGTATCAGTTAAAAACAACAAGCTCTGAACCTTGAAAGATTGCACACAAGAACTTATTTCTATAAAGCATCGTTTATTTTAAAACTATGATATTGAAATTGCAACAAGAGGCTGCGCCCTTCAATCAGAGCTAGAACACACGCTTCTGATATCCTAGCGCTTACCATCACTGTGCTTACACATGCTACATGTTGAATCACCACCTATTCACTTATGCCAGCAGTAAACCCACTAAAAAACCAATAAAGAAATTGTATCGGCAGCTGCTGACTCGGTGTCTACAATAACGAACAGTGCTCAGCTACTGAAATATGGCACTGGGAGCATGTAGATGCAGCACTTGCTCTGCTGCTGGTGAGTGCTCCCGCTGAAGAACTAATCACTGCACGTGACAGTAACGCATGGCAACTGCACTTGGCCGACAGCCATTCCATATGCATTTTGTATCACTAACGGTGTTCTGCAAGCCTTTTCTTAATTTAATCTGTACTCACTTGCCACTGTTCAAAGCGGCCGTGCTTTCATGGCAGCTGGTTGTGGGCACATTCCAAAGGATTTCAATAAGTTTTTCTGAGACTGAGAAGCATGGCGTATGGTGTTGGAGCAGAGCTAAGGTACTACCGTAAAAACCTGAATATAGGTTGAACTTTTTTTTCAAAAAAAAAAAAAAAAACAGCCCTAAAAAGTCGACCCCCGTCTTAGATACCGGTCATTGGCAGAAAAACTTCGCAAGTCTGGCTACTAAGGGCAGCTGAAGTCAACCACCTCCATCGGCGTCGCTTTGTTTACTACCAGCCTTGTGCCGTGGGTGGCCTCATTTTACGCTTTTGTTGTTGTCTTGTGAATCTATTTTGCTCCGAGGTGCTTTGCTTCTTGTTCTCGACCGATGGCCGATGACAGTTCACCGTAGCGTTCCAAGAAAACAGTAATCGAGTTCGCGAATGCACAAAGAAATTTGGTCTGAAGTGTGTGAAAGGTGTGTTGGGATGCTAACGCACATGAAGCGGGAGCCGTGAGTCACAAACAACGCCTGAAAGTTTATTTTTGCACGGGCGTTCTCGCTGCTCCAATCCCGCCGAATACTCTTTGTTGCTTCCTGAGATGCCGGCAGCTCAGGTTACAGCGGCATGTATGGCTATGATCAGCAAGCAGACTGAGTGCACCACAGAAGCATTCGCTACTGGCGGACACTGAAGGATCACATGACGACACGCAGCGATCAGAAGAAAACCTTGTTTTGGTGCCAGACCAGACCGCAGCGTATCTAGAGCTGGAGATGAAGGCTGCACAGTTTAACCGCGAGCCGCGCTCACGTCGCGATTGCTAGTGGGGACCTCTAGGTGCATCCAAATTAATGCTGTCAAGACGGTTGTGACGTTTTATGAAGATACGAGGGTGGTCCGATAAGTACTTAGCCTCACCGCGAGAACACGACGCTATCACATGAGACATACACTGACATTGAGTACGCTCTCTTAAGAGGGACACATGCAAAGGTCCAGTCGAATCGGGCTCGCGGTTTGGTTTTTGCCGCTTCAGGAAGCAGGTGATTTTCGCGTGTCCGTTAAAAGGAAAAAGAGCAATATCGGTCGGTGATTCGATTCTTGTTTTTGGAAGGGAAATCGCGCAGCGACATCAAAGAGCGACTGGATGCCGTCTACGGTGAGCCTTCTCCTTCGATGGCAACCATCAAAAATTGTTTCAACGAGTGTAAACGTGGTCGCATGTCGGTTTTTGATGAGCCTCACCCAGGGCTCCACAAACGGCTACCATGGCCGATAACGTGGCAAAAATCCACAACCTCGTATTGGCAGACCGCCGACTGAAGGTGCGCGAGATAGCTGAGACAGTAGGCATCTCAAAAGACCGCGTGGGTCATATCCTGCCTGAAATTTTGGTCATGAGAAAGCTGTCGGCGCGATGGGTGCCGCGTTTGTGCCCTCCGGACAACAAGCGCGTCCGTGAGACCACTTCATAGCAGTGTTTGAAGCTGTTTAAGCGTAATCCGAAGGAGTTCCTGCGTTGTTTTGTGATTGTCGACGAAACATGAATCCACTGGTACACACCAGAGACCAAAGAACAGTCGAAACAGTGGACCGCACCCGAAGAACCTTCTCCGAAGAAGGCGAAGACTGTCGCATCGGCCGGAAAGGTGACAGCCACCATTTTCCATGATTCTCAAGGTGCGATCTTCGTCGACTACCTTGAGAAGGGCAAATTGGTGACAGGACCCTACTACGCCGAATTACTGGGCCGATTTGACGCCGAATTGTGAAAAAAAAACGGCCACATTTGGTGAGGAAAAAGGTGCTCTTCCACCACGGCAACGCACCAGCTCACACCAGCGCCGTCGCCACGACTAAGTTGGTCGAACAAGGGCTAAGAAGTGGTGCCCCATCCAGCGTATTCTCCAGATTTGGCCCCGAGTGATTTCTTCTTGTTTCCCAACTTGAAAAAGTCACTCGCCGGACAAAAATTTGAGTCGAATGAAGTAGTTATCGCCACCACAGAAGCCTACTTTGCAGCTCAGGAGAAAACGTATTTTTTATGACGGGATCAAGAATTTGGAGGATTGCTGGGCCAAGTGTATAGAGTTGAAAGAGGACTATGTCGAGAAATAAATCGACACCATTCCAAAATTTTCGTTTTTCTTTTGAAGGCTAAGTACTTATCGGACCTTGCGTGTAAAAGCATGTATAAATAAATGATATTTTCACTGTGCACTATTTCAAATTACGTTTGTTTCATGGCAAAAGCGCCTTCTGATACTTTCAGTTCCGTATACTTTTTTTTTTTGTATTTTCACTAGTCAGAAGTGGGGGGTCAACCTACATTCCGGATTTTATGGTAGTACTTTAGTGTGTGCTCAGCTACCCGTTTGTTTTCTAATCCACTCTGCCATCTTCCTATCAATGTTACGTGTATCATTTCCTGTTCCGTCACAAGCTGCAGGATTGATAACATTTTCTCGTGTTTATTTGTTATCCTTCAAGTTTCTGCCCCATGAGTTAACACTGGCAAAATAATATTACTGTAAAATCCCAAGCAAGCGCCCCTACCTGAGCAACACCCCCTCCCCCTTCTTTTTAGGAGATTTGATATTTCAATGACCGAGCAAGTCCCCCCCCCCCTTCCCTCCTGACATTTCATGTGCCTGACAAGGGCGCGTAAAGCCCTCCTCCCTTCCAAATCTTGTCGGATTATCCTTCAACGTAGAAGGGGGGGGGGGGCTTGAAACTATGGAACGGTTAGTTAAAGTATATTCCACCTCCTTTTCAACAACACAATTTACAGGTTTTACAGTATAAATCTCTGGGTTTCAGAGGCTACAACAAACTGGATATACAGTAGCAATGTCCCAAGTGGGAACACTGTAAAATGAAGAATTGTGCCTAACCCTGAGTGTAAAGTGGAGAAGGATTATCATCTCCCCATCACAAGGCTGGAAAAAGGCATGCTTGGTGTTGTTGTACAAGATGTCAACTTTGTCACCTCGTACTGAAGTGAAACGGAAACCTGCAACATAAAAGGCAAAGGCCACATGTACACAGAAGCACTGAGATGCCATAAAACCGAAAACCAAATGCAGCATGGAGTGGTGCAAAGAAAAGTTCTCATTCATCTGAGTGCAGTAGAACGACAAAAAGTGACTTGTATTGCTGTTCCTAAAAAAGGATGACTCCACACTTGAAAGACATGCCCAAAGATGGAGGGAGAGAGAAAAAAAAATCCTCTGCAAACTGCAGAACAAGGCCACATGATCCAAAATCTCAAAGCATTTCATGCATGAAACAAATCGTAAACAATCTGTCATGGAGCCCAAATATGTATTTACATGCAGTCAAACAGGATGACATAAAAACATTGTCAATAGCACACACACACTTTCCAATAAAGTGGAACCCTGCTGGGCCGCTACATTGCCTTAAGCCAGCCCTGGCATAGCTCCCATAGGATCCTTCGCATTGGTAACGCTGTTACGTCGCAATTATAGGACAGTTCCCGTATAATACATCGCAAACTGGCACTCTGAGCTTGCCAGGGTTATAGTCCGAGGAGCCATGCGGAGTGGCCATGTTGACTTTTCACATGGCTTGGACTGGCTTCACAATTAGATTAGCCGCACAATGTGGTGTAGACGTCACCCATGACCTGTTTTCGATTCCCACCAGCAAAAGCATAGACCCCAAGATCCATACTTGCTATTTAAGCATGGCGTCTATGATGTCGCCTGGTTTTGTGCACATTATTAACAAAAGCAAGGCTGCTGAAATTGGCTTCGTTGCACAGTCTTGCTCATATGGACCTGTCGTTGTCCATGCTTTCAGAGGTCTTCTCAGGCTGTCTTTTCAACTTGTGAATCGTTGCGATGGTCGTGCAAGCATATGCTTAGTTCTTACAAATATAGTAATTTGTTATAACGAATTTTCGGACTAAACCGCTCGTTTTGAGCCACGCTACTAGTACACTGCAGCCATGCCGCTGGATTTTGGCAGCCGCCATGTTGGATTTTCCGCTGGCTTGGTCAAGTTTAGCTTCCAGTGGCCAGTCGTGTTGCCTCCAAGATTGGGAGCACACACAATCTTCAGTTTCTGAGACCATGCCCGCTTTTCCTTGCCACGCAAAATGCTCTAGGAGATGCGACTTTTCTTTTTCAGTCAGCCTTATCATCATCATGCCGATAGGGCTTTTTTTCGTTTTGTTTTTTTTCTTTTTTTCCCCGGCTGTCATTCCCACGCGGTCGTGTTGGTGTGTCGAGTGTTTTTGAGCCGCCATGCGTGCCAAATGTTCTCTGCCGTGGCAGTTTCTCAGGGGTTACATTTCTGGTAGTTGCTCTACTGTATTACATTTCTGTGGACGATGCCATTCTCACTTCCACAATTCTATCCATCGATGAAATTGTGACCGAGCATGCTAATGCATGCTGCAGTGATAAATTTTAGGAAGAGGGGCCATAATCTTGGAGGACTGCTTTGGAGATACCATAAAACCTCGTTAATTAGGATCTCAAGGGAGTGAAAAAAAAAATGTGCGAGTTATTTGAATGTCGAATTAACGAATGCATAACAAAAACGCACATTTTCAATTCCTTTATCGCATACCTTTATTTTGAGAAGTAGTCCGTGATGCTTGTTTGTTTTTTTGTGGACAGCTGGGCAGCAAGGACTAGTTTGCGGGCATGTGACAAACCCTCTAGCGCAAGAGTATTGCCTGGGACATCGTAACAAAACGCCTCTAGAACGACGAGAGCGTCCGCGGCTTCTTTTGCGGTACGACGCACTGGTCTTTGTTGGACGCCTCATCCGTCTCACCAAGGGCAGCCCTGATCTCGTCATCGTTCAAGTGACCGGCGACGACAACGCCGTCATCAATTGTAATGTAATCTGCAAGCTCCACTTCAGAGGGAAGCAGGCCAAGGAACACCATATTGTCGGAGGCCTTGTTTCTTTGTTATCGACACTGCCGATACGCCGATATGTCACAACGCACCGAAGAGGGGAAAAAAAAAAAAGCACAACCGACGCCTGCAGGTCCACATGCTCTCCGTCTGAGGCCTTGTTTCTTTGTTATCCGTTCTCTGCCGAAGATAGAATGATGATGATGATGTTGATGCGTGCTCCAAAACGCCACCTTGCGTCCCCTTTTATAAGTTTTCAAAAACAAATGCGATTTTCCCTGGCCCCCGTGATCGGCATCGACAGTGCACCGTTGCTATGCCGTTGCTGCCGGAGCCCATCTCGGAGACCATAAGTTTGCACATGTGTGGCAAAGAAAATGCAATGCGATAAATATTATGGCCTCCGAGACACAGTTTCAGTTTCACCATCTTTGGCTTGCCTCCAGTCCGAATTAACCAGTGTGCGTGCAATTTTGCGTCGAATTAGCAAATTGTTGCCATAGGGCTATGAACATTTTTGAATGGAGGGTGTGGGAATGACGAATTATCCGAATTTATGAATTAATGGGGGCCAAATTAATGAGATTCTACTGTACTACCACATTTTCGAGGCGTTCAGTTGACTACAAGCCACGCAGATCTGGCACTGTGTCAATCGTGCTAACACAGCAGGCAAAGAATGTTATTGCTCTCAGATGCCAGCATATCCAGTGATGATCTTGCGAAAGCAAAAGTATCACTGCGTACAGTCGCCTGAGAATACCGCCCTGTATGCCGGAGCCAATGTTCTCATTGACCGTAAAGGCACCAGATTTATTTAGAAGAAATGTACGCTTAAAGGGACACTAAAGGCAAATAACAATTTATGTCAAAGTGAAAGCCCAATGTATGACAACTTCTAAAACGGCAATATTATCAACAGCAGTGCCCTACTTACCGAAAAATTAAGCTAAATGTATCACATGATGAGCGCCACGAGTGGGACATTTTCGAAGTGATCCCGATGACGTAGGGAAGTCGGCCTACAATAAATCACTAGTAATCAAACTAGCAGCAGTAAAAAAAAAAGAACATTCCGAGCATCAAAAGACTTAATAAAATGCTGTTTGTTCGTTTCCGCTTGATTCATGGAAAACAAAACCTCCGTGGCGTTGCCATGGGGAACGGCGTGCGTGGTTCAAAGGTTCCGTTTTCGCCGAGCTGTGCCTCGCCCGTCTCAGTGGTAGTTTCGGGATCGCGTACTGCCGTGCGTGTTTTGCGCGCTCGTGAAAGTCGCTCTGACAGGAAGTTCGACAAAATGCCGCATGCGTGTGATATTGCCGGATGCCCGAATGGTGCACAACGCCAGCGCTGCAGCAAGGAAACCGGTGTGTCTTTTCACTGGGTGCCGCGGAATGAACCCTTACGCTTGAAGTGGCTTAGTGTCATGCCATTGCGCCAGTGTGCTAAACAGTCAAAACCTCTGCGTGTGTGCTCACTGCACTTTCGTACTGAGGATTACGAGACCAACCGCAACTTGGTGACGGCTTTGAATCTGCCCATCTGAGCAAGTCTTTGCCGCAGCGCCGTTGTTGCTACTGTGGGTCCCGCTACTTCCGCTCGGCTGCTACTAGTGTCGGCGGCCGCGCAGTAAAAGCGGGCAACGTTGGGCACGGCAGCAGTGACGTATGAGAGTCGTATTTTCAGGCGGTAGATTTGAAGCGCGCTAACGCGATGCGGACCACTAAAAACGTGATTTTATTTCAAAATAAGCACTTCCTTGGCACAAAAGCAGCGCTACGAGGTTTCTGGACCGCTATTTCAACAATCAACGTCGACTTAATATTTGCCTTTAGTGTCCCTTTAAGGCGGGACACTGCTCTTAAAAATTTTTCTTCATTTCTTGATCGATTTTGATGAAACTTGGCAACTTTATGTATATTTGTGGGCTGATTTCAAATGTGTAATTAGTTTTCTAGCGTATTGTGTAGTTTTTGAAATACAAAATACTTCATGTGCCTTTTGGGGAGCAAGATTATTTCTAAGCTGACTGCGTTACTAAGTAAATCAGCATATCACGAAAATCTGCAATCAGAACTGTGTGCAGTGGAACAAAAATGGATGTTCTAAACCCATTTGAACAAAACTTATGGTATGTTGAACATTCGCGAGTGAGGCAATTTCATGCTAGAATTTCACTTGTGAATGTTCAACATACCATAACTTTTGTTCTAATTGGTTTATAACATCCATTTTTGTTCCACTGCACACAGTTCTGATTGCAGATTTTCGTGATATGCTAATTTACTTTGGAACTAACTCAGTTTAGAAAAACTCTTGCTCCCCAAAAGGCACATAAAATATCTTGTATTTTAAAAAGTACACATCATACTAGAAAAATAATTGCATATTTGAAATACAGTGATGCTACCGAGGACTTCTGATTTGGAGCAATTTTTGGAGCAGTAAAATTTCCGTTTTGGAGCACTTTGGAGCAGCAAGAATTTGCATCTTGGAGCACTTTGGAGCAGATAATTTTGCATCTGGGAGCACTCTGGAGCAGCAAATTTTACATCCTGGAGTACACTACAGAAGCATATTGCATTAACATTTAAGCACCTGAATATTATTATGGGGCTCTTATGAAAGCTAGAAATATTTCGATCCATGGCAAATCTCATGGAAAAAATCATATGAGGAGAACTCCATACTTCACTCGCTAATGAAAAAATAAGGGCTCATGCAGTTGAGTGTTCTGGATTGACTTCTTCGGTGATTATTGTCGCCACTAGCAAATAAACAGAATACCGGACCAATAAAATTGCACTTTATGAAATAACCCTCTAAATACATCTATGTGGTTATCAGCAGACGTGGTAGACAAACGCCGTAATGTACAGCAGTGCCTCAATGCCAAAGAGCCCCACTGTCCCTAATACATTCCCCTAAAAAAACTCCAAGACGAAAGCCATGTTCGATCGGTGTGTTGATCCTCCCCCTCCCTCTCTGCATGCTTTCTGCACCTCACTGGTTTTGCACTAGCTCCATGATCAGCGCACTAATCACGAAAGCAATGTAAAGCGACGATGTCACGTGATGATGTCATCACGTGACATCACAATATATGACATCATCACGTGACATCACGGTATATGACGTCATGATGACGTCACAAGTTTTGACTATGACGTGATGATGACGCCATCACATGATGATTCTTTTTTGCATCAATCGACTGATGCCGCCGACGGCCAATTTTCGTGTATGATGAAGCATCTAAGGCTTTCACATTGAGAATGCGTATTGAACAACAGCCTGGCCATTAACAACCTGGTCTTACATACCCAACTGCCCTCCACAATGTCACCTCTGTGCCATGCGTGAAACAGCTTCGCTTATCATCCACTTAAGTGAAATGGCTCCTCAAATTAAAAAAAAAAAATTTATTGTGATAGCGATTATATGGACACTCTCGACGAATTTTTGCCGTCGCCGTTGCCGTAATTTTCCGTATAAAGTCCAAATTGATAACATCACTACGCGCTTCTAGCCGCAAGTAAAAGCTCGCAAGCGCTGGCGACGAACGTGGCTGAAGCGGAGATTAAACTAGCTGGCCGTCTGCCTCCGTCGCACGAGATAACATCTTCCCGCGTGCGGGCCTGCCGTCGATTGCTCATCAAACAGAGAGGAAAACGCCCCGCCCGTCTTTCGTAAGGAGCATGAAGGGACGCCAGGGGAGCGGGGGACCGCATCGTTCGAAGGGTGCAGTCGCTTGCGCGCGCGCTATCTCGCGACATCAGGAGACAGCTCGTAAACTTGCTGTGCTCTCAACGCTTATCTTGTGTTTAGAAAACTCAGAGCATGAAAACGCTTCGGTTGCTGGAGCGGCCATATTCCCTTAAACCAGCGTTTTGTTGAGTTACGCGAAATCGGATCCAAAAGTGTTAGCTGCTAGCCTTGCTTCGTTTAACAATACAATTTGTTGGTATCGCGTTGATTGCTTCACCCTTAAAGGCCAACTCCGGCGATTTTTCGAGGTCGATGGATCTCAATGAAATTCGCTGGGTACGTTCCTTTGCACGTTTCTGTCATTTATGCCAAATTACAGGCTTGAGATATGCGCAGATTGTTTGCAAATGAATTTTAAAGACTGTCTGCAAACGCCCTCCTGGCTTCCCACAATTATTGGCAACAGTGCGTCTGTGACATCAGTATTGGGAAGGTGGCGGAAGTGACGCAGCCGAGGGCATCGCTAACTTCGGCCGCTACAGCGAGCGTCTTCTGTGCTGGCCGAGACTGTCATTATCAGACGCGGCACTGTCATTCGCAGACATTACAGCTGATACGCGGCGTGCTCACCTCTCCACTGTGCGCATGCTCGTCCCGGCTGTCAGTTTTCATTCTCCGCGCCGGCATGACCGGCATGCCTTGCACGACTTCCGGTTCGTTCGTAAAAACGTCTGCGCCATACGTAGACAGTACACTCGGTTGGGTTTCGGTGTTTGCGCTTTTTTGCTTATTTAAAATTATTCTTCAATTTGCCGAGTATTTCTGCTATCGGGCCCGTAACAGGAGCACCATTACTTTGACATGGCCAAAAAATCGCCGGAGTTGGCCTTTAAACGAAACTGAGTTTTTTTTAACCGTCAGCTATTGACCCTCGTAAGTGCGGGGCGGACGTGTAACATGGCGTAGCCACTTCACTGTGGGCTGTCAGCGACAAGCCTGCTACTGACAGCTGCGCATTTGCGGCTGCTCCAACCAGTAGATATGCTTTTATTAATGAGACGACATTTTTATAAAAAGCAAGCAAAAAATTCGAATTAGAACCCTAGCACGTGAGCTCGAAAGAGCAGGGCCTTTTAGGGGGTACTTACCGCAGAGTGATTAGAAACTCGGATGTGCTGGTGAAAGAAATTACGAAAAAGCTCTTCTGGATGAAGATCCATGGATAAAGTATATCTTAGGAAAAGTGTCAACGCGTTCCCACCGTTCACGTGCTCTTCCATATAAACGCGAAGCAAGGAAAATTCCATATCCTAGATTTCATTCCGCGACGTCCAGAAACAAATTTTAGCGGCACGCATGTAGTTATTACTGAACATTGCTTTCCTTACGTGCCGTGCGACGCTTGAAACGAGCTATCAGCAGCGTTTCTCGAACAGACGACGTCCGCCGATGAATCCCCGTCGCACTTTCTCGCTACCGATAGGCCTAGACGTCACGAGCCTCTGCGGAGAGCGCGTTTTGCTGTCGAGCAGACTTGCAGAACAGAAGCTGCGTCGGCACCGTGCATGGCATCGTCACCGTGGCTTACTAGGGACGCACGCGTGAGTGCTATTTATTCAGCGGAATAATTCTTGGTCCATGGTTGCGACTTCGGCAGCCCCAAGATCAAGCTGCACATGTTCTGATGCGCCGCCCCAAACCCGAGACATTGGCGCAGTTTGGCGCAATTTTCGTCGATATTATCAGGATGGCGCAGTAAATGTAATTTGGCGCACTTTGGCGCAGTTGGCGCAGGAGTGGAAACACTGGAAATAAGAACACGAACATACATAAACTCGGGAAGTTTCATCAAAATCGATCAAGAATTAAACTTTTTTTCAAGTGCCACGTCCCCCCTTAAGTGATCATGGCAAGAGCCACATGGCACTGCAGGTGTATAATTAAAGCAAAAAAGGTCAGTCTCAAGTGAGTAATTCAGACCAACTAGCAAAACTTGGTGCTTGCTTAATGCTGATAGGATATGAAAAAATGCACCAACCAATGCTGCAAGATTTTATTAGTTCATGCATAAGCAAAGCACTGAAGTAAATTTTTGTGCATTCCACTAACACATTAAAAAAATTTTTCCCATTCCTCGGCTCTACAGTCGGATACAACTTCAAAAGTCTGCAGCATTTCCTTCTGAAAGGCAAATGCACACAAGCCTGCACCAATGGGCTCGCACTAGAGACTGACATCACGAGAACGTTGCTGAGCGCTTGAGCAGGACTGTTTAGTTGCGGAGGTGATCTGTTGCCGAGCTTCGGTCATCTGGGCGGTGCCTCTATGGACTTCTTAAAGGGCCAGCAAACAACCCCGAGGTACAAAAATTGTAATGGAGAGAAATATGCGCACTTTTGCGATGTGAACATGTTGCCGCAAGAATTTTGCGAGTACGTGCTATACTAAGGAAGTTACAGGGGTTAGAACATCCGTTTCAGTTGGTTTGAAGCTTGGCGCCTGACCTACTACTTTCCTTTTGTTCTTTGTGTTGCGCAATGCTCCCTTCTAACGTAAGTGTCTTGTTATAAGTAGCGGCCGTCCCTGGAACGCTGTTTTTGAGCAGAATCGGCATGGCGACTTTTATGTTCTTTCTAGCGTTCATCAGCCTCTACAACAGCCCAACAAAAAGACCATCACACGATAATGGAAATGCGAGTTAGGAATTCATTTTTCTCGAAGTCGGAATTTTCCTTAAATGTGCAATTCCAGATATCGACCTTATACGTCGTCCAGATCAATTTTAGTCCACCAATTTGAAATATTTCAATGAGGCACTCATAGCAAGTGTACCACTTCCCAATTGTTTTTTGCGTCGTTGGTACAACGCATTCACATGCTTCAGTTCATTTCACATAGGGCAAGCATGGGTCCGTGGCCTAGTGGTCAAGACAGTCGCTTTCGGATCAGGGTCCAAACCTCAGCCCCGGAAAGAAAATGGATTTAGTTTTATTCATCATTTCTTTGGTGCACGCCAGCTGTGGGTGAGGGGCAAATGCACCAGTACGACAATAAGTTGTACTGATGAATGGTGGTGGCTCTCTGATTTGTTTGTGCTACCTGACACCTCACAGAAAATGAGCTTGTCTAGTTTCAATTGTTCCAGTATTTTTTCTTGGTCTAACACTTACCATTGGAGTGTGCTTCCAAGATGCCGGAAATGCGCTTTGAGTAGATGTTTGGTCGAATGTACAAATCCTTGAGCTTTGGATTTCCTTTGTTTGAACTTAGCACAAGTGTGTCCTGCTTTACTATGCCCTGCAACAAGCAAAGAACACGATACAGTTTAAAAACTTGTAAGCAAGGAATATTTTTCTGCAGCTTGCAGGAGGAGAAGGTCACGCTGAACAAAAGCAGGCACCTCTTTTTCTCTTTCCTCAGCTTCCCTCGTCTTGAATTTCTTCTGAACTTCTTTGATCAGTCTGAAAGCTGTGTTCAGGTTAGATGAAGGTGCCGAAATCTCCCCTGGCTCCTTCACGTTGGTGCTTCGGTACGTTCTGAAACACATGCAAAGCATACAGATTTATGATGGCTGTAAAATAAACAGCATGTGCAAATTTAGGTATAAAGGGATGGCATAAGCATGCACGCATTACCTATGATTGGTAAATAAAACAGTTCAGCACACACCATTTATTGTAACTGTAGCAAAAAATGCTTACATTTCCTTTAGAAATGTGGCTTCTGGATTAGGAAAGACGTTGCCTTCATTTCGCCCCAAGGCTGAACCAGGGTGAAAAAAGTTTATCCGAAGGTAGGTGTAGTCCCCTTCAACAGATTGTGATATGTTCTGAAATCAAGTACAAGAGTTAATATGATCACTATGTATAGCACAATTCCCACCCAGCACCAGGAGTAGCATCTCAGGCAATTAGTCAGGCAAACGTATACAGTAGACTCCCATTAAACGGAACCTAAAGGAACCGGGAACATATGTTCTGTTTAACAGGAGTGCTGTTTAGTGAGAGATGAAGAGAGGCTAGAATTCAGGTACGAAACCAATTGTTCCAATTAACCAACAATTCCGTTTAACAGATTTCCGTTTATTGAGAGTCTACACTACACTTAAACCTCATTGTAACGAAATGAGATACAGTCAAACCTCCTTATTTCAAAATCTGAAAGATTAAAAAATCTGTTGGAATTAACCCTCAGTAGGAGCAACTGGCACAATATCGCCAAACACCTGCCCAAAATTCTGCTACCAAGTGAGGACTGTGTCCTATTGGCCAAAAGGTACCCATCTCCCCATGAAGGCAGGAGCTGCGCCCACTCTCAAAACTGTGACATCAAGTGATCCGCAATCCCTGCTCCCACACCGCAGATAGCTTCCTCATGTGAATAACCCTTTACTTGCAAGTCGTCGTCGTGGTCATGTTAACATGCTGTGTGTGCTTACTGATGATGCCAACGGATTCACATACGACTATGCTTCCTTGGATGACACCACACCCGCTTCCGCAGTTATATCCATCCACAAGATCGTGGACGACCATGCAAATATGTGCAGCAGTGACAAAGTTAGAAGGAGGGGTTGCATTCGTGCCCATGGGAGAAAGAAAAGGACCGCACCCCTGCAAGACACGAGACGTCATCTGCTTCCGTTAATAAACTTTTATGACCAACTAGTTCTTCCGATTCCTATTTCTTTCTGATGGTACTTTTGTAAAGAACGTTTCACACAAGACTACTGTATTCACATGATTGTAAGTCGACCCGAATGTACGTCGACCCTCCCAAATCGCACTTAAAAACACACACACCCGCAATCGCATTAGCGGAAATATTTTTACGTAGCAGTTGGAGTGACCTACATGTGCTCACTCATTGTCAAACCATCCCTCTTCATGAACTTTGATACCTATGCCCTGCTGACCTTGAAGTGCGTCCTCAGCATTCCCGTTTCTGAAGCAAAGACACAGGCTTCTTGCGTGACAATTTCACATGTTAACAGGAGAGACCGATCGTGCAGTTCATTCATGTGTGCCACAAGCTCCGGAAGACTTCAACCAGCAAAATCCTCAGAGGTTAGCATCACATGTGCAAATAAGGTCGCACTGGAGTCGGCACTGCCGTACCACTTGCTGAAGGATTCCCAACTTTTGCCCCCACGTGCACTTGGTTTTTGCAGCATGCAGAATGCATTGGCAGCCCTCTTAAAAGCTGCTGTGAATGAACACCGAAAGTTTTTTTTTGGCTCAGGGCAATCAAGACAATGAAGCACGATGCTTAAGCACAATAGTGACACACGGCTCGACGGCGCTGGCGGCGATCATAAATCTTTGCATAGCTGCCTGGCCAACGGTCAGTTCCACACGGTAGATAACAAAACTTTGGCCAGAGGCTATGGTGGGCATCGGTACTTGGAAGTGCACGCGGCATGCGTGTTGACAGACACATAACAACAGGCTCTTCCAGCAACTACTGGTGACCCTTGAACAAATTGGCACTGAGCCGCTGTAAGTAGCACGAAGTGCTACTGCCGATTGGAATAGCGACTCTTCCATGAATGATCGACACCTCCCAAATAGCGCGCACAGCTCTTATGGGAGTATCGAACGTTGATGGAAAAGCTGTTCTTTCCATCAGATGCGGTACTCCTGATGAACATTTTCTTCGTAAAAGTTGAAACAGAAAACTTTCACCAAAATAAATGCGCAGAATAATTATACGCTACAGGTAGACCTGGAAAGCAAACACAATGTTGTAACCATGCCATAGCTTCCCCGATTTCTCATTCATCCAGCCATAACTGGTGGTTCTAGTTTCAGTTTTGACCAAGTCAACCCCCAATTTCGGATTTCAATATTAGATAAAATGGGTCGACCTACAATCGTGCAAATATGAGACATGCTGTAGTAGCCAATTAAAGCAGTTTTCAGAGGAGTCACTGATACCAATAGTACACCCACTATGGAACCAATGCATGAAAACCAATCTAGACAAAGAAGCCGCACTTGCAGCAACGCTAAGCGTCTCTAACTTAGCACAACAGCGCAAAAGAGCGCACGTCACTATGGATGCCATTGCGGCGCCTTATGCAAAATCAAACAGTGGTGGATGCAGGTAACAGACACCAGTACAAAAAGTAAAGTGAATATAAGGAAAACAAAAATAATAATGGGTCTTCGCTCCTTCAGAGTGTTATGGTTTGATGCCTTGCGATCATCCGCTATGCGTGACAACACTGTGTGCTGGACTAATGGCGGTGCCCAGTCACCTTTGTTGTGACCATCAGCAGCAGAGCAACGCAGCGTCCACTAAAAATTTAACAAGCGCGACAAGCCCCGTTAGAGAGTGAGGGAGAAGTTTAATAGCTCACGCAGTAATATAGTTTAGCTTTCGGAACAGCAGCATTTTGCAACAAAGAAACTGAGCCTTTCAAAGTCACCCAGGGCACTCTCGCTGCGAGTATGCGGAGTGCAGTGATGCTACCGAGGACATCTGATTTGGAGCAATTTTTTGGAGCAGCAAAATTTCCGTTATGGAGCACTTTGGAGCAGCAAAATTTTCATCTTGGAGCACTTTGGAGCAGATAATTTTGCATCTGGGAGCACTTTGGAGCAGTGAATTTTACATCCTGGAGTGCAATACAGAAGCATATTGCATTAACATTCAAGCACCTGAGTATTATTATGGGGCTCTTATGAAGGCTAGAAATATTTCGATTCATTGCAAATCTCACGGAAAAAATCATCCCAGGAGCATAGGTGTGCGCACAAGGGGGGCAGGGGGCCCCCCCCCAATCACCTAAGAGGGTGGGGGGGGGGGGGGCGCAAAATCTGCCCCGTACATTGACCCTTGCGATAGCAATTATATGGACACTCTCGGCGGATTTTTGCCGTCGCCGTTGCCGTAATTTTCCGTATAAAGTCCAAATTAATAACATCACCACGCGCATTCTAGCCGCGGGTAAAAGCTCGCGAGCACTGGCGACGAACGCGGCTGAAGCGGAGATTAAACCAGCCGGCCGTCTGTCTCCGCCGCACGGACAGCGCATGAGATAACGTCTTCCCGCGTGCGGGCCTGCCGTCGATTGCTCATCAAACAGAGAGGAAACGCCCCGGCCGTCTTTCGTAAGGAGCATGAAGGGACGCCAGGGGAGCGGAAGGGGGGGGGGGGGCATCGTTCGAAGGGCGCAGTACGGCTCGTAAACTTGCTGTGCTCTCAACGCTTCGGTTCCTGGAGGGGCCATATTTCCTTAAACCAGCGTTTTGTTGAGTTACGCGAGATCGGATCCAAAAGAGTTAGCTGCTAGTCTTACTTCGTTTCACAATACAATTTTTTGGTATCGCATTCATTGCTTCGCTCTTAAGCGAAACTGAGTTTTTTTAACCGTTAGCTATTGACCCCTGAAAGCGAGGGGCGGACGTGTAACATGGCGTAGCCGCTTCACTGTGGGCCGTGAGCGATGGGCCCGCTACTGACAGCTGCGCATTTGCGGCTGCTCCGACCAGGAGATATGATTTTACTAATGAGATGACATTTTTAAAAAAGCAAGCAAAAAAATTCAAATTGGAACCCTAGCACGTGAGCTCGAAAGGGCAGGGCCTTTTAGGGGGTATTTACCGCAGAGTGATTACAAACTCGGACATGCTGGCGGAAGGAATTACGAAAAAGCTGTTCTGGATGAAGATCCATGGATAAAGTATATCTGAGGAAAAGTGTCAACGCGTTTCCACCGTTCCCGTGCTCTTCCATAAAGGCGAAGCAAGGAAAATTCGATATTGTCCCATATATCTACTGCGAGCGATCCCAGATTTCATTCCGCGATGTCCGGAAACAGAAGTGACAGACATTTTAGCGGCACTCATGTAGTTATTACTGAACATTGCTTTCCTTACGTGCCGTGCGACGCTTGAAACGAGCGATCAGCAGCGTTTCTGGAACAGACGATGTCCGCCGATGAATCGCCGTCGCACTTTCTCGCTACCGATAGGCCTAGACGTCACGAGCCTCTGCGGAGAGCGCGTTTTGCTGTCGAACCGACTTGCAGAACAGAAGCTGCGTCGGCACCGTGCATGGCATCGTGGCTTACTCGGAACGCATGCGCGATTGCTATTTATTCAGCGGAATAATTCTTGGTCCATGATTGCGACTTTATTGGCAGCCCCAAGATCGAGCTGCACATGTTCTGACGCGCCGGCGGTGCGATTGCCGGTGACAACCCCAAACCCGAGGCTTTGGCACAGTTTGGCGCGAATTTCGTCGATATTATCAGGATGGCGCAGGAGTGGAATCACTGGGAGCGAGATAGACGCTTCAGTGTGGCTCTGCAGACACTCCAGCCACCTACGCCATGGTCCATTTACTTATTTGGCAAATGGTACACGTTTACTAAACATGATGGCTGCATGCTGGCAGAGAGAAACGCAGCTGCAATTATTTTGCATACAAACTTTTTTTCTGTTCTGGGCACAATGAAGGGTAACATTCAGAGTTGTCAGCCTAACAAAGCTCTGCACTTTCCAGCAGAAAACTTACTTTGATTGTAGAGATGTGGTAGGGGACTGGAATGCCAAATATGGGCAAGATCACAGTTTCGTACTTCTTGTCTGAAAAAGAAACACGACACGCAGTATAAGATAGGGCAAGTAGCAACTATGCAGTTCTTCAACTACAGCCATAGACCAATTATTACGATATCTGCAAACCTGGGGCCTCGAAATTTAGGAGACAGCCACTAACCTCTGAGGCTATATACTTTTGCTATCTATAGACGCTGAATTCTCTGCACCGCTGCCTTGTATTGCTGAATATTGAAATTAAGGGGGGAGGGGGGTGGCTTCGGAATGCTTAAGCGCACAGTAGATGGTACTGCCAACCCCCCAAAAATCAAAGGTGTGGCATATGACTAATTTTATATTATATTTCTAATGGGGGGGGGGGGGGGGGGGGGTTTACAAAGTTCTGAGTGCAGCTTTTACACAAGTGCAGCCATGACCCATGTATAGACATTTGCATCGGGCGAGGAGGACCGGCGCGGAGTGTGTGGGAACAATTTTTTAGTGTTTTCGGTCGACATGCAGATTTTCTTCTCTTTTATTGCGATGTCAGCCAGCGAAAAGTCAACGGAAAACCATTGTGCCGTTTTTGGTTGTTCTAACAAAAACAGGAAAAAGGAAAACTGCTGTCTGAATAAGTATGCGACGTGCATCACCAAGTGCGGGGTGTTTGCGGTTGCGGGCTCTTCAAGGTAGATCGTTTGTGTGATGTTACAGGTTCTAAATCGGCAAGTGCCGCAATATACAGCCAACGTCCGATTTTGTCGGACTCCCTAGGGACCGCGAAATCGTCCGAAAAAACAAATTCATGCCTTTTTATTCCACTCAAGCGGTCAAATCAGCACAGCCACTTCCGAAATAGCTTTAATGCCTCCCAGTACACTTATCAGGCATTTTGGTGTGCGCCCAGGCTCTTGCGAATACATTCGGCTCCTGCTGTTAACCCTGCTTAACTACATGCCAACCGCCACTTGCACATTTGCGTCTCGTGATGAGTGCCGCTGATACCAGCAAAGCGCGGAATAGATTACGACTCTCGCATGGAGCGGTTGGAAATGATGGCGCGAGGCACAAAGACTGTGGCGGAAGAGCGGACGACTTGTCCAGCTTTCCCCAATGCATGTGTGCACGTAAACAATGCGTGTGCACATCGCCGAATCTCCGCTGATATGCAGCACATCGCCAAATAAGCTCACGCCGTCGCTGCCGTGTGAAGCGTTGTGCAGCACATCGCCAACTAAGCTCACGCCGTCGCTGTACCGTACGCACGCATTTGTCATGAAAGGGTTCATGATGCCTACTCCGTTCCTGACTGCACACGGGCGCGGCAATGGCGAGTTGCTTTCGCTCATGAAGGCAACGCGTCTGTGCGGCGCACTTAGCGGTCTCACGCAAAGAGGCGGCATGAATGGCGGCGCGGCGCGTTTGGGTTCTCGCCTACCAAATGCATGCAGTACACATGCAACTGCGCTAGGCCACGTGCACTACCGAGCAGTTAAATGAAGACTCGTAAGCGTTGTCAGCAATTAAGCTGCACAGGTGCGTTTGCGATCTGTCTTTATCAAGCCTCCGTGCATTTCCGCTGCTTATCCGTAAAGACATCGCCGCACGGCGCCATGATAGTGGCCCCTTTGAATTTCTGGTCTGCTTCACCCCATAACATTTCGGCATTGCGGCAAAGCTGACTTTCGGACTCCGCTACTGTCGCAAACACATGGACTCGCGAAAGTGCTTGTTCGAACCTACGAGACGATAGACGCGGCAGAGGTGGGGGATTCAATTAATGCCTTTCGGACCTGCAATTTGGGCAGAAAGTCCGAAAAATCGGACGCTCTTATACATTGACGTTTATGGGGCTGGTGACGGTGCCGCGAAAGCGTCCGAATTTTCGAGCATGTCCAGAAAATCGGGCGCCCGAAAAATCGGCAGTTGACTGTATCCTATATTCCCAGTTTCCCAGTCAAATGGCAATCGGATATGGCCAGATAGGTGAACAAACATAAGCGGTCAAGTATGGCCCTGCCCGGTAAAGCGCGAAGCATCTAAGCACATTCGAATAGCCAACTGTGTTGTTTTCACTTCATTTTATTATATTTTAACATGACGTGATAGGTCGAACAATTAGCCTCTTAGCTTGGCTCAACGATGATCGCTGCAGTTTATGTAGCGGTATTAGCACGGACGAGAAATCCCTTACTTTGCAGCAGGGTAACCGGCATAATACATTTCGTTTGTGCTCTGCACAGGCCTTGTAAAACTTGAACATTCACTGGACACTACATGAAAAGGACGTGGCGAGATCCTTGTCGTGAGGTTACCTTTGCCGTAAGAAAGCAGTGTATCGTATACGATGTGCGATATACAGTCGCCGACCGATAAATCGGACACCGATAATTCAGACATGCTCGGTAATTCGGACAGTCGCGCGGCACCGCCGATGATCCCATAGAAGTAATGTGTAAAGACGACCGATATTTCGGACAGCTGCGAGATCTACATTCGATAATTCGGACCCTGTCCGAGACTGTCGCGCACGCCGAATCGCCAGCCATTATCCTCCGGCACCCGTACCATACAAAGTATGGCCTCAAAGATCAAAACGAAAGCTAATTGGGGATCTATGAGGCTCTATTTCGATCGCTACTTTATGCCTCAGATTTGTGATTGGAAATGCTGATCTTGGAGGCACTGGTCAACTATGGAAAATCGTATCGACATCGCGAACATTCTACATTCCGGTTCCTGTATCTCCGCGCTGCGCTGTTATCGCCGCCATTTTGTCGAATGCGTCTGCGGTAAAGCGTTCTGCGCGCGCGTTCATTTTGATCTTGAGACTTGCTTTATTTTACGCTCTGCTGTCTCAAAAGATCTGAGTTAAATGGTGCCAACGGTGCCCTCACAGCCAGCGCCGACGAAAACGAAAGGCGGCAGATACATTCAACTGCCGATTTTTCGGACGCCCGATTTTCCGGACATGCTCGAAACTTCGGACGCTTTCGCGGCACCGTCACCAGCCCCATATACAGTAAAACCTCGTTAATTCAAAGTCACTGGGACTGTGAAAAACTTTCGAATTAAGCGGGTTTTCGAATTAGCGAAACATACAAAAAGCGGGATGCAAGGAACTTTGAATTACATAAAGTAATCAGAGGTGGTTGTTTGGCCTTCTAGTTTGTGGCTCCAAGGGTTGTTTTCCAGCAATACCCGGTCCCATTTTTGCCGCGAACTCGGGAAAACGGCAGGCCTCTCTGCTATCAGCGCAAAAAAAAAAAAGAAAAGAAGTAGTCTCGTGGTCAGCTGAAATGCGTGCCTGCGGAAAAGAAGGCGTGCTTCACTACAGCACAGTGGTGACACGCGGGCAACATGTCACCTGCTCCTCGCAGCCTCAGCGCGTCATGATGCGACCATTCGCCCATTCTTTCTGGTAAAATAAAGAATATGATAATGGCGAGTGTGACAGAATCCGCAATGTGTTCTGGCTGAAAAACATGATCATTGAAGTTTTCACTCAGTTTTCGAATTAGGCGTTACAGGCAAGAACTCCGCCAGCAGTGCAAGTGCGGAAATTGCCGAAGCAACCGCCAATCGGAGGTTCGCATACATCATGAATTCCATCAGACCGTCCTTTATTATCTTTTCTTCTCCCAAAAAGAATGGGTAAATCGTGACGTGCTGACGTTGCGAGAAGCATGCGACATGCTACCCGCGTGTCACCGCAGTGTTGCAGTGAAGCATGTCTTTTCTGCAGGCGCACGTTTTTAGCTGACCACGAGACCGTGTTTTCTTTTCTTTTTTGCGCTAGCAGCAGCGAGGCTGGGTTGCTTCAACTGTCACTTATAATATCACTACACTGCATTGCCCTGTGGCTCCTAAGGGCCGTGGCTTCCGCGGATTTGCGGCGAAGTCGGGATCGGGAATAGGCACATGGCGCCCAAAGTTTTCGAATTAACCGGGCTGGCGCTGACCGCCGCTTCAAATTATCCACTCAGGTTTGCATTGCAAAATACGGGACCACAAAAACCCTTCGAATTATGCGGGATTTCGAAATAACCGAGTTCGAATTAACGAGGTTTTGCTGTACGTCAGTGGTCAAGAACGTCGGAAATTTCGGACGTTAAAACTCTTCGGCGTCCGATTTTTCGGACTTTCTGCCCAAATTGCAGGTTCGAAAGGCAATAATTGAAGCCCCCACCTCTGCCGCGTCTATCATCTCGTAGGTTCGAACCAGCGCTTTCGCGAGTCGACCTGTTTGCGACAGTAGCACAGTTCAAAAGTCAGCTTTGTCGCGATGCCGAAGTGTTGTGGCGTGAAGCGCACCGGAAATTCAAAGGGGCCGCTATCAAGGCGCCGTGCGGCGATGTCTTTATGGATAAGCAGTAGAAATGTACGGAGGTTTCATGGCGGCAGGTGGCAAACGCGCCAGTACGGCTCAAGCGCTGACAAGCCTATGATAAGCATCTTCAATCAACTGCTCGATAGTGCATGTGGCCTGGTGCAGTTGCATGCGTAGTGCATGCATTTAATAGGCGAGAACCCAAACGCGCCGCGCCGCCATTCATGCTGCCTCTTTGTGCGACCGCTAAGTGCGCCGCACAGACGCGTTGCCTTCACGAACGAAACCAGCTCTTCATCGTACAGCGATCAC
This sequence comes from Rhipicephalus sanguineus, assembly GCF_013339695.2. NCBI lineage: Eukaryota > Metazoa > Arthropoda > Arachnida > Ixodida > Ixodidae > Rhipicephalus > Rhipicephalus sanguineus. The sequence goes on from NC_051176.1 coordinate 194,089,164, forward strand.
ATTACACTGGCGGAGATACAGGCGGACTTGGTTGCACGTAAGCGGAAGTGCGGGCAGCAAGGCGTTGACAACTTTTTTTCGGCCACCGGGACCTTGAAGTGTCAATAAAAGTATTTTTTTTCTGGCGCATTTGTTTTTTCGGACATTCGATAATTCGGACTTATTTACGTTCCCCGTGAAGTCCGAATTATCGGTCGTCGATTGTACAAGGAAAAAAAAAAAAAAAAAAGAGAGAGAGAGAGAGAAAAAAGAAGGTTCCATTGCTACGTGTGTAGAACCGAACGACTACCTCAGGAAGACAATATTTTACGTGGTCAAGAACCGTGTCCGAAAGCCGCGCAGAAGTCACCTAGTTAATTCTCTTCTAAGCGCTAAACAAAAACCCTGTTGTTATGCTTGTTTAGTGTTTCTATAACTGCCAATTTTGCTGCTTAGCTTTGCGAACGACAGTAAGAAATTCGCAATAAAGAGTATGTACAAGCTGTTTCACACTTAGGGGAAAACTCTGAGCACATTGCAGCGTGCTCAGAGTTTTCCTCTAAGTGTGAAACAGCCTGCACATCTAGTAGACCAAGTTATTAAAAAATAATAAATAAACAAATCACCTCCGATGCCAATCATAGGCTCGAGCCCAGGCGCGCTTGGTGCCTCACCGACAGAAGAAACTTTCTAACCATGTGCGCCTTGTAGCCGCCGAAATCCAATCAAGTATCAACTCTCAAAAGAAAAAGGAAAAAGATGCGCGCCAGCATGTCAACATCAGCATCGTTTTTATGTGCCAGCACCTCCCTGTAAACAGCTCTCATTTTATTCGCACTGGTGGACAATAAACAAACGAGTAATAAGCAGTCACTTAAAAGTTGAGAAACATGATAGCCGACAGTTTGTAAGTGTTAACAGATGCAGTCTGCACCATGAAATCAACTCTGCGCTCACGCACAACCGCATGTATGAGCGGTAGTCTGGGCGACAGCATAAAGAAACAGAGAATGAAAAAACAAACTAAAAGATTACAGTGCAAGCAAAAAATTCATTGTATCCTCGAAGAGTTCCAGCAATTGCTTGCCCAGCTAGAATGAGTCGAAATATTTGCGCGGTTTACCGACAGACAGTGCCGAAAATATATAACGACCCCTTGCGACACGTTCGCACCGCCGTGTATAAATATAATTGACCCTCAATGGATCAAACCTTTTCAGGACGTCTCGGACTCATTTTCTACCTAAACTGCCAGACCAGAGACAGCGCTGGCCGCTAGGCAATATGACGGCGCCCACGAAAAAAAAGGTCTATACTATACAGTATCCTACCTAGCAGAAAGTAAAGAATAATTGGTCTTGAGCTTGGGGTGCTGGCTCTGTGATATGCCCGAACAGGCAGTGACACCTGCAATATAGTACTAGCCTTTTGGCAACACACATTTCCTAACAATTACAAGCACTTGCATAAGTGGGAGATCACTGCATTTACAGGGGTGCAACAGCTCAGATTGCATTTGGAGCCCTTTTCAGAACAGGAAAAATAGCATTTTAGAGCAAGAAAACAGAGTTTTGAAGCTGCTTGTTAAAAAGTGTTGCACAGGCCTTGTTCCAATTTTAAAAAATACTGTGCAGGTTAGTAGGGTCATGACAAATATGCCCATTTTTCTTTATAACACAGTAGACTCTCAGTAAACGGAAATCTCTTAAATGAAATTGCTGCTTAAATAGAACAACTGCTTCTAACATGCTTGGTTTTGTGCTTGGTGCTTCAGTAAACGAAACTCCTGTTAAATGAAACATATTTTCCTGGTCCCTTCAGGTTCAGTTTAACAGGAGTCTACTGTATGCGATATATACCACTCGAATTCGATTCAAAATTATTCGACCAAATCACTATTCGCTTCAAACCTGAATTTACTATTCGCACAAGTACAAGAAATATTTTGATTCATTGAGAAAATCATCTCAGCAGCAGTCCTTATTTCACTTGATAATGCACAAATAAGGCCATCATGCAGTTCAGTGTTCTAGAATAACCTCTTCAGCAATTATTTTTGACACTAGCAAATAAACAGAATACTGGGCCCGTATTCTCAAACGATCGCGAAAGGCCACAGTATCGCATTTGGTGATGTAGAATCTGATGCGTTCAATAACTGAAGAAACACTTGCCTATGACGTCATTGTTGCACTGGCCGTTGATGTTACGAATGTCTCACAACACAGGAGTGAGCGTACTGTACGAGCGCAGAGTGCGGTGTTTTCATGTGTATGCTGGCCTCTACGCAGTGGCCAGGTTTGGCTGCGGCTACTTGAAATATAGGACGTGTTGAAAGTGCTTTCAACGTTTTTTTTGTGCAATTGTGTAATGCACAGCATAATATTTAAAGAATGAAACTGTGTGAAATGTATTTTCGTTAAGAGTTTAACACAGCGTAATAAAGAGTTCAGCTGCAGTGCGCCGCCGCAGCGATATCGTCTCAACATCTCAACATGTTGCCAGCGCGTGCTAAACCATGCAAGCAAGGCACGGTTCATGTTCCTGAAATGTTCAAACCACGAAAGAACACGCGCTGGCAAAGAACGAGTACTGAAAGCACCGCAAGGTAATGTTCGCTAAAGCTTCGGTGTAAAAAATGTTGCGCACATCCACAGAGGATTGTATACTATAATCTACCGTCTATGTCACTGAAATGCTAGACTTCACCACCAACGAAAGGTGATAAGGAGCATTCGTTTATTCCAGGCATGTCAGGAGCGCCGTAGGTAGAGCACCGTCACGTCGTTGGAAATACTAGATGGCGCCCTCACTTTTCCGGTTTTGCTCAACAGCCAATCAGTGCGCACCAAAGGTGATACCTTTGCGATTGTCGCCTTTTGCGATCGTTTGAGAATACGGCCCCTGGATCAATAAAACTGTACTTTATGAAATAGCACTCTAAATACATCTATGTGGTTATCACCAGACGTGGCAGACAAACGCCACGACGTACAACAGTGCCCCAATGATAAAGACTCACACTGTCCCTAGTGCATTCCCCTAAGACAACTCCAAGGCCAAAGCCAGGCATTTTTTCTTCTCGATCGATTGTATTGCTGGGCGCAACATGAGATCACTTAGCTAGCCTAAGAAAGCTAACCTCCTCCGACACTTCCTTCCCTCTCTCCAAGGCCTCTCTGTGCGCTGAAGCAAGAGCATTCTCGCAGTGCTTCCAGACTATCGTTTACGCATGTGCCAGTTTGCCTGAAAGATGGAGATCCGCTTCAAGTCGAGCTTCTGCGAAAGTGTCCAGAGTGCATTCAATTAGGAACTATAACAAACTTCGTTTTCCTTTTACAGCGAAGCTATATATAGCTGGGACATTCCATTTATACGCCGAAAACCCCCAGTGCCCTTTAGGGAGCAGCGCAAAAAATAATGACTATTGCACGTTAACAGCCTGGCTGTCAACAACCCGGCCTTACATACTAAACTGGCCTCCACCATGTTACCTCTGTGCAGCTCATTAAACAGCTCCGCTAGTCATCCACCTCACAGAGGGGAATGGCTCCTCAATTTTTTTCTCTTTTTATTGCGATAGCAATTATATGGACAATCCCGACAGGTTTTCACTGTCGCCATTGCAGTCACTTTCCATATAAAGCCCAAATTGATAATATCACCCCACGCATTGAATTTTCTACTTGCGAGTGAAATCTTGCGATCGCTGGCAACGAACACAGCTGAAGCGAATATGAAATGAGCCGGCCGTCTCAGTTGTGTGGCGAGTGCATGCGATAACATCACACCGCGTGCGAGGGCTGCCGTTGTTTGCTTATCAAACAGAGAGGAAACGCCCTGTTCGTCTTTGTAAGGATCATGAAGGGACGCCAGGGGAGGGGAGGGGCTGCATGCGTCGATTGAAGGGCGCAGTCGCGGGGGTTGCCCGCTATCTCGAGGCATCAGGAGATGGATTATAAACTTGCTGTGCTCTCAACGCTTACTTCGCAGTTAGAGAACTGATAGCACGGAAACCGTTTTGGTCCCTGGAACAACTACATTTTCTTAAACCAGCGTTTTGTTGAGTTACGCGAGATCGGGTCCAAAAAAGTTAGCTGCTAGTCTTACTTCGTATAACAATACAATTTGTTGTTATCGCATTCATTGCATAGCCTTTAAACAAAACTGATTTTTTTTGTTAACAGTCAGCTACTGGCACTGGAAAGCGAGGGGTGGATGTGAAACAAGGTGTAGCCGCTTCACAGTGGGCCTTCCGATGCCATGGCCGTCAGCGACAGTTCCGCTACTGACAGCTGCGAAGCACAGGAAATTGGATATTGTTCGATATATCTATTGATAGCGTTCCCAGATTTCATTCTGCAATGTCCAGAAACAGAAGTGACGGACATTAGCGGCACATGTGTAGTTAGTGAACATTGCTTTCATTACATGCCGTGCGAAGCTTGAAACAAGCGATCAGAAGCGTTTCTAGAACAGACGATGCCCGTCGGTGAATCACTGCCACACTATCTCGCTACCGATTGGCCTAGACGTCACGAGCCTCTGCGGAGAGCGCATTTTACCGTTATGCAAATTGCATAGCAGAAGCTGCGTCAGTGCCATGCATGTCATTGTCGCGTACTCGAGGCGCACGCACGAGCGTTGTTTATTCAGCGAAATAATTCTTAGTCCGTGGTTGTGATTTTGGAGGTCCCAAGATCAAGCTGCACATGTTTTGATGCGCTGGTGGTGCGACTGCTGGTGATAGACGGTCCCAAACCGGAGACTCTGGCGCAGTTTGGCACAATTTTCTACGATATTATAATTATAAGGATGGCACAGGAGTGCAATCACTGAGGATTTGAATAGTAGTCGGGTGCAAGTTGTAAGTGGTAAAATACATTGTTTTAGAACTTGCTACACTTATAAATAAGTTTATATGCAATTGTAGCACAAATAAACACTGGGTCTATATTTTATAAACCTCTCTTTTTGCCAGAGGGCATCACGGGCGCATGCTGCAAGCCACAGCCCACTCGCCACCTGGGCGAACACTCCCCGGAATTTAGCACAGATACCCCCCCCCCCCCCCCCCCCCCAAAAAAAAGAAGTGCACGGGGGAGCACCTTCCGTTGTCGCTCAAATGGTAGAGCATCGGACGTGAAATTCAAATGTTGTGGGTTCGAATCCTACAGATAGAAAGGGTGATTTTTCGTACACTTTAATTTCAATTTAACTGAAAATCATTGCAATACAGTTAAGAAACCACAAATATGTCCCTTTGCTTAACTGTCTGTTGGTGTAAACAGTCTATCTAAATCACATTCGTCCGCCAGGCACTCAAAAGTAGGCAGCTATTGAAGTTTTTCACTTATACTTTCATAATCCCCCTTATCATAGAAAAACATCTTTCTGTTCTCGCAAGAAGTAAATAGTTGAATTTTCGTTTTCACTGTCGCAACAACTGCTGAATGATAGCCATTTCCTGGTTGGACTGTAGAACCTACTAAGGAAGGTGACCTTGAAAACAACAAATCTAGAATAGTGTCTCTACGTGTTGGTTCCCTTACGTATTGTACTAGACCGAATGTGTGCACGACTTTTTTCATTTCAATGTTCGCGGTGCAACGTATAACACTGTCACAGTGAACATCACGCCAGCACAGATCCGGTTGATTAAAATCACCACTGAACAACATGACGCTGCATAGCTGCATACCGGTATGCAACTATGCAACGAATAATTGAAGCATCTGTCAAAGGCAGCAAAAAACATTCCTGTCAAATACAATAGGATACCCATCATAACATTAACTGCTGTCTGTTATATGACATTTTCGCAGTCACACATGACACCCATTTAGAAACAGAAGAACCTCTTACCAACAAATATTTTTAGCTCTTTAACTTCTGGTTCCTTTGGCATCTGATTCACAGACTTGTATGAAACATTTGACTTCCGGATTCTGGTTCAAGACAAGAAAAGAAAGACATGAGAACTTTTATCATAATTCAAAACTTTTTTAACATAAATACATAAGATTCCACAAGCTTTGCCTTAGTGAGAGGTCACCTTATTCTCCATGCACCTGTTCTCCTTATCATTACTACCACATATTCTCGTGCAATGGCCGCACTTATCATAAATTTGGGCCCAAACGTTTTTCGTACATACCACACATGAATGCATGCATGCTTTAAAAAGCTAACATGCTACTGCTGCTTGTGACCCTGACCAGCTTTTACAGTAAAACCTTGTTTATCCGGATCTCGTTAACTCGGAAATTCGGTCAACTTGGACTCTTGGCGCGATCCCAGTAAAACTGTGTATTCTTCAATGGTGTTCAATACTCGTTAATTCGGAGGGATTTAGCTGCGCACCGGTTAACTCGGACAACTTTAGAGTCGGGACTCCATGCTTTCAGTCGCGCGATCTCGGCAGCTTGGAGGTTCAAGCACTGCTTGCCGTAACCGATGACGGAACCGGAGTTTTGGAGAAACCGAAACCAAACGAACAACTGCAGCAGGATCATGATGATAGTGAATGAGAGGGGGGAAGTGGCTAGGTGGCGCTAGTCATCACCCGGCAGAAGCGTTTGGGCCGCCCGTGCATCCAGTGTCTACGCCTACTCTGCTGGTTTATTTGTGTTGTGACTTCGCGCGTAGCGTGCGAGCTCGTGCACATTGCATTCTCCAGCTGTGCTTGTGCGCGTTGCCGCCGCCGTTGCGCTTCATAGTGATGGTGACCGTCACCGAAGTGAAGCAACAACAGCAGCCAGCAAATGATTTAGAAAGAAAGGTGATATTGAAAGACGTGAATGTAGGTGTTTATTGACAGGAGATTTTTTTTTTCTTTTCTTGCTTTTTCCCGGTCGCCTGAATGCCCCACCAAGACTGCAGTGTTCGTTTCGCAGAATTGCCAGCATTGTCGATCACTGCGAAAGTTCGTGTTAACAGAAGAGTACAGTTGGGCGGTTCCTCTTAAGCGAATTTTTTTTGCATTGAGTCCATGGGAAACCAAACAAACTGTTCTCTGTTGTTCGGCATAAGCGAGAATTCGTCTTAACCGAGTTCGTCCTAATGGGAGTTCACTGTTTTTGGATTTTTCTGCTACATTATTCAGCATTGCTGGCACATGATGGTGTAGCTGGAACTGTTGGAATCTGGTTGATTGCAAATGCTACATATATGGATATAAGATGAAGCTCTTCTTGGACATGGGCTCACACGTGCCAAACAGTAAGTGAACCACCAGTGTTTTCAAACATACCATGCATATTTGAAGAGGCATGCTAGCATCATATGCTACAATTCTAAAAAGTGCAGTGATGGAAGTGACTTCTACTCTTTGGAGCAGAAACAGTCCCACTCTGGAGCAGCCATAAGTGTTTCTGGAGCAGAAAAAAATGCTAGTTTGAAGCAGCTATTGGCGCTTTAGGAACAGATGGCAAAATATGCCATAAATATGAATATGTATTACAAAAGGTATTTCACAGACAACAATCAATGTAAATTGAAGAAACGAACAATTAAAACGACAGTTGCTTAGTACCACATCATAGAAGTAACCACAGTCACATAAAACTGTTACCAAAGCAGCAGTTAATAATAGGTATGAGATCAAAGCAATCTTGTCATTTTTACATTTCACCAAAATAGCCTGCATGTCAAGTTGCAAAACCACAGCTAAATCAGCTATATACTTGATGTGCCAGTTCTTGTTGCATAAATGAGCTGAGCCAATAAAGCTGCATACTAGTATGCTAGGAAGATAGTACAGTTGAACCCCTTTATAAGAGACACTGATCTAAGAGACACGTGGGGTATAAGGGACACCAGTGTGCTACATGAAGGTAAGGGTTGATAGGAAAATGCATAACTTAGTACCCTGCTTATAAGGGACACCTCATATAACAGGCAAGGATTTCTCCCCCATGCATACCTCTTATAAAGGGGTTCAACTGTATAAAGATTGTTTTCGGTTTCTTTAGGGCTTGCAAGTTGGTCACACAGTTAAAGTTCCTCGTCTGCATTTTCTTAGTACCATTTCGGAGTAAGTTTGGAGCAGTTGAAGAGGAATCCAAAATTTATCTCTGTATTATTGCAAGTTCCACATTTCCCATCAAAAGCGATGGCTTTAGAGATTAACGATAACAGACTAACGTGGTGACGTTAGCACTTTGGTTATGCAGATCTAGAAGTGTCATCACCCCCCAGCCTTGTTTTCCCTGTGTTAAAGGTCCATCAGGGTATAGAGGAACGCTAGGGGTTCCACAGCAATCTGGAGCTGTTGGGTTCCCCAAGGGCAGAAAGTTTAAAAACCCCTGTTGTAGAAGATGCCAGCATTGTTTACAGATTCAAGTAAAACATTGTAGGACAATTTTGCAATTAAAATATATGTTCTCAACATTCTTAATTGTTTGACCCCCATTTCCTCTGAATGTTCAAATGCAGAAACAACTTGCGGATGCCGTATTTTCTCACATAAAACCCGCCCCTGCATATAACCCGCACCCTTAACTTTAACTCTAAAAAACAAAAAACACTATGCATATAACCCGCGACCCCACTTTTCAAGCACATCTTTCGATTTATTGTTGTGGATTATATGCGAGAAAATACAATATGCTGTGTACTGCACTGATCGGAGGTAAAGCTGCCACAATGCTTTGGGTAACATGGGAGTGAAGATGTGTACATAAACCGTGAAAGGCTTCTACAGCATGGGTGGAAAGCTTGACTGCATGTGCCACAAAAGGAATTTAACATTAACGATCAGGTCATTAACAAGCATCCAAATAAAACACTATAAACTGTGCCCACAACCGAAGAGAAGATGGTACCAATGGGTAACTCGTTAATACTTCACAGAGAAAGCACTCGACATTCTAAAAAAGGAGTGCTGCCCATGTGCAATTTTTTTTCAGAACATTTAGGCACAAATTTAAACATGTGACTATTACACAAGAATATGTGGTAATGTTAACATAACTTTTTATTTATTACCTTGCTTAAGCACGAAAGTCTATATGTACAGTAAATGCATGTTCTGTATTCTCATACACTCAAACAGTGGCAGAGTGCTGGATCTATCTGCCAATTTTAAAGAGCGCATGCTTCCTCTTTTATTAAATTAGCGACTATCTGCGTGTCACTAATATATAAATTTCTCATCAAAAAGGGGAAGGAGGAAAACAGTTATATTATGATTAAGTAAAGCTACCAATATAATTTAGGCACTTAAGGCCATGCAATTACGGAAAAAACAATCAAAAGAACAAACAGAATAAAGAAAAGGCTGTCCTTAGTTCATGCTGTGCGTACTTATCCCAGTCACTGCAAGTGAAAAGGAAAGAAAGAAAAGTTAGAAAATCACCACAAAGCCATGCAAGGGAAGAGCAAACAGCACCAAAGACCTGCGCACAACAACCTCGGAATTCAACTTGCCACCTTACTTTTCATCCTTTTGCACACCTCGCTGTGATGCCAGCCTGTCTTTGGCTGCCTGATTCAACCGTTCTGCAAGCAACTTCTGGTTCTGCTGCCGTTTCTCTTCTGCTGACTGTTCTGTCTGCATTGAAGGACACACCGGGAAAACAATACTCTTTCATAAACTGTGAAACCATAAAAAGGATGCTAAAGGAAAGTATAAAGTCAAGCTAAAGAGATTAGCTAATGCTTCAAAATATCTAAGGCGTCACTATTACAGAAAACCAAGCTTTGGTAAGAAAAACGATGTAAACAGAGGACACAATTTCAGATACTATCAGGACATAACAGTAGCCCAATGATCTAGTAATGCCGCATGGTAAAATGCTTAGTTTCTCACCACACTTACCAAGTTTTTTAACCCTTTATGGGGCATAATGTTATGAACAATGCACGCCACCTATTGAGGGTGGCACTGCCATTTCTATCAGCTTCTTATAATATGTACAAAATTTGAGCTCTCTATTGTTAAGAGTTTTCGAGAGAAAAAGTGGGACATATGTGTCCCATTGACACCGAAAGACAGTCATTTCAAAAAAAAAAAAAAAGTATTTTTTTTTTAAATGCAAAGTTGCTACTGCCTTACAAACCACAAAGGACAGGGCCTACAAACACCTACTCTCTATCACACACACAAAAAAAAAAGGCTCAACTAAATATCAATTGTACATCAACTTGCTAACGGCACTCGAGCAGCAGATGTGGGCACTGGGCATGCCTGCAGCAGTCTAATTTTTGTCCGTGGAGGAAGCTCAACTGCTTCCTCCACTGGAAGAGACTTCCCTGCGTGAAGCAGAATGAAAAGTGGATACTGCAATCAGTTGCACACAATGTTAGACTGGCTACGTTTTCTAATATATACCACTGAAAGGTTGTCAACTTTGCATTGCACAACTGTATGGCTTGGAACGAATAAAACCACTATAATAGCACATTTAGGAACTCGTGAGTATGAAATAAACTTTTCAAGCATACCGCTCATGCTGAATTGGGTGGAGAGAGCGCCAAAATTTGATGAAAAAAGATACAGCGCATGCAAGCGGAATGGTTCATTTGAAACACTGCTATCTGCTGGCATCTTGTGAATACCATAAAAACAACTACTAAAACTGCTTTCCACAGCATCCACGAGGTCGCACTAAAAGTCTGAAAGCAATCTATTCGGCGGTTTTGATAAAAAAAATTATAACATGGCGAAGAAAGAAGTGAGACATATGAGTTCCACTGTCCCACAAAGGGTTAAAGGAAAAGAAAAAAAAAACGTAAGCACTCAGCCCTGGCCACTGCTGGCACTAAGCGGTGGTTGTGGTGAGTGCAGCATCATACTGCCTCATTTGTGGTGGGCAATTTTTACTGTTCCAATGAATGAGGTCCCTTCAGTTGAAAAGAAGTGCTGAGAGGTTTCTGGAATCCCATGCTAACAGTCCCCACTTTGACTTAACGGGGCAGTAACTGCAAATGTTAACGCACAGCTTTAAATACCAGAAAAAAATGACAAAGGAAGTAGGGTTTTCAGATAAGTTAAACCACCAATATAGATGCGCGCTTGCCCCATAGACCACATGAAGCCTTTCCAAAATGGTGCCGGTTATGTTTTCTATCAATTACAATCCCATGCTCAGGCACTACATTTCAAGAGCAACAGCACCCTGTGCCAAAACAGTGAGAGTCAGACAATCGATCTTAAAGGGACACTAAAGGCAAATATTAAGTCGCCGTTGATTGTTTAAATAGCCGTCCAGAAACCTCGTAGTGCTACTTTTATGCCAAGGAAGTGCCTATTTTGAAATGAAATCACGTTTTAGTGGTCCGCATCGCGTTAGAGCACTTCAAATCAACCGCCTGAAATCAGTCTTTCACATGTCACTGCTGCCATGCCCAACGTTGCCCGCCTTTACTGCGTGGCGGTGTGCACCATTCGGGCATCCGGCAACATCACATGCATGCGGCATTTTGTCGAGCTTTCTGTCAGAGCGACTTTCACGAGTGCGCAAAACACATACGGCAGTACGCGATGCCAAAAATACCACTGAGACGCGACCGCGTGAGTGAAGCAGGGCGCCAGGTGAAGCGCGGTTCGGCGAAATTGGAACCTTTGAACCACGCTCACCATTCCCTTGGCAACGCCAAAGAGGTTCTTTTTTCCATGAATCAAACAGAAACGAACAAACCGCATTTTATTATATCTCTTGATGCACGGAAGGTTCTTTTTTTATTGCTGCTAGTTTCATTACGAATAATTGTAGGCAGACTCTCATACATCATCAGGATCATTTTGAAAATGTGCCGCTCGTGGCGCTCATCGTGCGATACATTTAGCTTAAAGGGACACTAAAGGCAAATATTAAGTCGACGTTGATTGTTGAAATAGCGGTCCAGAAACCTCGTAGTGCTGCTTTTGTGCGAAGGAAGTGCTTATTTTGAAATAAAATCACGTTTTTAGTGGTCCGCATCGCGTTAGCGCGCTTCAAATCTCCCGCCTGAAAATACGACTCTCATACGTCACTGCTGCCGTGCCCAACGTTGCCCGCTTTTACTGCGCGGCCGCCGACACTAGCAGCAGAGCGGAAGTAGCGGGACCCACAGTAGCAACAACGGCCATCGAAGCCATCGAAGCTTGCCGCAATCGCCGCAATGGATGTGGACGGAGAACTTGACAACGAGACATTGGCTCGCGACGCTGGGCTCCAATTCAGCGACTTGAGCCCCGATGAACGCGGTATGCTGCTGAGGGCTCGTAGTGCCGGCGTCGTTGCGTACTACGATAGCAGCCTCGGCAGCGACTCTCCCGAGCCCGAGCCCGAAAGCTGCGAGGAAACCAGCAGTGCGGTGTCGGGCGACGAAGCTCATGCGGCATTTTGTCGAACTTTCTGTCAGAGCGACTTTCACGAGCGCGCAAAACACACGCGGGCAGTACGCGATCCCGAAACTACCACTGAGACGGGCGAGGCGCAGTTCGGCGAAAACGAAACCTTTGAACCACGCGCGCCGTTCCTCATGGCAACGCCACGGATGTTTCTTTTTTTTTTTCCATGAATCAAGCGGAAACGAACAAACAGCATTTTATTACGTCTTTTGATGCTCGGAAGGTTCTTTTTTTACTGCTGCTAGTTTGATTACTAGTGATTTATTGTAGGCCGACTTCCCTACGTCATCGGGATCACTTCGAAAATGTCCCACTCGTGGCGCTCATCATGTGATACATATAGCTTAATTTCTCGGTAAGTAGGGCACTGCTGTTGATAATATTGCCGTTTTAGAAGTTGTCATACATTGGACTTTCACTCTGACATAAATTGTTATTTGCCTTTAGTGTCCCTTTAATTTCTCAGTAAGCAGGGCACTGCTGTTGATAATATTGCCGTTTTAGACATTGTCATACATTGAGCTTTCACTCTGACATAAATTGTTATTTGCTTTTAGTGTCCCTTTAAAGCAAAATTTGAAGCCAGTCATCCGAGGAGCTCAAAACTGGTCCCAGACATGCAAAAGAGCAGGCACTGCAGTATCTGTAACATAATGCTATGTTCCAGCGAATTTCACATAGAAAACAAACTGGGCTATAGACAAGTGCCACTGTCATGCCTTTAGCAAATACCTTTAAGCGATGATATGTTTATGTCTCAGTGTTGCAGAAGCATTAAGCAGGCATCCTTATCAAGCCATAATCTCTATGCTGCAGACTCCCTTTTGTCACCTCATTTAGGTGCAGTGCATGGTGTTATAATAGGTTAGGTGTACCGACGTTCCGCCTCCGGCCGCGCAGCCTCCCCGCCGAACACGGAGACGCGCTTTGCATTTTTTCCAACAGGCTGTGCGGGGTGTATCGAGGCTTCAGGTCAGCCGCTTCAACGGGGGCCACGTCGCTTACAAAGCTGCATTTGTGACAATTCTTCAACTGATGGCCATTCGTTTTTTATCAGGGTAACTGCACATATCACTCTTATTTGAAAGTAGATGCACAACATCAAGAAAATTCAGTGGCGGTAGCCAACAGATGGAAACACATAGGAAATATAGCTTCTGCGAACAGCGATAATGAGTTTACAGGTGAACACAAATTTCAAAAATGTTTTAGCTCGTGCACAAATAAGGCCACCGTGGCAAATTGGGTCAGGCATCCGTGACGAACTGGGTTCATAATAATAATAATAATATTAATAATAATAATAATAATAATAATAATAATAATAATAATAATATCTGGTGTTTTACATCCCAAAACCACGATATGATTATGAGAGGCGCTGTAGTGGAGGGCCCTGGTAATTTCGACCATCTGGTGCTCTTTAACGTGCACCGACATCGCAACGTACACAGGCCTCTACCATTTCGCCTCCACCGACATACGACCGCCGCGGCAGGGATCGAACCCGCGACAACGGAACAGCGTGCCCGTGACCTTCGGGTCAGCAGCCGAGCACCTTAGCCACTGATCCACCGTGGCGGACTCGAACTGGGTTAGTCAAAAAGAAAGCGGGGGAGGGGGGGGGGGTTGACGTTTCACTAAATTACGGTTGTCAGAAGAAGAAAGCACCACGTTTCACAATGGTAGGTTAGAAATTCCTCTCATGGGTTGTCGTTGTGCATGCACCATATCGGATGGATTCAAGCAGCCGCCCACGGTGTTAGCCGTTCAGCCGCTTTTGCAACGTTTACACGTGCTGGCTGGCGAGTGGTAATGAAGGTTAACCCTTTGCGGTCCAAAACCTTTACCCACTTTCCGGCTCTAGCGGTCCGAAACTATTTCGCCAGTTTCTGGCGCCGCGAATAAAAACACAAGCTGTGGAAGAGAACGCACAGGATATTTATTTTTGCTCCTGCATTCTGCAGGCAACTCTTTTAGTGATATTTGGGCAACGTATGATACCGCTCAAATCATTCCCCTGTGTGCAGGCCAGGGTTATTACTGCAGGTTTCCACCGCCGCCGTCGTCGTCTTCGTCACTCACTTCTGTCGAATCACTGTCATCACTGTCTGGTGGAGGCACGTAATTCTCTTCCTCACTAAAGTCATCCTCGCTTTCGCTAAAAGCACCGCCGTAAAACGCACGCGGTGAAAACGTGGCCATGCTTCTCAGCGAACCGCGCGCGCGAGTGGGTACGCTCTAGGCCCCGTGCTGATCATAGTGCTGCACCCTAGTGTCAAAAAAGTAAAACCTCAACAAACAAAGCTCACTTATTCCTCAAGAGATGGCCCTTCATGTATACAAAAAATGCGCGCGACTCGCGGTGAGAAAACAGCAAAATTTAAACCACGAACACCCTTGTCGGGCGGGGCCCGACAGCGGACCGCTACGGCCGTGTTGCGTTGTCGGGCGCTGCCCGACAACGGACCGCAAAGGGTTAACGTCCGTTTAACTACCAATCCATTATGATTCACCATGTGCCATCTCATTGTGCCTCTCGTTATTCGTCACAGACATGCTGTTTGTTGTAGTAGCAGAAGTAGAACTTTGTGCCCTGCTGTGGGTGCACAAATGTGAAATGGTCGTGCTCGTTTCCTTTTCAGCGCCCTAACCATTTGCTTTCCAGTTTCTTCTTTCAAAAATGACAGGAATTGAGAGTGACACCATATTCCGTGATGTCACTGTCTGACCCTTTAAAACTAACACGCCAAACCAGACGAGGCCCCAATCGTGCATATACGTTCGCCAGTCGAAACGCCTGCCATCCAAATGCTAGCCTATTTGACATAGCTTATCCTTGTTCATCGTGTCCTTATTTACAAAACTTATATTGTCCAGATAAGCAAGAAGTGTTTTGTGCCGCGATGCAACTCGAGCTACAAATCGTGCACGGAGGAAGTTTCCTTTTTTGCTGCTCCGAAGGATAGTGACCGCTTGAAATGTGGCGACATGCTATTCCATGGAAGGATCACGAGTTGCAAACAGATTTTGTTTGTGAAAAACATTTTGATGCGCGATTTGTCACCAAATCATGGGAAGCGCTATATAAAGGAAACGTTCTTGTGAGGAAACATTCCTTCATATCATTTAGCCGCACCATACAATACTCGAGTTAAAGCAGCTTTTTCAGGCAAAAATATGTAAAATTCGTAGATCGTACCAGTACTGTGAGAAAATTCTTGGCGCACCGTAACGTATATACCTTGCAGTCTATTTATTTTGAATATATCAAAGAACGACTTCGTAGCCATCGGTCACAAGCTGTCGCCCACTTCGTTGCATTCTCTTTCAATCCTGTATTTTCCAACGTGGGAGCGGCGCGATGTGCTAGTGCACGACCCGGAAGACCTAAATAGTTATTCTAATCCATTACATTAAAGCATTTGTCTTCTCGCAAATGTTTACGGAATTTGCAAATAAGAGGTTCGTAGTAAAACATTCTGTAGGGTCACTTGATCTCATATGCGAAATTCCCCTTAACATAATACCTGCTCTGTATATGATGCTGACCGCAAATACATCAATTAATATTTCAAGGGCAAATGATAGGTGAATTCAACACACGTCACACAACTGCAGGTTTACTTTTTTAGACAAAATGCGGCCATGATCACCTAGGCCCCGGTGTTGCTGAGGCTGAAGGTGGTGTTGATGAGCTTCACGCTGCATGCCGAACAGTCATGCATAAAACATACTAAGTCTTTATATTTAACTTATGTGTATGATATTACAATACCACACAATCCTCACAGGGCCTTGTGGTATCGCTAAACACACAAAAACACCGAATGTTAGAAGCGTCAGGTTTGCGCTGGGTATAGCCAGGCAGCCACGATCCCACGCGCGCCTCCTTTCGGCAAGAAAGGGAAAGAGGTCCCCGATTTCTCCTCGTTTAAACGCGCCGTCGCTCCACCTAAACTATTCTAACACCGTGGTGCAGTGTATGCACTGATCCCGCCTGCTTAGAAGCAGCGATAACCTTGCTCAAGAATATGAATGAGGAAAACAACAAGGCAGTCGCGAAGTTTGCAAGCAGCAATGTGACGCAGTTAGGCTGATGCCTTTTACATTAGCATCTCGATAATACGATCACAGCTCACACAACTTTTGGGATGATACTAACTTTCCTGTGGTCCCTGCCGAGGCCCATTAGCCTACAGTGTGCTAGAGTACAATTGCTGTGAACAGCCTTTCACCCCACGATGTTTGATACGAACGTACACTGCCCACATGGCCACAGAACTCAAGCACAAGCATGCGTGCCACACCACTGGTTTGGCTGGTGGTCGGCACTGTCCATCCACTGAGTGTTGCAACCTCAGAGATGGTGCGTCTGGATGTGTGCCTCTGGTGTATGTTTCATGACTTCCATAAAGGATGTGCCCCAGTCGATCATCTGCCATAGCCACGATGCAAACAGATTAGCAGGAGCTATTAGATGTTACATAGCAGGAATCATGCAGCAGACACCAAGCAATTATTACTAAGGATACGCGAATAGTAAATTTCAGGTCCAAAGTGAACTCAAAGCTAATAATAATTTGGACGAACAATTTCGAATCAAATAGTTTTGATAGTATACATCACATATTATAATGAAAAATGAGAATTTTGTCGTGACCCAACTAACTTGCAAAATGTGTTTAAAAATTGGAACTAGGCGTGTGCGAATGCCACTATTTTGGTCTGAAGTAAACTGGAAGCAACTATGAATACAGTCGAACCCCACAATAACGAAATCCCTCAACAAAATTCCCACGACTACGAAATATTTTCGTGTCCCCGACGAACGCCCATAGGATTCAATGTACAGTAGAACCCCGCTGTTATGTTCCTCACTGCTGCGTTTTCCCGGCTGTTACGTCGTTTTCCGCCGGTCCCAACATATGTCGTAACTGTCGGACCGTTCCCGTATGATATGTTGCGAAGTCCGCTCGGAGCCGACCGAGTGACTATCGAAGAGAGCGGCCATGGTGCATTTTCACGCAGCTTGGCCTGGTTTGACCGTAATATTAGCCGCACGAGAGGCGCAAGCAACAGGATCTTTCAATTGATGCAAACAAAAGCATGGCCTTCGAGATTCGTATTAGAAAGATGGCGTCTATGACGTAATTGCTCGCGAAAACAAGGCCTTCGAGATTGGCATTTACTACTGACAAAAGCATAGCCTTTGAGATTTGTATTGCACAAACATGGCGTCTATGACCTAATTGCTCGCGAAAGCAAGGCCTTCGAGATTGGCATTCATTTCTGCCATCGCGTTGGCGCAGATTCATCATCGTTGTTATTTGTCGGAGGACGGGAGGAGTTCGAGCTGGTTGGAGCTCGCATGGTCGAGCGCGCGGTTCGCGGTCTGACTCGCCGCGCTGGTCGTGATTGCGTGTGCTTAGTTCTTTCATGCCTACAGCTGTTGGTGTTAAAAAAATCACATACGTTGATTACATTTCTGTGGATGAGGCTGTTCCAACTCCGCGTTTCTATCCATCGACTAGATCGCGGCTGAGCGCGCCAATTTTCGTGCTGCTCGTAAGCATTGAAATAAAATTCTGTACCCCTAAATATTTTGTAGTTTTTCCTGTTTTTCGGCTCTTGCGTTTCCCGTCTCTTACGTTTACTTCCTGCGGTCCATTCAAAAACGTATGAGCGGGGTTCTACTGTATCTCATATTTCTCAACAACGAAACATTGCTGAATTGCAATCCCGCATTAACGAAAATTGACACAACATTTCCCGCACGTAATATACTTGCGCAAGGTTAGTGGTCAGCAAAATGTGCTTGAAGGCCTCTGCTGTACACCTAAATTGCACAAAGCACTAACCACATTACGCTTGCGTGGGAACCACCATCTTTGTTTACAAAATCTACACGCTGCCGGAAGTAGTTGCCCGCGCCGGATGTCGTCATGGGCACCATGTTGTTTAATTTATACTTTTTTTATGTGCTGTCGCATCACCATCGACTTGTTACCGGCACGCGACTACACTTTGTGTACCTAGAGCAATGCATCGTGTACTGTGCACAGCTCACGTGGTGCTGCTTTCACGAAGCCACTGCTGTGAGCGCAGTGCCCGAGTCACTTACCGACGCCTGGGCAACGCTTTCGTCTCTTGACAGCGAGGTTCCTGATAGTGTCGGTGTCGATGAGTTTATTTGCGCCGATGAAGATGTGGTAGTGCATGAAGAGTTGAACGACGAGGTCATCTTGAACAGTGTGCGCGAAACTGACGACACTGAGGACCAGGGCGCAAGCCATGCGAAGAAGCCTCCCAACCCACGAGATGTGTTGGACGCGTTCGACACGATTCGGACGTTCTTAGCAACGCACGATGATGTCGCGATGGACCACTTGCTGCACAGCGAAGAAAGATGTATGCGTTTGCTGCATGGCAAAGGCCGACAAGCGAGGCTAACAGACTTTTGGCAATAAACTTTCATTTTTCTGGTCATTTCCTTACTTGTATTGTGTTATTTCGCGATAACGAAATTTTCCCGTTTCCCCGCCAATTTCGTTATCGCGGGGTTCAACTGTAGTGGCAGGATTTGAATAGCAGTAGGGTGCAAGTTATAAGCAGTTTAATATGCTACGTTTTAATGTTTGCTATACTTAGCACATATAATTCCATGTAACATTCTTTGAAACTTAAAAAACCAAACAAAAGAAAAACAATATATCAAGATGCAGGTAATATGTACAATGAAGCTTGAAGTGTGGCTTCGCGGCAGTAGTGATTTCCCCTGGATAGGTGGTTTCAGGGGGGGGGGGGCTACATGCCATCAAATATACGCCTATTCTTGATAGGTGAACTTGTCGGCTAGTTGGTTGAACGTATTGCAGGGGAGCAGTGCTACGTTACTTGTTTCTGCGCCTTTTTCTGTCCTCATTTTTCGTACTGCTACTTTACAATGTGCCTATTTGTTAAGTTCACGTACCTAGAAATTTAAAATAATTTAGATTCGTGCCAAAGGGTATTCGAAGACTATAATACTCACTCGGATATTCGCCCATAACTAATTATTATGAAAACAAGGCTTTTTAGCAGCATACAGGAACATTTGCCCTTTGTAGCAAAAATGTAGCAGCAGTTTTCTCACTTGAGTTCAGAAAGATACCAATGACAACGTGGCACAATTACCAACAATAAAATTAAAAAAAAAAAGCATGCAAAGTGCATTAGAATGGCCTACGTCGATGCAACCAAAAACTGACGATGCAACCTTTCACTTATATCTGTAAAAATGACCACAGGTTCCGCCTATCTTTCAGGGCGCAATATGACCTACCCTGAGCTTAGAGTCCAAGATTGCCGTTCTTCGACCTCCACGCCCCAAGATCGGCTCATCTTGTTTTTTCTTCCCCTCCTTTTCCTCCTCCTCTTCATCTTCCTCATCCTCCTCCTCATCCTGCAAAAAATAATGCTTAGCCATAACATCACAACTACAAAGCCGCTCTCACCTTGATGAAAATGGCAATGTTCTTCAGCTTCTTCTTGCTGTTTGTCAAGATTGTTGCTGGCTGACCCTAAAGGCATAGGATAAAGATTTCACTTATTTCAACAGAGACAAAATTTAAAATAAGATTACAAGGTCCATGAAAACACATAAACGTGCTAATGATATGCCAATCAACCACAGATATAGGTTTTACCTTATCCCATGCTATGTCCAATGGAGCTCAATAAACCTTGGCTATACAGTTGAATCCCGCTACAACGAATATCGGCACAACAACAAAATTTTGGCTCCCCGTCAGCTGCCCCGAGAAAACAATACGAAAAAAGTCTTAACACAATTTTGCCAGGTATTTCCCCTTCGAAAAAAGTTTTCATGTGTACTACCACATAAGGAAAGGGAGCTAGTCTAGGAGTGTTGCAAAATTCTGATGGCAACTCGTTGGATCATGCTTTCCACAGCAGTGTGGCCACATTGCAAGACCCGTGCCTTCATCTGCGACACATTCTTCATGACCACACGCATTAATTTTTCGCCATTGCATGTGCGGGCCGTGGTACAATAGCTCTTCATGTTTCTGACTTTGCATTCAATAGGAAACTACTGCTTGTCATCACTATCCCTGTGATTGTGGATGACAAACACACTGTCCTGAAAACACACGTGCGGCCAACACGCATCTGCTGCAACTGCTGCTAACAAGATGGCAGTCGTGTCAATGTGATCACGAATGGTGACCACGAAACTCAAAGTACACACTCATCCAATGCGCAAGGGGTGTAAAAGCAATACTGCTTGCCGCAACCACTGCAAAGGAGGAAACCGTGGTCGCCGCTATTAGGAATGGCAACCACACAGCTGCAGAGGAATGCCAGCAGCCAGCAAAGACAGTATCCAAACAGAGCTTACAGTTCGCTACAGCCGCAGCAGATGAAACCGCGGTAGCTATCAACATGATTATGAACGACAACCACCAAAGTCTAAAAGTATGCGTGCATTTAAAGGGGCCCTACAACACTTTTCCAAGTAACCATCAAATTGTTTCATTAAAGAAGTTTATTGCCTCACGAATCGACTGCCGCAAAAATTTTTAGAATCCATCACGTACGTGCGGAGTTACAGAGATTTGTCGCACGCCGTAATTGCTTTCTCTCTTCTCTCGTCCTCCTTTTGTTCCAGCTAGCGTGCTGGAAGCTAAGCAGGGAAGATTGGCACGGCGGAAAGAAGTTATGTCATGCGCATGTCATGACCTTGAGCACTTTTTCTTTCCCTTTTTTTTTTCTTCGAACGCGCGGCTCAATTTCAGTGAGCTCATGAACGCGAGCATGTGGCAGCCTCCTGCGGCAGCCATGGTAACTATGCAGCTCACGATGCTCTAATCAGCCAATGGCCTTGAAATGGGGTATATGACGCGGTCATTAGGGTATATGGCATCATTTGTCAAGAGGGAACGATTTCAAGCAGACTTTGAGAATTAATTGTAAATTCAAGGCCGTGTGCTGTGCTATAATGTTTGGCTCGCATGTTCTCGGGAGCCTTGACTACAGATCGGCAGCGTTTTCTCACCATGCTGAAAAAGTGTTGCAGGACCCCTTTCACACGCACAGAGTCAAAGCGATGCTCCTTGCTGCAACCACTACAAACAAAACTGCAGTAGACATCATCTTGGATGGCAATGGTTATGTGTACTATCATTCTGTGCAGTTATGTTGCAATCCTGGCAATACAATATTTTACTGTATTCAGTGAGGAATACACATTATGCACTCATTACCTTCCCGATTTGCTTTAGCCTTATACAGTTCATCTCAGATATATCGAACTCAAAGGGGATCGCGAAATAGTTCGATATATCAATAATTCGAAATATAAAATATGCATATTTAAGGCACTAACATGACGATTCACTCACTAGTATGCTATTAAATAACAAGGTGGCAACTTCTTTTGCAAGTTACCGCACGTTATTTCACACAAAAATAGTAAAATAGTACGTAAACTTGTCTTTCTTCTTACGCGCCGTCAAGTACATCAAGTCATCCTACATAGCATTGAAGCTTTCCAGATAAGTAAATTCAGCACATTTGGCCACAACAGCGGTGATTGACGCTAAACGCCGATGCAAGCTCTGGAGCACGGTAAAAGGTTATTTAGCGGCGGCATTGGCATCTTCATAACTGGACGAGTCCACTTCCGCGACACCGACAGTCAGCCTTGATCTCGGCATCGATGCAGTCAGAAACAGCGACGTCGTCATCTGCACCGATGAAGTTGCTTGCTGTACTCCTGTCCGAGAGAGCGCCCGGAAATGCTAAGTCGCAAAATTGACTGAGGCACCGTATGCCGTTGTCAACAGTCACGACACACCCAAAGTCGTCACCTGGCACCAAAGCCCACGAGGAAACAGTTCATAACGGTGCTTTGCTTGACGTCGTTCCAAGCACCAGTCATCATTTTATCACTACAAGCGGGTGAATTAGAAAAGTTCGACTCCCGAATGAGGATTTGTCAGAACCGAAGCGAAAAGTACACGAGTCCTCAAGCCACAAGAGAACGCTGCCTACAAACAACGAAGGAACAAGTCCCCACCGTCGATATCTTGGCGATGGCACTTACCGTATTCACTCGAATCTAACGCGCACCTTTTTTTCTGTAAAACGAGTCCAAAAATCGCATGCGTGTTAGAATCGAGTACCGAAAAAAAACTTATCATATTGCCATCGGCATTTCAAAATGGCCGCCTCCTACGCGCGGCGCGCCTCGGCTATTTCTGCCATTGTTTCAGTTCGCATGTGCACTGAGGAGTTTGCCATCCCGTTCTGCGTTCACATCGATGGCATGGAAATGCCGACTCCAAATACTCGACGAGTGCACCACGATGCCGCATTTAAAAGAAAAGTTATTACATGTGCAGAGACGGACGGAAATGGGGCCGCATCGCGGTCGTTCGGAGTTCCCGAAACGTGCGTGCGAGACTGTCGCAAACAGAAGCAGAATATTTTTTACAGCAAAGCTTCACGAAAAGGTTTCAGTGGACCAAAGCAGGGCCGGTTTCCCGAAATCGAAGAGCGTTTACAGCGACAAGGAGTGGTCCGA
Source organism: Rhipicephalus sanguineus (assembly GCF_013339695.2). Lineage (NCBI taxonomy): Eukaryota > Metazoa > Arthropoda > Arachnida > Ixodida > Ixodidae > Rhipicephalus > Rhipicephalus sanguineus. The sequence continues at coordinate 194,112,068 of NC_051176.1, forward strand.
CATCGACGAGGACTGATCCATTACGCGACTCGTATCGCCGCCGTAGTGGTGACAGCTTTAGCGGCAAGGCCCGCTGTTTGACTTTGTTTTATTTTTTGAAACTTTAGTTCTTTAAAACCCAAATACTTATTCTAAAGAATGTGCGAAGGTTGACTCCCGCGGACTTTTTTTGTTTTTTTCTCTCGCGAAACATAGGTGCGCGTTACAATCGATGTGTTAATTTTTTTTTTTTTTGGTTGCGGAAAACGGGTGCGCGTTACAATCGAGGGCGCGGAAGAATCAAGTACAGTAAAACCTCGTTAATTCGGATTTCTAGGGACCGGAAAAAATGTCCGAATTAACCGAATGTCCGAATTATCGAATGGCCGAAATAAACACAATAAATGCACGAGTTTTTTCAGCATACCTTTACTTAACAAAGTAATCGCGGATGCTTGTGTTTTCGAGCAGAAATTCGCGCGGACACAATTTTTCTGAGCCCTTCAAGGTGCTCAGCAGCTCGCATGATGTCTGCAGTACCGCAGAAGTTTCACCCGTCATCCACGCTTTTCGGTTGGCACGGTAATCCACGGGAAGATTGTTGATGTTCTTAAAGCAGCGTGGCTTTTGAACCTTTCCGATAACGAGAAGCAGCGAGCGCTCTGTTCCCGTCACGTTGGGGGATAAAAGTACGGTAACTCGTTCTTTGCTTCTTGCCGCCGATTGAAGGATCCCCTTTCATCACTCTTCATCACTTCTTGTCGGGAGAGCCCGTTATTCAGAGCACGCAAAATTTCTACTTTGGTGGTGAAGTCCTTGGCCTCGTACTTGGGCCGCTTCGCCGGCGTTGCCGTCGGCGGAGAGTGCGGTCGCACGAGAAGTCGGCACAAAAGCACCAGCAACGATCAAGCTAAAGGAGCCGTACTGAAACTTTCCTCGATAAATCGGCGATCAACGATGCAGCACACCAACGGGAACAAAGCAACAAAACCCACACGCGAAAAAAAGGCGTTCAACCAGTCTCAATCCAAGCCAAATCAATAATTGACGTCCATGGCGATGCTGCGGTTGAGCTTCACTTTTGTTCCGAATTGTTCTTTTTTCGTTTTCGAGCCTCGCCAGCGGCCCGAAAGTCGCCGAATTATCCGATTTGCGGTCAAATCTGTCCGAAATAACGAGCGCCCAGTCTCATAGAGTGATGCGTATATATACAGGGACCAGATGACGTGTCCGAATTAACCGATTTTCCAAATTAACGAGAGTCGAATTAACGAGCTTTTACTGTAAATACGGTATGGCTTTGCAGCAGGCAGCCGCTGCTTTGGCGGGAAAAGCGAAAAAAGCGTAGCCTCCGAGATGTACGTTTTATAACCGAAAACGCCAAAATAAGTCATGCCATTGGGGATCTCGAAGTCCATGCTTTTCGGGTCCGCATGCCATCATGTGTGAACAAACTGGAAAGGGAATTTGAACATTGCAACGAGGCTGCAGAGTATCTCCGCATTCATCTCATTTTGGTGCCTTCAGCAATTAGCCCCTTTAAAAAACTATGCCCGCGCTTCTTATGTTTCAGCGCAAGGAGACACAAACACAAGCAAGAAGGGACGAGGACACGGCGCTACTAACAACTGACGTTTATTGCTCACGATAACAGAATAAATAAGTTTCTTGCGATCGGTATGCACGTGTGAATACAGTCGAACCCACTTATAACGATCTATCGGTTATAACGAACATATTTAGGTGCACTTACGATTTTCCTATGCTAACCATTGAAGCTGCGTCCAGATATAGCGAACATTTTTCAAAGCCTCCTACTTTTACAACGAACACTTCGGACACGGTCGCGGTAAAAATATGGCGCATACGAAGCGAAAAGTTAAAGCATGCCTTCTAAAGCGTGACAGGGGCGCGCGCTCGCGCGTGCCCCGCTCCAGTTTATTCGCAACTAAGATACCGAGATCGGCGAGCACCGCACGCAGATTTCGGACGCTGCGAGCGACGTCGCTCACTTTCCAGGCGTTTCTTCAGTGGTAGAATGGCAGTGAGGGAAAAAAAAAAATAGTTGCAGCATGAAGCCTTGCGGTCACCTTTCGCACAGTAACCTTTCCTGACGCCGTTCTCTGCAGCTACGACCGCCTGCGATGAACCAAACAACGCCTTGGAACGCCGCAAGAAGGCATAAATGCAAGAATTGATAACCGCAATAACTTTCTATTGCAAAAAGGTTCACTGCGTCCTTAAACTCGTCGACGCCACAATGTGCCACGAAAAGTCGTCCGTCTTTTCGGTAACAGCAGACACCGGTCTATCGGTGATAACGACTTCCGCGCGATTGCGGCGATGCCTTCGTGGAGAAGCATCAGAAAAGAGCGAAGGCGAGGGGGCGGCTGTCGATGAACGTGCCATTATGCCTTATAGCCAACAACCTTATCACAGTCATCTGTAGATATCTGCTCGGCTGCGCGTGTGCATACGCCGTACACTGCGGATTGACGGCGGTACGAGCGCGCCATGCTTAGCCATGCTGCCGTTCGCAAGTTCGCCGCCGCCGCGTCGTGCAAGACCGCTTTAAGGGGGGACTTTGTTTTCAAAGGGAGGAGCCAGCTGAGGCGGGGAATTTGAAAACGAAGAAATGCTCTTTACGGCGAGCTCAAAATGGCGGCGCCCGGTTGTGCCGTTGCGGAGCAAGACGCGGCTTTCGTATCGCGCAAAATGGCAAAAAAATCGATTTTTTTAAAATCACATTTTCAGTTTCTGTAGCCCTTTTTCTATCTGATTCCAAAATATCTTCACTGAAAACCACCTAGAAGTGCTTTAAAAAATTTGTTGCACGTGCTGAGTTGGCGAAAATTATTGTGGAGATCGCAAAAAAACGGTGGTTTTCAAAAAAGTCTTGCTCCGCAACGGCACAACCGGGCGCCGCCATTTTGAGCTCGCCGTAAAGAGCATTTCTTCGTTTTCAAATTCCCCGCCTCAGCTGGCTCCTCCCTTTGAAAACAAGCGCACAAAAAGCAAATCTCTGAAGGTCGTTTCGAGGCCTCCGATTGGCCGCGTCCGCCATGTTGCTCCAGCACGCCTCGTCATTGGTCCGATGCTCGCTCCGAGAGGACAGCCGTCTGCTGCTTACGCGTCGCGATGTTACCTGATGTTACGACTGTCGAAAATCGCGCTACTTAGTGACGCGTTCACTCGTCCTGTGTGAACGGGTCGACGATAATTTAGAATATGATTACCCTGTAGTTTGACAGCTGCAAGCGGAAGCGCAGTCATCAGTGTACGATAGCGTGCCGCGCTCGTCGCGAACATCGCAGATGCGCGTCTCGGGTAGAAGTTCAGCTTGTCAGCACTTCGTACTCCGAGACGAATAACTTCGCGCTACTACTCTTTGTACTCGCGATCGAACATGACTTGCTCTGAAACATCGGGCACCGCGGCGACGCACACCGCGACCGAGCTTACTGCTCGGAGTCGTGGCTAGGCCTAACTCCGCTCACGGCGCTGGTTTACGAGACGAATCCGAACTTTGCGGGCAAGGACATCGCGCTAGCGGACAAGCCGCACTGTGCTTCGTCACAAGCAGCAAATCACATCGTCCGCTGGCTCCTCGAAAGTGCGGATGGACATTTTACGAATCGGCAGCGGACCTCCCGGCCAAACTCGTCGCGCATTGACCGCTCGGAACAGCGGCTAGCAATTTCGCGCGTCGGCGCCGCAAAATGCGAGACCAAGCACGTTATGTGCGCCGATGTTTCGTCGCCGCGGCTAGGAGCATTGTGTATTGTCACCGAATGCCGCCAGCCAGCATACCGTGCGCCGACTTCCCGGACCCCGCGGCCGAGTACATCGGCTTGAAAGAAAGCGCTGGTGACGCAATTTAGGCACGTTTGGATTCGTGCTTGGTATCGCCGCTAGCTCTGATGAATCTTCGAAAATAACGAATGCCTCGCAAATTACCGTTTCCGCGACCGAGTGGATGATGAAACGCATCACAGGCGGGGTTTGCAAATGAGCGTGGCGTGTGTGAAGCAGGGAGTTGAATTTATATCTGACCAACTCGCGTTATTGAATAAACTGCTCAGATATTTGATCCCAGAAATGTTTGCAATAACTGTGCCAATTTTCATCAAAACCTACGAAGGAAAATGCCACGTCCCCCACCTTAATTTTATTCAGAAGGTCACTGGAAAGAATGACCTCCGGTACGCATGCATTGTTTGTGATGAAGACAGTGATACTTCCCTCACTCTGAAGAAAGAACATACAGATTTATTCCACTGGCTAAAGAAGACTGTATAAATCATGTCAAAGAGAGGATGGGTACAGCTCTCCAACACATGTGTCAAGAAGCAAGAAGGATAGACTAGGAGGATGGGGCAGCCTGACTGAAGACCTGATTAAAAGACTGACTAGTTGTTATGGCATGGCTATCCGTGACAACATTGGCCTGACGCAGGACTTGATCAAAAGGCTCACCAGCTATTATGGCCTAGCACTGCGAAGCAACACGGACGTCGAAGATATGAAGAAAGCAGTGATGGCCACCTTTCATAATGTTTCATCGACAGATGCAGAACCTCATCAAGAGCTCTGTCCTTCCGGTGCCCGCAGCTGGTGCAGGCACCGTGCAGCAGAGGCAGAGGGGAAGCCACAACTTCCACACACGTATAACCTGCCCAACAAAGTTGTTGAAGCATTGCGGCCAGTGTACCAACGCCTGTCTGACCCTCAACTGCAGGCTCGTTGCAGTGGCAACAAGACACAAAATGCCGCTGAAAGCCTTCACTCGGTGATTTGGTCACTAATTTCTAAGCAGCAGCATGCCTCCCACTTCACTGTGGAAGTAGCAGTCCATGAGGCAGTTGCGAGGTACAACGCAGGCAACTTTCAAGCTTACACCAAGATTTGTGCTGCAATGGGTGTGCAACCTGGGGCCCTTACCCTCCACAGGGCTGCTAAAAAGATGCTCAGCGAGCAAGGAAGTCATCGCACATGCATGAAGTGAAAGGGCAGAGACGCAAAAGGTTGCCTCTACACAAGAACACCAAGGACTACAGTGCTGGTGCCTTCTAACAAATGTAAACAACTTCGAAAACTTTGATAGGCTTTTTCTCACAAGTGTGTTTTGGACATTGTGCATTGCTCGTGGAAAGAGTAGCACGGGAATGACCGGACCGATTTTGATTCTGTTTCTTTTTCCTGAATCCCTGAACACTGCTTGTGGGTATGACATTCTTCAATTTCTTGTTTATGGCCCAGTTATTTTTCTAGATGATGATTTGTCCATGACACTGCTTCTGACAATGTGTGTCAGCAGCCATGATGATCTCTAAAAAAAAAAAAAGAGAATTTACTAAACAATTCTGAGAGTGTCATACCCTGTAGTCTTCTTTTGAGTAAAGATCAACACCATTTGCAGCTTCCTGGCATGTTTTGTTACAGCGCTAAGCTTTCCACAAGCAGACCATATAATTGGACCATGTAGCATGATGTAACTTGAGAACTACTCAAGGTATCATGATGAAACTGCATATTTCCCTATACAAGACACTTATTAGTATGCATGCCAAATTTCATTGCTCTAGGTCAACAAACAAAAAAGTTTTTTTTTTCAATGCCACCTCCCCCCTTAAAGTGCGCGTTGCTTTGTAGAAACGAAAGTAGCTCGCTGTTGTTGAGCGGCGCAAGCACCTAGAAACGTCGATGCACTGACAGCGAGCGTATACTGCGTGTTTGGCTAGGTGACAATTGAAGTGCGCCGCGCATCGTCGTGCAGGGCCGCGAGAGCATCGCGGAGACGTAGAGTGCGCGTTGCTTGGAGAATGCTTGTTTTCTCCGCGTTGAACGCAAAGGCTAGTCGCCGCACCCGTGCACGGTCCGGAGTGAAGCAAGCACGAACGTACAAACGTGCGCATACGGCATACAGCAAGCGGCCCGGCAGTGATTCCGCGACCCGAGTAGGCGACGCGCTGCACGCAACTAGCCAGGGATGATCGGCTCCACGTGGCAGTACCGCGCTTCGGTGAAACGGTGTCATCTGATTGCAAAGGCGTTTAATTCACTCGTGAGCACGCAGCGGGCGTCGCTTCACGACGCGAAAAGGCTTAGCTTGTCACCGAAGGGGTTGTCACCGAAGGGCGGTTGTCACCGAAGGGCGAGTCCATATACAACGAACTACTGATATAACGACCACTTTTCGCGACACTTTCGAGTTCGTTATAAACGGGTTCGACTGTAATTCGATGCAGAAGCGTTATAACTGCAGCAATGTGATGTGTGGTGCGCGTTCGAAGTGTGCGCCTTTCAAAAGTGCGCAACATGAAAATAATAGCGCGCGAAAACGGTGGCCACATGAAAGACGACGACGACGACGTCGAAATAACGTCCAGCACGAGAGCGCGCGGCACAGGTTCGACGGACAAGTGGCCCAATAGGAATTCACCACGGAGATTCCAGGGGCCAATAGTAGGGCACCACGAAACTTGAGCATCGCCAATCGGGACGGGACAAGTTTACCCGAGACCGAGGAAAAGCCTGGGTCGAAGAAGAGCCAGGGAGTTCGAAGGGAACCAGACAAGCGGAAGGTTGGAACCGGACCGGGCGCTGAAGACGGGCAGCCGGGTTGCGGACCCGAGCCTCCAGGGCTTCAACCGGCCGGAGCATCCTGCCGTCGAGTTCCCGTGCGAGACCATAGCCATGGTGCCCGGACTCCACCCCAAGGCCTTCGGACTCCAGTGCCGGCAGGCAACGTAGCAGCAGCAGTTGGGCTACGGGCCCGAGCTGTGCATCGAGTTTCCTGGCCAGGTTGCCCTGGCATCTCAGTGCGTCGCCCAGCAGCCACCGTTTCGTCTTCGTCACCAGCCAGCCCGCGTCAACTCCATCCGTCAAGCCT